>NC_136976.1:22884494-23007047 GCF_032717465.1 Coenobita brevimanus
TTTCTACATATAACTCTCTCTTCCGCCTCTCAACTTCTTCCAGGTCTCTATTTCCCATCCATCCATTGTATGCTTTCTTCTTTTGTGCCACAACCTGTCTCACCTCTTCAGTCCACCACGCTGTTCCTTGCACCCCCATCCGTCTTCTCTTCCTCCCACACACCACATCACATGCTGCACAGATTTCTTCCGTAAATATCCTGCACACACCTTCCACGTCCCCCATTTGCTCCAATTCATAATTGCCCAATCGTTCCTTCACTTCTCTCTTATACTCTGCCTTTTTCTCATCCTCTTGTAACCTTTCCACTCTCCTTGCAACTACTCCTTCCTCTCGCCTTTCCCTTCTTCTATTTCTCCATCTTACTTGGATCCTAATTCTGGCCACTACCAAGTAGTGGTCAGAAAGTCCACTCCCCCTCAATTAGTATTTCACACACACACACACACACACACACACACACACACACACACACACACACACACACACACACACACAGTTACGGTCGCAAATGCATATATTTTCACTATTAAAACAACCTGCAACTGTTCTAAAACTTCATATACCGTATGCAACCCCTTACATACAAAGGCTAATCAGTTAGTATTTCTCTCTCTCTCTCTCTCTCTCTCTCTCTCTCTCTCTCTCTCTCACACACACACACACACACACACACACACACACACACACACACACACATACACACTAACAGATGCATATATTTTTACTATTAAACCCCAACTGTTTTAAAACTCTTTATGCAACTTCATACAAGCAAAGGTTTATCAATTAGTATATCACACACACACACACACACACAGGTACTGTCAGAGATTCATATATCTTCACTATTATTTACTGTCACTTTTAGAGAGAGGAGGAGGGGGAAGAATACGTCCCAAGTGTTCCTTCTTGTCGCATGAGGCGACTAAAAAGAACATTTTTATCTCCAGTCTTTTCTCACTTTCCTCCTCTGCTCTTGTGTGCCACTTATCTTCTTAATAATTGTTTTTCTTTTTTTTCGGCCATTATTTACCCTACGCACCTACAGTTCCATGTATTCATATTATGGCTTCGTGCTAATTCTCACTATTCCTTCCTTCTCCGTAAAACGACTCACTCAGACACATGGTCACCCTATACTGGCGTCTGGCTATAGATAAACAGATAGCTAGATCAGAGCTATACTGTAATCCAAACTGGCTAAAGAAAACGATTTATAGAGTTGCAGAAAGTGGCCCATTTACGCACGTACAACTGCGGACATCCTGTATATACTAATACACCACAATACGATAAAGAAAGGTGTTGGACAGGGGCTTCTTTACATGATGGCGCCGATATGTTGGGCGGCTCCACTGTCTGGTTCAACAAACGTTCCTGAACCCCCCCGTCTACCCAGTCCTCCAGGAGACGGATGGTGGATTGCAGAATGAGGACAGCTTTAGCCAGCAGTCCACAGGTTTCACGCTTCAGATGAACCAGAGGTTATTACTACTACTATCACTACCACTACCACTACTACTATTACTATTACTAAATAGATAGAGACAGTGAACAATAGCTTCCGAAACCCAGTGATCAGATCTTAGGAGCCGAAACAGACCTCCCAGAATGCTGCCTAAAAAGTCTCATCATTCGAGTCAAACCAGAGATATGTTGTGTACCTGATTCAACGGCACATACCACGCTCCGGATAAGAACTTTTGCCGACTGATAATGCTTTGTACCTTATCATCGCGGTCCGTGGTTCAATTTTTATCATTCTTCTTTTCCCTTTAATATGTCCTTCATTTTGATGCTGTTTTCTTTTATCATATTTTTGTTATTTACCCGTTATGCATGTTTTTCTTCCCCGCAACAGAAGTGTAAGAGCCCGGGGCTTGGCTGTTTAGTCCAAACACTTAAGATGACTGGCCAGTCGCTCTCCTCTGTGTGGTATTAATGTTAACAATAAACCCCAACGAACCCTCGGATTTAAACCCATTATATCCTACATACGATTGGAGCATGTCAACTCTCTAGAACACATTAGACTATATAATATCTTCCTGGTCTGCAAGCAACCTTCTGGCTTGCCTCCTGAAGGTAGTACTACATCGAGGGAGTGGATAGCGAGCGCACCAATGCAGTGTAAAAAAAAAAAAAAAACATAAATAGCTAAAATATAGCTTGTTTGTTTATTTGAAATCTTTATAATGTAGTTTATATTGGGTATACAGAACACTGATTACCTCTTCACTCCGATTACTTTTCGTCACCTGTGTGCAGACTATGCGTCATGAGGAGAGATCTAGAAGAAGGCTTAGCTGAATCGCGGAGAAATCACAGGTAGCTCAAGGCATTTTAAAACCTACATTTCTTTTTACTCATGTTGTTCCAGATTTCTATATGATCTGTTCTATGTCTTGTTCTATATGTTCTGCTGGGTCAGTTATTTGTCGTGTCTTTCAGAAATTTTACGTGCTTTGCGTTGTTTTTTTTTTTTCTCTCAATATTTCTTTCATTTTTTATCTCAGTCTCTTCCCAGCTTACTGTCATGTGAACATAGACTCCCTTTTTTAATGTTTCTGTATTATTTGCGATCACTGTCTTTCTTGTATCGATAATTCGCCACTTTGGATGTGTTCTTAAATGCACAAACGTTGACTGTCTCACTGGAGTTTCATAATTTCTCTTTTATGAAGTATGATCTCATTTTTTTTTTCATCTCCAAGCAACTTTATCCAGCTTTAGAGATACTTTTCAAGATGGAGGAGTAACTTGTAGCTTTCCCATACTGAATAAAACTGGTTGTAGGAAAAATGAACTGTACTGTCTAACTTAGACCAGATTTTCGTCTTCTCGTGGCTTATTTCACGTCGCTTGGTGGTAGAAAAAAACAGTACTACGGCTGTACATCCTTTCCTTAGCTCTACTTTGTGGCCATATTCTAGTGTTAATCTTTTCGGACATCTCAGCACTCAAAATGGAAAGAGGGCAAGTTTTGGCCAGGTTATAGTAAAATGGGTGTAATAGCAGACATAACTGGATGGAAGGGAACAGTGAATATTACGGCTCTATAATGACTGGATGTTATGGTGACTTCCCTCTAATGATGATGTAGGTGTATGTAAAGACAGTTTCATCCACACTACGGCATCCTTAAATGCGCCTTCCATATTTAACGAATTTATTTACATTAAGTGAGACATAACGCACTGAGGGAGTCAGAAGCAATCTCTTTCATCATTAGTAACCCTTTGGATATATTAATATATATATATATATATATATATATATATATATATATATATATATATATATATATATATATATATATATATATATATATATATATATATATATATATATATATATATATATATATATATATATATATATATATATATATATATATATACTGTATAAAAAAAGTCTTTATTTTATATTTTATCCATTCCATTACCAGACAACAATCGAGAAGCTGCCCCCACTGACCCCCTTCAACACCTAAACGTCTTTTTTTTTTTTATTTCTGTCTTTTCCCCAACAGACTTCAGCCAAAAATACCACAACAGTTAACAGCGCCGTAATAAGGTGCTGCACTCCCCTTTGTGGTGGATGAATGCAGTCAGCGAGTTCAATTACGGATGCTTGGATGATGTCCGAAATATTAAGTTGCTCATTTTGCTGAGTTCGAGCTTTTTCCTAATTCCTATTTCTGGATCCTACCTCACTCCGCCTCCTAGATGGGAACTTGAACTGGAATGATTATGCTGATTAAGTTTTTCTGCCTGAATGAAAACCACACAGCATTTACCTTTGATGCCTAATATCGCCTGGAGTCCGACAGCAGGTTCCCTTGATTTTATCATAAGACTTCGTTTGGAAAAGAAGGATTATTCGTCGTATTTAGTCTCTGTCTGTCTGTCCGTCCGTCTGTCTGTCTGTCTCTGTCTCTGTCTGTCTGTCTGTCTGTCTGTCTGTCTCTCTCTCTCTCTCTCTCTCTGTTTGTCTGTCTGTCTGTCTGTCTGTCTGTCTGTCTGTCTGTCTGTCTGTCTGTCTGTCTGTCTGTCTCTCTCTCTCTCTCTCTCTCTCTCTCTCTCTCTAATATACGAACTTCATTTAAAAATCATTGATGCCTGAAGCAGGAATCACACTGGTAAGTTCAGTTGCTACATTGTGTATGATACCATTCACCATATCACTGCTGATCTATACCTATGTCATTTCACTGTTCTGTAGGAAAGCGTGTCTCTGTTTGTAATCGTCTCAGCCCCTGTACATGAAACCTTCTTCTGTTCATAAGTCTCATAACCCATCCCTCTGGCACACACGACTGAAGAACGGTTTATCACGTATCTGTAGGTCATTACTTTGGAGAAGATAATTTGTACTGACTCAGAGGGTTCATTCGTGCATTCATCTGGGAACTACACCTTGTTTATAGGATTGGTCTAAAGGTTTGCTACTGCCTTCTAGGTTTAATCAGGGTTTGTCTGAAGCCTAGTATTGTTTCTCGTTATTTTGTTCGATATGAACTAATTCACAATTGCTTTAGTGTTAATTTATTTCCATAATATACAGTATATTATGGAAATGGCTATGGCATTTCCTTATTAGGAGAAGTATAACTTTGTATGAGAACTTATAAAATTAAATTTTAATGGTAACGTTCAGGTTACCTAATAACTGATTGGTGGGTATAAGTATTTAATCCCTGACTGGTTGAGGATCTTAGTACGAAGTGAGGTGCGGGTTCAAATTTGAAGAGACGTGGAGTGACTTGGGATTCCCGACATGGAAAAGACATAGTGCCTTCATTCCACCTTGGAAAGTGTGAGACTTTGCTCATGCTGGATTATTACTAAGACTATGCTCACCCTTGATTGTGATTAATGTGAGATCTATGATTGCTTACCCTTTGTCATGGGGACAGGAAAATTGCTCTTGTAAACTGAGGAAGAGACTTTGCTCACACCAGGAAATTAAGAGTGAAAAATAAAGTCTGTACATATATGTAAATATGTTATTGTTGTGTTAAATGAAAAGAAAGACAAAATCACCTGGGCTTCTCTTTTTTCCCCAACTTTACACTCTAGTGTGCCCGTGAAACTACGACACCCTCTGTTTCACTAATTTCCACGTAGGTAGTAATTAAGTCCATATTAATACGAAGACAAGACTTGCACTTCAGTTCCCCCCTTCCCCACTTTTTTTTTTTTTTTTGACCCTTCATTATCATGTTCATTATCTCTTCTTATATTTCTGTTAATCTTCTTAATCTGTTACAATTGCCGGATCATTCTTTACTTTTTTTGAAAGTTTTCTTTGGAATGTACACGTTTTGCAGACTCTTCCTATAAAAAAGGATCCTTAACACCATCAGTTCCATGACATCTTTCGTTTTCTTACTCTTCATACCTCGAAACTACTTTACTGAGGTTTCAGTAGTTTTTTTTTTGAAGTAGAGAAATTAGATACTGTTCATTAATCCCTTCATTACTGGGGGTTCTTCAGTAGTTACCTAAAATTGTCTGGATCAAGAAAACATAATATGAAATATACATCAACGGTCTTAAGGTAATAACAGTCTCTTTGCTTCTCCGTCATGTAATGTTCTCTCACACTCTGCCCCTTCCTTGTTCCCTGCCGGAGGAGCATAGTGGCCAGTGCTGTCCAAGAGAAAAGAGACGGAGGGAGGGATCTAAAGTCTTAAAAGTTTGTTGCTTTGAACGTTTAATTCACCAGTATTGTTTATAATATGAAAGGATGATGAATATTTATTTCACGCTAATATAATGATCGGTACTGAAATCAAAGCACTAGATATTGAAGCATTGGTGTGTATTAGTTACCGCCGCGGTGGCTGAGTGGTCAGCATTGCTGACTGCGAAACTTCCGGTCTGTTACCGCCAGGAATCTAATCCTGGTGCTGGCAGCTGACAACACTCGACTCAAGTGTCCATCCATCATTTTTGTTTTGGTAGGTAATATGAGTACGGTACCAAGAGTAACATCTAGAGAAGGTAACTGTGGTAACCTGGATGATGCAATGATCTTGTATCCCAAAATAATGAGTGAAAATTCCGCTACAGGCTCAAAGGCCTAAGTTACGGAGATAAGTACCTTGGCTAAGACCCTCATGGCGTTTGCCCCACCTTTATCTTGCATAATTAGTTAAACCTACTTTCCGAGAGTCAGCAGTGAGGTAAGAACCAAGTGAACTGTAACCCGGCCCGCAGATAACTGTGCAGCCATCGGATTTAAAAGCGTCGGTGGGTGTGCACTATAGGTGCAGGAAATCTTTGAACGAACGAAGCTAACCAATGAGGCAGACGTTCTGATGCCCGACCAGCGAGCTACTGCCACTGCCTACGACCCATTGAGGGGGGCATCCAGCAGTAGTTCTAAGCCGCTAGGAGTCACGAAGATCATTGGTGCGGTGGTGTGGTTCAACATGAAGTCTAGGTACGGCTTCATCAAGCGCCGGGACACCGGTGCTGATGTTTTCGTGCACAGACTCGGGATTGTTGCACCTAACCCCCGGCACTTTCGGCGCTCTCTTGGCGAGGGTGAGACTGTGGAGTTTCGGCTCCATCAGTCACCCAAGGGTCCCGAGGCTATGGATGTCACTGGGCCGGGAGGTGCTGCTGTGCAGGGCTCTGCCTATGCACAGCGGCGTCCCCCAGCCCAGAGACGTCAGTCTCGTGGTCCTGGGTGTTCTGGGGAGACTAATCTCCTGGTTTTGATGTGCGTCGCTACGGCACAGGCTTTTTGTGGGGGTTACAAATCTCTGCTGCACGTTCTCCTCCCTCAGATCTTTTGAGGACAATGGGCTACCAAGACTTGCCATCCGGAGGTTTGTCAGCGACGTATGTTCAGCCCCTCATCCGGAGCGTCATCCCTGGTGGCCTGCGGCGCAGCCCAAGTCCTGGCCACCTCCACCTCAGCCCCGCTGTACACCGCAGAAACGGCTGTGCCTGGATGGTCCCCTTAACAGGGCGACTGGCTTGTCTGGCTCCCCCCCTACTGACCCGGCACCGATCACGGCCATGGAGCTCGACACCACCACCGTCGCTGAGCTCCACCCCTTGCCGAGGGGGAAAGGGCTGCCGTCTCCGTTTCATCAGACCACCTTGACGTCAAGGGCCCTTCGCCCGTGGTTTCTCCACCTGCTGCTGAGGGCGTGGACCTCATACCTGCCATCGATCAGCCGCCTGCAAGCCCCTCACCTGCCTTCATTCTGCCATCCTCTGCTGAGTCCGACGATGCTGTGTCTACTCGTGAGCTCCTCGCTGCCAGTCTCGAATGCGGCTTAACTCTAGCTCTAGACCAGGTCCTTGGAGACTCCCAGCTAGGCGTTCCACCTCGCCTTAGGGACTCGGGAGAGCTAGAGCTGTATGAGGACGTAGATCGTGCCTCCGAGTACACAGACATCTCGGACTCTGATGGGCAGACTTGAGGGACGTTTTTTGCCGAGCACCTCTTCTGTTTCCTTCCGCCTGCTGCCCCGCCCTACCTCGTTGATCGTCGGGCAGCCGACCTCACCACCAACCATCACACCTTCCCCTGCCCCTGCCGCCTTTCCCTCGTTCGTCAGTTTGCTGCTCCCGCTATGCTCTGATTGGAGAGCTTGTTCCTGCCTTTTCCTTGACGGGCTCTCTGTTTGCCCGTGCCCCAGCAAGTGTGGGGCGAATATCAAACAACAACAACAGCTAACCAATAATCATCAAGCGCACTGTTAGCGCTACCCTGATGGGCTCTTTGTTTGCCCGTGCTCACCTGGTGTGGGCATATATCTAACAACAACAACATGCTAACCAATAACAGTGGGAGAGGAGGAGGAAGTAGCATGGAGGGAGGGAGATACGTGTCAGTATTCTGGTCAGCTCAGGTGGCTTTCTCACACCGTTTCACTTATTGGTTTATTTTGCATATTACTGTTCTTTTGTTGTTGCTTAAATCCTTAATACTCCAACATGGATTATATAAATAACATAAATAATTATTGCAGTACCAGATTAAGAAATAATCTGATAAGGAAAAGGTGCCAGGGAGGCTTCTTAGCCAACAAGATCACGGGCTCAATACCAGACTGTGGTGACATCGACGATATCGTAGAATTCTAAGATCCTTAGGGAGAATTATAATCAAATCCAGTTATTGTTTGATAAGAAGGATAATGAGGAGGAAGACGGGGAACAAAGGGTTAATTCAGGCTGTCGGAGACACAAGTGGATGGAGGACGGGGAACAGAAGTGAAGGAAAGTAGGGAAATAGTGAGGAAAGTGGATAGGAGGAGGGTCACAGTGAGACAAGAGTTGATGGGAAGGGGTAGCGGGAAAGGTATGTAGAAAAGGAGTATGTACTTGTATGGAATGTGGGATATTTGAGTTGGTGAAGGCAGTAAGAAGAAAGTTGTGGTAATGAGATGGAATATTTGGTTGTAGAAAAAAATGGGTACCTGGTTGACATTTTGGTCTGATGTTCGATTGGCAGGCTGTGAATCCCTCTCCTGGTTGTATTGGATGCCTCGGCCAATAAAACTCACTTCCTTCGCATTTCCCTTCTCCCCTTCCACGTGTCAGCGCTGCACCTCCTAAATTTAGTGCAAATCCCTCCACGCCCATCATTTGCAAAAGTAATGTAATTAACCACAGCACACACGCAGCGAGGGTACTTACCTTTAATTGTAAAACAAGGTGCAATACTTGAACTTAATTTTTCACTAATTAGTGTTGGTGGGAAAGTCTGATAGGCTAATTATCACTGAAGTTGAGCCTGTTATCACATCTGAAGAATATAAGAGGCAAGAAAAGTATACGGTGGTGATCGAGAGAAGCTGTCCGTTGTCGGAGGACGAGCATTTGATTCTTGATTTGTGCAAGGAATAATAATTATGATAAACTGGATTTAATTAAAAGATTTTACACATTTCCCATGAGGCCCAACGTCATGTCATAAAGTTACCACCGACACTAACACTACTTAACCAGTGATAAATAAGCTAGTATAGGCAGGAATTCACTGTAGATGGTGGGTATTACCGCAGAAGTGATCAATTGGAACATGCGAAAGTGTCTGTAAGTTTGGAAAAATGCTGGCCATTAGAGAATAGATTTTTCGGTCGATGTCCAGATTCGGACTCATAACAGAATGACTTCGTGATAAAAATTTTGTCACATGACCCTGACTGCTGCAAGCAAGTACATTGTATCACTGGACACAAGAGTTACCAAATTACACAATATCCTCAGAATCCCACAGTTCGAACTCAAATCACTGATTAATAGATACGGTTGTTGGTTCTGATAAGACTTCTATCCTGGCTGTTAAACTGGTGAGGAGGCAGAGGTATGATGCAACGCTGCTTTCACATTATTATATTTTATTCACTCTAGTTAAAGTACAAACCGAAGATTTAAGGAACTGCATGATCTCCCCAGGAAGAAAAATATGTTTTTTGATCGACTTCAGAGCCAGGCAAGAGAAGAAACTTGATACAAAGTGTACTCATTAAAACACTTTTACTATATACGCTTTCTATACCTGCACTCGCAAAGCAAGAGCAGGTGTTGCATTATGATCGACGCTGGCCTAAGTGTGTGTGTGTGTGTGTGTGTGTGTGTGTGTGTGTGTGTGTGTGTGTGTGTGTGTGTGTGTGTGTGTGTGAAGGCTGGCTTGAAAAATCCCACTGGATGAGAGAATATCTCCGTTCTACAGGATATAGCTGTATTTTATGGATACTAAAGCAACTGATCCATAATACCAAGATTTCAGTTTTGGACCCTTAGGAGCTGATCCGCCTCACTCTATGCATGGCGTGAGGCTATCGGAAAAGTTCCAGGTGTAAAGGGAGAAGTGGCAGTTTCTGTGGGCAAAGAAAGCAGCATAGCCACATCATCCAGAGAACCTAACACATCATATCATGTAATACAAAGAACCGACTTAAAAACCTGCCTTTGGATGGGGACAAACCTACATCCATTTTAAGCCCTTCATAATCACACTATCCCTCAAAACAGCAGGTTCTTCCATTTCCGAGGAGAAATAAAAAAGAACTTATTTTCCTCCGAAAGGAGAGGCTTGAAACTGAAGGATGGATTTTGTACACAAACATGGCGTGAAGAGGAAAAGACATCTTAATAACTACAAAAGGAAGAGGAATAAACGAAAAACAGAAAAGGAAATCTGCCATAGTAAAGTAGGGGAGTGGCAGAGGAGAGAAACGTGAAGAGGAAGATAAACAGAAACTCAGATAAGGCCAAGAAAAGGGGTGTCGGAAAAAGAGGAAAGTTTTTTACAGGATTAGCAGAAGTAAAAGAACTAAGGCAATGCAGGAGAGAGAGAGAGAGAGAGAGAGAGAGAGAGAGAGAGAGAGAGAGAGAGAGAGAGAGAGAGAGAGAGAATGTGGTAATCTGCAATTAATTTACCTGGTCGAGCTTGTAGTCTTCTCTGAGTTTGAGGAATATAGAGGTAATTAACGTAAGAGTGCCCCGCGGCTTATTGGCTGTAGGTCTATAGACACATTATCCTGTTTGCAAGTTTTATGCTGATTTCAAAGAGAACTGGGCATGTAAAAGCTATGCTTCTTCTGTAACACTGAAGCGAGTTATTAATAGTTTCTGGTATAAACATTCATTCTGATAACATGTAATATCGAGGGGATAAAGCCCTTCAGCCAGAGGATGTTTTTACACTTTATGTCCATATTTTCATAGGATCTCTGTTCTATTTAGGAGAGATTTTTGAAACTGGAATTGTTGTATGTTGAGAGGGCTTTAATAAGTCCGATAAATTTGTCTGGAGGCAGGAAAACTAAACAGAAGTAATATCTCATATCACTGGAGGAGCTGATGGAGCTTAACACGAGATTAAAGTAGTATATAATTAGGCTGGCGCTGTAATTGGTGGAGCGGCGGCGTGGCATTATATATCACCACCTGGAGGGCCATACGGCATTAATTAAGGCTTCTGATGTATTACTTATACCAAGAATTATAAGTTGTGCTCGGCATTTGGAGAGAGAGAGAGAGAGAGAGAGAGAGAGAGAGAGAGAGAGAGAGAGAGAGAGAGAGAGAGAGAGAGAGAGAGAGAGAGTCCTTAGGTTACAAGGTTGACTCAGCAGAAGCTGGGGCGAAAATCATTCCCCGATATCTACGAAGAGTGAATTTTCCCTTCACACTGCACGGCACCTTTGGACGCTACATTGGTCTTTCCTTATGGCTCAATAGTTACTCTATGCATATACACAGTCATCATACCAGGAGAAATATTTAAATTTGTTTTCATGTTGTAGTTACGTTGTCATAGCTTGTGTTATTGTGTGAGGAGAGGTGTTGTTTTCCTTGTTTTTCCTACAAATATAAAACATACTAGAGTCACCTCAAGAAGGGAAGCACTCCAGACGCGAGCCGATACATATCTAGCGCAGCACGGAATATACCGTTGACTTTTACCAAATATCACCAATTTCGAATTAGTGGGGGATTTTCATCTCTACTACACACCTGTGAAATTTTGTAATATGTCTTGCGCGGTTGTGAAGTTATCGTGCTAACAGACATACAGACACACAGGCAGACAGACAAACTAAAAACAATATTCGTAGGAGATTGCATCCCTACTACACACCTGTAAAATTTTCTTATGATATCTTGAGCGGTTGCGAAGTTATTGTGGTAACTGACACGCAGACCTTAACCTACTTTCACCAATTTCGGACACGTGAACGATTGTTTTCCCTACAACACACCTGTATAATTTTGATATATCTTGAGCGGTTGCGAGGTTATTGTGCTAACAGACACACAGACAGACAGACAAAATGAAAACGATACCAGCTTTGCTATCACGGCTGGTAAACATAACATCCTTTCCTATTGAAGTTATTTGTGTATAGTTTGTATATACATTGTTATTATAATGTGTGTGGGAGAAGGGGATGCACTTTTCTTGTATCCATAAAAATCTGAGCATAACTGGGACACTCGGTTTCTTGATACCTAAGAATCATAAACACCAGCAGATGTTGTACACTGTTGACTAGATGAGATGAGAAATGGAGAATAAATCAATGTTCGTAAGACATAATGAGTTAAGAAATCTGCTGATCAAAGGACAGAAACGAGTGTGTGTAAAATAAATGATATGATCGCACAGATAGTGTGAATGTCAACAGGGTGATGAAAATCGTATATACTTGTACAATATATGAGAGAGTCTGAAAGAAAAACGAGAGAAGGAAGATCAGAAACAAAGTGGATGGATAATGGATAGAGTAGGTAATGCGTCAATTTACTTAAGTTTTTGAAACAAAAGTGACACACACACACACACACACACACACACACACACATCTATCTACCTATATATGTATATATATATATATATATATATATATATATATATATATATATATATATATATATATATATATATATATATATATATATATATATATATATATATATATATATATATATATATATATCTATATATATATATATATATATATATATATATATATATATATATAATATGGTGGTAGAAGGGGGCTCTCACCATCCACTCACTTGATGTAGTGCTGCTCACGGGTGTCTGCCCTTTCCTCTCCTCCTTCCTTCTTTCCTTCCTTCCTCTACTCTCCTTCATTCTTTCCTCGTCCTTCTGCCTGCGGGTGACTTTACACTCCTTCTTCTGCCTCTGCTTCCTTCATTCTTTCCTCTTCCTTCTGTCTGTGGGTGACTCTACACCGAGTGACAAGCCAAATGGTTTCCTGTATACCAGGAAACGATTTACTACGCTGGGTGGTACCCATATAACCAAAATATGGCGTCTGGTGGTTTAGAGGGTAATTAAGGCGCTCCAATCGGATTGAGTCGGTGAAAGTTTATATCCAAGGAGTGGTTGAGGTATATTTCTCAGGTAATGCCGCTCAGGGATGAGTGAGGCTGGTCACTCTCATCTTAAATGTCAGGGCTGACCCCCCCTAAAAATATGTAAATCGAGGAAAACCTTCGGAGTAACCAGTCGAACTCACCTGGGAAGTTTTACTAAAAGATTTCTTTTATTTCATTTATCTATTTATTTTTTTGGTAGAGGGTTGACCCACCAGAAACCATTGGGGAGGGGTAGTCATGCTCCCCAAATATCGATGTGCAGTTTCCTCTTCTGCATTTAGAGAAAATGTGGAATTTGGATACCCAGTCCTGCGATATATTTGTTGATTTTGTTGAAATCCTTATTCACTTCCCCTGTTTTCTTTAGTTTCGCGCTCTACAAATATCACATTACGGATGAGAGCCGATTGTACAACAAGTACTAAGATATCAACGCCATATCTTCCCTACTTTCACTTTTTCTGGGAATTTTCAATTACATGTGGGAGGCTGACCCCTTTAATCTGTCGGATGGGGAAACGCGGTCCAGTTATAACAAAAAGAAAGCCAGAATCACAGATGAAGAGATGATGATGATAGAGTCAGCGAAATGGCGTTAAAAAAGAATCATAACCCATTTTTACGATAAACAAAATCTCCATAAGGATTAACTATTGATTAAAGGTTGATATGCCTTTTTATACTTTGCCACTTTAAAATTCGTTTTGGACTAATGTATTTGATGTCTGTATGAGTATGAAGAAAAAAATTATACACAAGTAGCTTTATACAGACCTACATCATACAGCAAACCTAGAAGAACAACTGAATAGCCTACTATCCATTACGGATCGCCCAGAGAGAGAGAGAGAGAGAGAGAGAGAGAGAGAGAGAGAGATTCCCAGGGATTCAGACTGGGTTTATTGTGGCCTCTGATTCCCGTGTCTGGCCACTGATGTTGACGAACTGGGAGACCTCGAGCATCACAAGGCCGCATTCTCGTATGCTTATGTGAATCTCTTCCATAATCTCACCCTCAGTGATCAATTTTGAAGAGTACACCGTAACCTCATCAGACATGTGACAGTATTTATTGCTTCCTTAGGGCGAAGTTAACTAAGGGGAGACTTTCAAACCGGTTGGGCTAGGGCTTTATTAATCCCCTTATCTACACAGGCCTTTCCTAAATAAAACAAAAGCCTCTGGAAGTTGGAAGATTGAATAATTACTAACGTCACCGATTACAAGGGATTCACATTTTCAATTACATCACTTACGTTCTTTTACACAGATAAGGAAGGTAGGGAATTGTACAGTGAAATATGTTAAGTTGGGGCATTCGAAAAAACGAACACCAGAGCACAATTTCGTCGTCCATATCACCAGGAAACACCCGAGATTACTGACGGAGTTTCTAGGTAATCATTTTTCTTCCAGTAAAATTTCATCTTCCAAGGATCGACTGCTAGGCTTAGGCTGAGGTATTGTCAGAGTGACAGGGGGATGTCAAGAGGGATTCATGGTGGGGCTTGTTAGTGGTCAGGCAGGCGTCACTGTGATGGACTGAAGCGGTTCTCGAATCGAATTATTTCCTTCAGCCTCTGAAAACTTAAATTCTGCCTTATTCTTTTTCCTATCAGACGATTCTACTCAGCCTAAATATGATTATTAGAACTGGGAAGCTTTAGATACAGCCTTCATTAACTCCTTCGCTTTCTGGTGCTATCCTAATTTCAGTAAAATAATGTGAGGGCAGGATGAACATAATGGAAACTACATCATCGGAATGAAGAAGCCAGGTTGATAAGACTTTTTTGGCTGACTAGAATACGGGTCTTAATCTGAGGTATTGTTGGAGCGCCATGGGGACGTCAGAGGGAGATTACAGGGTGGCGCTAGTTATTGGCCAGGTAAAAAAGTAGGAGTCACTGAGATAAACTGCAAGGTGGCTGGGATCACATCAGGGGTGGGATTCTTCAGCATACTTACACTTAATTTCCTGCCGTAACACAGATTTGCTTTAGCTCAAAGAACGAAGCACACGGAAGATTGGCATTCGGCTTTCCTTGTTCATCCCGTGAATAACCTACGGCGATTTTCATGTCACATTGTTTGCACGAGGAACAGGAGGCATTGATTCTACGCTCTCCTTGTCTTGTCGTTCAGGCTAAAATGAATCAGACTTACGACAGACAATTGATCATAAGTCCGTAAGCAAATCTGGCTCCACTCCGAGACTAAAGTCTTCATTCGTGGGTAAATGATAATAATGGACATCGTTGACTTCAGCGGACAACTTTGTGCGGATCATGACCCCTGAGGTGCAGCCTAGAATTTCTAAGGCTTGATTGGTGAATGAATGGATGTGTGGTTCAATGTCTATATTTTTTTTTATGTTCCTGTTTTTGGATTCATTCCTGCTCATGTATTATATGGCAAGGCTATGACGATGATATTTAATAACTGAACTGAAATATTAAATAATAACTTGGCGCCGCAACAACACGGTCATAATATGACGTTGATGACAATGACGATGATGATGATGTCTATGACTGATTAGGCTGCATAGATAATAAACAGGTATGATTTTCCTACACTAAAAAAAAAAAAGTTCTTCCTATAAGCTGAATGATATAATGTGGCGATTGCAGAATTAAATAAAAACAGGTGTCAACAGGGTAAGATGGCAAGTGGGCTGCCAAGACCAGGAGCAACAAAATATTCTCGCTTTAACTTGTCGTATAATTGATAAATTCACATTTTAGATGCTCCGATGAAACAAGAGATTAGCATTACAATATGATGCTAGCCTTTGGCCCAAACATCTCGCATGAATAACGAGACTGGTTGTTAAGGTTATCGCTACCGTATCCGCCTCTATGATCATTATCATCGACTTAATTATCATTAATGATATTACAAAACCAAACAGTGACATGTAATTCGACGTGGTTACTCTCTTAAGTCTACCACTAACTGGAGTTTGGTAAGTGTTCTGCATAAAATCACAGTAACATCCACTGAAGTTCATTTATAAATAAATTATTACTTTTTCTGGAGCCAATTTATTTAAAGAAAAATATGTTTTTTACGTCAATGAAGTTGCAGTGCGTATTTTCCAGTGTCTATCTGTCTTCGAACAAGACATCTCAAAAAGCTGCTATCGAATGTAAATGAAATCTAGTGGACTGGTGGGCAGTGAGTTAAGGAATCGCTGATTAAAATTCATGGTGGATCCGGATCCGGATGCAGGTATATATCATAAGTTTCATTTGACTTGGTAAAGGTATGTGCTCCCTGACTGAGACAGAGACCTCAGAACTGAGTGACTATATGAGACCATACAAATATTCGTCTGGAAGGAAAAAAAAAATACTATACAACAGTATATCTTAAATCATTTTGAAGTTGGCGGAGGTACGCGTTCTCTGAGTACTTTCCATGGTGTATAAATCCACGATTTCAAATTCAGCATTCTATAATGCAAAACACTGTATAACTTTCCATGTTATCCAAATGCCAGAATGCACAACACAGCCGTTAAATATGGACTTAATGCCTTGCAAGTACAAAAATACACCGTACTGGCATGTACAAAAATACTCGTATGGCTTATAGCTTTCACCACGCACCTGTGTCCCATGTTTCCTCAACATCCTGGCGATACAAGATTCCATTGTCCTTTCCATTACCATGATGTCCCGTCTGGCTCCTCGCTTAATATTCACCACCACCTCTTCATATCTTAGTCATATTGTGACCCCAGGTCCTCCCCTTTGTTTCCCGTGATCCGACCATTAGGATGCTGGAAAAATGAACCTGACTCTTTGTCAACACTGCCTGCTGCATATAAATCAGTACAAAAATATGAATCATAACAATTTTAAAAAATAAACGCACGCTAGGACAACTGCGCAGTTTTATTCAGATTCAGGAAAAACGCATGAGGGACATATCTGATTAGCCCACTGCATGCACGCCCCACAATCAGCTGTCACCCTTCACTCTGAGCCCAGGTTTTTTTTTTTCTTTACCAATAACAAGGACAGGGGGAAGGGGGATTAGTTTGCTGGAAGTGAGCGCAGTAATGCTCTTGTGCTGAGGTTGCGAGAGACAGGAAAGGGACGAGAGCGACAGCACAACTTCATACAGATATTTTGGGCAATCTGATACGTTTTGGAGAGCTCGGCTAGCACTTATATTCAGCAAGATAGAGGTTAAAATGAAAACTTTATCTTGACCCTTTCTTTCTTGTGGTCAAGAAGATACGCAAGTGGTAGACTATGCCGTATGAAAGACGGCATGATTCTCAAGTTGTAAGTCTTCACGATGCAGTCTATTCTAAGCAGAATAAAATCGTCTTATGATAGCCAGAATGAAATGTGATGTAATACCTCTGGCTGAAAGTTTAAATACTTAATATAAATGAGACATAGGATAATAATGACTCTGAAAGGTAGGGGCACCAGCATCTACCAGATGATGTCGTGATATCTTCAAGCTGCTCTACACTTAGTGACAAGCCGAATGATTTCCTGCAACCCAGGAAAATTTTCAGTACCTTCGGTGATGAGCATATAACCAGCTATTGTTATTGTGTTGTTGTTGTTGTTGTTGTTGTTGATAATGGATCTGAATGCGGCTCGTGTTAGCTTTTCATTTTATATATATCATGTAAATGTGAAGCATATTGTATATACGAGTATTCAGCTGTTATTCTTGTGTTAACAACTGTGAATAGGAAAAGCATTTTGAAAACAAAGCTAGCCGAGAGTATTCAGAACCAGATGATAACAGGGTGTAAAATGGAAAAAGTCTTATTCATTCTAGTTTTTACTATAAGTTCTATCAGCAATATGGTGTTGAAATAATGTCTTCCGAAAACTTTTTGTGTGTCAACTGGAAAGGGCGATCCACATACATAAGAAAAAAGTGAAGTTTCTGCAAGTGTCACTCCAGAGTGTTAACTGATCAAACTTTTTCCATACAGTTGACTCACTCATTCTATGGAAAAAATATATTCCTGCTAACACGGGCCACGTCGTACTATATCATCAGGTTCATATCACTTCTGGAAATCGGTCACGCGGGGGGAGAGAGAAGCTTGGTCAAAATATACGAGTAGTTTTTACAGATATGGCAAAGCGTTTAACTCTCGTCAGTCTTATGATGATGGTGATGATTGGAACAATTATGTTATTGCCAGTCTATGCTGTTCCTGTTATTGTTCAGTTTACGGTTAACCTGCAGGCTACATATTCAGTTTGCATTTTTTTTTTTCTATGTAGTTCGTGTTTGGTACTGGCTTGAATAAAAGTTTCCATCAATCCTCTGCGAGCACTTTGTCTTCCCCTCTATATATCTTCTTCCAGCCCTATCACCAGAAAGTAACTTACCTTCTCATACTTTTTTGTTGTTTGATTCGAACTGCAATAAAAAATAAAAGTTGTTCGTGTAACATTTTCCATTGCCACAACCAGCAAAGAAATGTCGGCAAACTTTTGTTATTGGTTGTACCATTCCATTCATCTACTGTACCTATCTATTTACTCTATCTACCAATATAATATATACAGCATATATATTATATACAACATATTGTATATAACAGATAGACAGACAGATAGATATTGATATATAAATCTGGTATATGTTTTAAATCACTGCAACCACTCAAATGTCTCTTTGAATAAAGTTATCCGTGGCTAGTTGGCACACAGTTAGCATAATATAATTCAAATGACATGTTCTAGGGTAAATTAGTAGATTTCCAGAAGTGTTTTTGCATACTGTCGCTTCTGTGACATGACTACACTGAGTCTGACTTTCCTTCAGTTTTATGCTGTACGTGGATAGGGAGACATCAACTGTTCCTTGCCCTCCTTCTCTCCATTCCTTAATCCTTCCTAATTATTGACCTACAATTATATGAAATATACATTTATTCTGCTCCAAAAGGTTTTGTAAATTATCGATTTTTGGATCGAAATCACAGCTTCCATAACCACTCACATTTTGCCAAAACACTAATACACCTAAGACTGTCATTTTGAGAATGAGGTACATAAGGGCCCTGAGGTAAAACTCAGGAATTCGCTCCCATAATTTATCCACTTGGATAATTAGAGGATCCGGCACAATCGGCCTTGGCCGAACTTGTTATGACCATCCCCAAAGGTTATGATTTTGGCTCTTTTCTTTTTTTATATGACTCTCTTTACGCGTAGTGTTACATCTTCATCTCAGGCATTACACAATGTTTCCATCAGTTTTCACTCTTCCTTCCTGTCCTTTGTGTTCCTAGCTAAGTGAGACAGCGTTACGAGTATTGTTACAATGTTCTTGGCAGTACAGCATAGAAGGAGACACGTGGGTTGGAACCAGTTTCCGTCATATCTTGTGTGTGTGTGTGTATGTGTATGTGTGTGTGTGTGTGTGTGTGTGTGTGTGTGTGTGTGTGTGTGTGTGTGTGTGTGTGTGTGTGTGTGTGATGTTGACTCAGTTGTCTTTCAGTAAGCACTGATTTTTTAACTGATATTATTGTCGGATCTTTTGTTGCACTATTCACTGGTTGTACAAAAATTGAAAATATAATATCCTGGCATTTTTTCCTGCATATAGGTAAAAAGATTAATTTACAAAAACATAAAATTTACTGCTCAATCACTATTCTGGTTTATGACAAAACATCATTTCTAGAGAGAGCCACTTTCACGTGCTGATACTGATAAATTAATGCGGATCCAGTATCTCAAATCCTTCCATATATCCTGTGAAGAAGATGGTGAACTGCAGGAAAAGGGCAGCGTCAGCCTGTGGTCCACCAGCAATGCATCCAAATAATTCAAGGGCAACGGCAATAACATGACGAAATATTATACATGTACTATATTGAGACAAAGCATGAACAAATAAATGAATAATCTGCTTAAACGTGATTACATGAAAGTATGAAATCACATATGTTCAATAAAATGACATTTGATGACCATTTCGTTTTATGCAAATTATACAGCAAAAACGCTGAAATCCAGCCTGCGAACCACTTTTTTTTCATAAACACAGGTTACTTAAATGCGGAAAAAAATGACTCCCCACAAGAAAACCAAATTATCCTTAAAACTTTTTTCAGACCATATTGGTTAGCAGTTTATGAGGTGATTAATTCCTTCGACTAGATGACGTGGTTTTAAGTAAATCTTGCTTCCAAAAGAGACAGAAGAGTGTAAGGAATGAAGAAAAGGGAAAGGAAGCGACAGGGAAGGCAGGAGGAAAGGAAACATGAGGCGGGAAACAAAGAAATAATGATGGAACGTAGGAGGGGGAGGAAGGAGGAACAACAGAAAGAAGGTGGCAGGAAATAGATGAAAGCAAAAAAGAGGCAGTAGACAGACGAAGCAAATAAGTAAATGGTGGAAAGCATGAATGGGATTAGGGAAGCAACAGAGACAGATGATACATAAAAGAGTGTATGGAAGGAGACAAAACGTGGCGGGAGAGAACTGGCCAGAAAAAAAAAAAAAAGTGGAATCTGAAGGGGTGCATGTAAACTGAGACGAGAAAATAGGAAAGTGGAAAGTAGGATATAAAAGACAGAAAAGTGAGAGGCATGAGAGGCAGAGAGGCGACGCAAAGAAGAGGCAGTGGCCAAAAAAAAAAGCAGAGGAGGGCGGAAACAGAAGAAATAAGTGAGGGAAGAAGCAGAATAGAAACAAGAGGGAAAGTGGAGAGACAAAAAGAGGCAGGAGACACGGGAGAAAGAAAAGTGGAAAATGAGAAGCCGAGGACACGCAAGAGAGGGAGCGTGGCGAAGTGGACATGATGAGGGTGGGTGACTCCGACATGTTAGTGACGAGGGGAGGGGAGGGGGAGGATTTTCGTGACAAAAAAGAAACAGTAGACAGACAAGACAAAGGGACGCAATGCAGAGACAAGAGACAGTTGAAACAGGAGAAAGTAGAGACGGAAATGGGAAAGGAAAAAGGAAAGAGAGGTGATAGAGAGATACAGAAAAGAAACGCGATAGACGAGATGGAAGTAAGGAGGAAGGAAGGGAGAAAAAGAAAGGGAATGACAGAGGACAGGAAAAGAAGAGACAGCCAAGCAGTCGAGACAGAAAAGCAGAGGAAAGAAGGGAGGAAAACAAAGGAAGACAGAAAAGAGGCAAAGAATAGACATAAGATGAACGATACAGAAGAAGACGAAAGAAAAGAGGGAGAAGAGAAAAGAGAGGTGAAGAAGAGACAGGAGAGAGACGAGACAGAAGAGGCGAGAGAGGAAGAACGGGAATGCTAATGGCAAAGAAAGCCTGACGGGGTGGGGATGGGGAGAGGGTTGGAAATTGTGGAGGCAAGGAAGAGAACAGCAGACAGTGGGAAGCAGAAGGTAGGCAGAGCACAGAGAGGAGGCAGAGCTGACAGAAGAGAGACAAAGGAGGCAGAAGGAAGGAGAGAAACAGAGGAGGAAGCAGGGCGATGGAAAATAAAACAAAGTGAAAAGGAAAAGGACATAGAGAAAGAAGGGGAAAGCAGGGTTCGAGGTAAAAAGAGGAACAGAGACTTGAGGAGGGCAAAAACGAGACAATAGAAGGACAAGATAAAAGAGAGGGTGAATTCCAATGCTTGCGTGCCAAGAATGGAGGCTGCAACATGTGAGCGACAAAAGGAAAACTCGGGAGGCAAGCAGATATCGGGAGCAGAGAAAACAGGAGGTAGGGAAGAAAGTGAAGGAAGGACAAGAGACAATAGATATATCGGAGAAGGGTGGAAGGAAAGAGAGAGAGAGAGAGAGAGAGAGAGAGAGAGAGAAGGTACTACTAAGGTAGGAGGCCAAAGAACGAAAGAATGTACGAAACAGAAGACAGTCGAGAGTAGAGTGAGAGATAGGAGACAAGAGATGGAGGTATGAAGGGGAAAAAAGAAAAGAAAGGACAAAACAAAAAAGACGGCGAGTGGCGGGGCTGACGTGACTAGTTTGGTAGCCTCGGCTTGTGGCTGACATGGGGGAAAACTTTGAAGGCAGATCGTCCCAGGACCAGCACTGGAACACGACCAACACAACCCCACTGAACCCCCCCCACCTCCCTGACGGACACACACACACACACACACACACACACACACACACACACACACACACACACACACACACACACACACACACAGAGTCATACTCCACAAGAACACGCTCACTACTACCTGGTCGAGGGAGTGACGGGAAATAGAAAAAAAAAAAAATCTTGAAACTGGCCCACTGAATCCGACGGCCTTTGTACCACCAACCCTACCGCCTCAGAATCACGAAGATTCGCCGAGAAAAAGAAAAAAAATTGCAATACAAAACTTCCTTGAATTCGGTGGCACATCTTTAAATTCTTCCCTTTTCTTAGAGAACTTCTTCAACTTAGAATAGGCTTTTCGGTCTGGAGGATTAAAGACAACAATCATTGAGTTTTACTTTACTACGGGACCCTGTTAAACTGAATAAAGTAGTAAACGTAGTAACACAACAATAAACAATAAATGACGTTAGTTGGCTGCAAAATACCGAAGAAAAACTCACTTTCTATGGAAGTGACAAAAGTATCCAACAAGCTACAGATCGTTAGAACACTATATGGAAACAAGATAATCTCGCAGATAAGACGTCTGATTCCATCACTACAATGTTATGAACATTATTTTGTTGCTGCTATCACCTGGCGATATGCTAATTCAAGGCAGATATCTCGTCATTAAGGGGTACCAGTTTTCTTCAGAATGGCTGATAGCACCTAATGGGGAGCAAGGTGAGGGTACCCTCCATGCAGAAAGGCTGATGGCAAATGTAGGGATTATGGGTAAGACCTGAATCAGAAGACTGATGGAAACTAGTGAGATTTAGGATGCGGTTAGACTCCAAGCTCAGGGCCATATTCTGAGTAGCAAAAAAGACTTCGCAGAGCCTTTTCCTCAGTGATAAGCTTCGCATATTACAGCTTTTGTCATCTTCTGTGTTACTGGAAGAAATTTTGACGCTAAACTTTGACATTAAGGCTAAAACGACATAATAAAACGCCAAGAAAAAAAAAAAAAAGTTACAAACTTACAGATCCAACTACTGTAGAATATCGCCCAGAGTCTGGAGTCACGAACGAATAACGACAATTTGTTATCTTTGATGCCAAAAAGTCCAGGTGGTGATTCGTCAGGTGTGAACTACATTTTGTGGTCTTGACCCAGAGTGTTCTGAAATGAGCTACTTTTGTGACGACCTGGCATCTGAGATGGGGCTGGACGAAAACTGGCCATATCCCAAGTTGACTTGGAGATGAGGATAAGCATACAGCTCAGTTACTGTACTGCCCCTGAAATCTGACTTTCTCAGATCATCTCGGGTGTGGCTGGTTTTGGCAGGCTTCCTGAGGTGCAGTTTGTACCGGATGGAGCTATTGCATGAAGTACAGTAGGATGTTTAAGGGTGGACCAAACTCATCTCGCCGTCCATGTGTTCTGGCTTTGTCTGTGTTTTTTGTGGCGTTCATGGTGTCATCAGTGTCACTGAATGAGGCTGAGACGGTTGACTATCATCGGAGGAGGAGTCTAAACAAAGGTTCCTCTGAACTCAGGGCAAAGTGATGACATATTGCTTATCCTTGTCGCGTCTGTGTTCCCTTCTTGGGTGCAGGTAAAACAGACTGATCTTATGTGCGTAGGGGGAACTGGTAGGATTCATTCTTCAATGTCACGATGATTATGAAAATAATGGAGATCATGATGTCACCAGTGAATTAATTTTTTGCTTAAAGGAGAATTCTACTAACAGATAATATGCTTATTAAGGAGTAATCCCTTTCCTTCAAGTTATGAACAAGAATAACTCATGATGGAAAGATCCATGACATTGGCAAATTGAAACAAATTGAGAATTTTCACGCTCACTAAAGAGTAAATGCCACTATACCTACCTAACCCCAGTACAGTTAAAGAAGAGCAAAAACAAGTAACAAAATCCAGTGTTATGAACACTACACGTACCACAAACCGCAAAAGAACAGCGGCGGTGCAAAAAATCAGAAAGAGAACGTAAAAGATCATAAAATTAGCAAGAAACATGGCATGAACTCAGAACAGCGAGATATCCAGGACCGGCATGAATACCAAACGCGGCACTGATCCGCTGCCAAAACCAAACACCCACACCCACACACACACTCACATACTCCCACACAAACACACTCCCCCCCCACACACACACAGGATGACGTTCGCGCAACGGTATAGGGCGAGGTGCCAAGAATAATACCATTATGCTTCGCAGAACTGATGAAATCGCATGTTACTAACCTAAGCTAGAGTTGTTCTGATCAGGAGAAGGTTGAATGAAACATAAATATTGAGGAAATATTTCAGCAGAAACTCTTGTAAATACTTACTTCATTATAACTTTCAAATTCTCTCCTCATTAATCCTTGGAAAAATTCCAAACACAAACACACATCAAAGGCTTACAAACTCTTTCTTCTGTTAACAAACACGTAACCAGAGTAGGACAGCTCAGTTATACACATTCCATCAGACATTCACACACACGGGCGCATTATTAAAACTAAGAGTGCAATGGTTTGGACACATCCTCGCTTTTTGTCGATAATTTCTGAAGCATGCGATGATGATAGGGCACGTCTGACATTTGAGTATAGTTTTTCTCTTGTCTTTCTTTCTTTTTTCTTTCATACTTTCTTTTTTTTTTCTAGTCTATCGTGTTAGGCATAGAAGGATCAAATCTAATAACAAGAGGCGTTTCATTTACTTAAAAAAAAAAAAAAGAGGTTCACCTAATCCTTCCTATATTCGGTTCTGAAAATAGGACCATCATACACACACACACTCTCTCTTTTGCTCCAAGTTCCTAACCAAACACTATAACTCTTAACACAAAATAGTCAGATTTAATAACCAAAGGCGATTCGTTAACGTCCCTTAATAATAAAGGGTTCTCTTACATCTTCGCACATTCGTTTTTACTAAACGGGCCGTCTCATTTGTCCACATTCCTACACACATTGATTCAGGCACACACCCACATTGAACGCAAAGCAAACTCATTAACAATCGCTTGAAAAAACACGACCAGTCGAAGAAGAAAATGCGATACTGCATTATTTCGCCTTGTAATTATTCCCCTTCCTACATCAACTCGTGCAACCCAATTTTACCGAAGGACTAGCAGCGTAAACTAAGGCTCCATTTTTATCCTTTCCTCCTCTCTACATTTTTCATCTATATCAATCTTCGATAACAGTTACACCCTTCAGGTTGTTAATATTCTTTGATATATCCTGATTATATGTTAGGGACGGTTCGTACGGCAGTCACTGTGCAACGGCTTTGTGGAAGAGTACGTCGTTCCCCGTAGCCTTATTTTCCGGATTTGTGGGGGACCCTCTTAATTGAATTTCATTTGGAAAGGAGTACTGCTCTTTGGGGAACCATGGTAGAAAAGAAGGTGTGTGTGTGTGTGTGTGTGTGTGTGTGTGTGTAAGAAACAGACAGACGGAAATAGGCAAGTGAACGACTGAGGGAACAATTGCCCCATAGAAACTTATGACCTTAAAATATAATTAACTACTGCAGTCCGTACAGTACTTCCACACGTTTATGATCAATAAAGGTAGTCGCTAAGACAGATGGACAAAAATATTATAGCTGTAATAAAACAAACGATCGTGAAGACACACGAACCAAGGCTGCTTTCTAACATAAATGAGTTCAGTACTGATAATTTCGGTATCTTTTCACTTTCATCACTTCTGGTAAAACAAAACACCTATAACTGCAACAGGTTACTGAGTTTCATTCTGTTCCGTCTAAAACTGGCCACTTTTCACTTAGAAGGCGACCCATGGGTCTGCGTCAGTGACAACTACTGTCACTATCATGATGGAATTATTTACTTGACTGCCATATCTGCAATACTTACTGATCATGACATGCATGCTGTATACATATTGCTACTACTTAGCGACCTGTAATTTACTTATCAGCCTGAGGCTTCTGTGACTCACGTAATCATCTGACGTTAGCTGAAACAGAATTTTAGAATATTGTTAGGACCATGGTAATTTGAGATGAACATAATCAGGCTTTATGTGGGAAAAGATATTTAAGTTGTCCACACCATGAGACGGTTAAGTAACACCAAAACTTCTTACTGAACACTTTCCCTGTTTTGATGAAATTGGTCTGTTTCACCCAAACTGTTCCTGACAATAGTGTCGTTCCATTTTTTGGCCAGTCAACCATGAAACATTCATAAAACATTCTGAAAAGTATCCAAGGTTCCGAAGGCAGCATGGCTGAGTTTCATAAATCATTGTTGACTCTCGATTTATATCGTATTGAAGTGCATAAATATTTACGTCCAAAACTGCACCTTTCTCTGTCAGCCTGCCGCCAGAAGGTCGCTGAGAACAGAAGTAGTTGTCTAAATAAAAAAAGAGATTTTGCGACAACTCCACCACGTTGAATATTTCATGTAAAATAGGAAAAGTGTGTCAGATATCAAACAAAATAATATTACGCAAAAATGTATTAAGTGAAACATAATGCTTAAAATGCTTAAGGAAAGAGGGACTAAAGCAGAGTTATGTAACAGAGGTAATGCAGACGTTTTGACATTTAAAATATCATCATCAGTAATCTACAAAGAATAAGGTAAAACAATAAGACTGTTCAGTACAATAACGTTTTTATGTTATTTTTTTCTCTACCACTTGATGATTATACTCAGCTCAAGGAATGGGTAACCGAAAACACTCATAAAATATTAAGGTAATCGAATGACAAATGATCAGTATATGGATTTTTTACTTCAAGAACAAGTAAACAATAAACCGCTTGATTAATGGCCTGGGCAAGGACTGTCATTAAACCAGAATCCCTACCGCTTTCAGTGGCGTAGCCACTAGGGGGGCAGGGGAGGCACTTTGCCCCCCCCCCCTCCTCGGGAAAATTTGGGGGAAATGCTGAAAGGGATTTTTGGCATAGTTCTTGTATGACAATACAGTTTTCCTAATTTTATCACTTGTATATTAAACAGTGTTATCTATTTCCAAAAAATTTTATTTGGGAGCAATAATTTCCTTTGGAATTGAAAGCTAGACTAAATATTATAAAACCCTCAAGAAAAAATGACCAGTTATAACTTAACAACTTCCTTTATCACCTTAGATTATGTGGCTAATATTAGAGCTCTAGTGAAGTTTTGCACTTGAATCCTAATGAGGTGTAAAAATGGCCTTCCTGTCCCCTCAGCCACATCCTCTCACCCTGCAGCCATATCCTCTCACCCTGTAGCTGGTTGCACAAACACTGCACAATTATTGTTACAAACAACTAAAACAAGCAGAATTTTTGAAAACTGCATGAAGCCATTTTGATCACCTCAACAACATTTTAGATGGTAAGCAGATATGTGTGCCAGGGGCCTCGTTTGGGTGGGGGACAGTGGGATGTGCCCCCCCCCCCCCCGCCTTCCTTTTGGAGCCTGAGGGACAGAGTATCTTTTGTTCCTCCCCCTCCCCCTCCACTTTTCTAGGTGAAAATTTTTAAGATGAATAGCTTTACACCGTTTTCCTTTTCTTTTTTTTCCTTAATGGAAAAATCCTTTCTATACTGAATAGTACAGTTCAGGTGACATGAAAATCATTCCCTGCTGAGTGGGGCAGGTCGAGTGGTTACCTGAGTCAAGGATTAAGAGAGGTTAATCCCACCAAATGTATTTACTTGGGTCAGTCTTGACGTATGCACCACCCCTGATGCCTGAGCCAATGAGAATCAAAGTTAATGAATAAGTAGTGGAAAACAGAATTCCTATCGGCTACCACCACAGCAATAGTACAAAACAGAATACTAGACTGGGGGTGGGTGCGGCAGTGAATTTTGATATAGACATATGTGCTAAGTGGAGAGAGAGAGAGAGAGAGAGAGAGAGAGAGAGAGAGAGAGAGAGAGAGAGAGAGAGAGAGAACAGCAATGGAAAACAGAGAAAAGCGATAGCATCACGAATGTGGGAAAGTGTGTTCGGGACACTCACGTCAGATATCGAGTTTTCAGTGGTCCATCCAGTCCGCCATGCACATTCATGATGTAAATTTATTTCTGATGACATAAATCATCAAGTCTAGGAAAATCTGTGGTGACGATATTGTGGGGAAAATTTTCAAGTGTTTGTCCCTCCCCCCCCCCGTCAAAAATCCTGGATACGCCACTGACCGCTTTACCGCCAACAACCAACCACTACTAACTTTTCAGTGTCATTTTCACTCCCTTTCTGTCCATCTCTGAGCTTTACTTTTTCCCTTCCTCTTTTGTTGATGCCCTCCTACCCTATATTGTCACAATGCTGGTGCGGTTTTTCTTCTTCTACAGTATTACTAACCTTAAACACATTTCACCATGCACCCTGTCTCGGAACTCTCTGTGTTCTTTTCAAACCCTCTGTTCCAGAATGCCTATGTGTTACACAATGTCTACAATCCACATTATTTCCACTTACTTTTCTAATGGTTTCCTATATTTTCTTTGTCGTCATTTTCATTTCTATCGCTTCATCTTAAAAGTCTGTTTTTTAATTCCCCTTTTCTTAACTGCGTACGTCTCCCATCTCGCCTCCATCTATGTTATAATGATCCGATGTCTGTATGTTGTTATGGGGGTGTATATTACGGTGCACTCTTAACCCTTAATTAAGCACCAAAAGGGATAAGGTAAAGCTTGCAGGAAAACTAACTTAACTTTACTGTACACTATAACATACACAACCAAAGAAGAAACCAGGGTTCGTTTTACAAAAGGAGGATTCATATTGGCCTCAGGATACAAATATAAAACAAGTTATTTCTTACCTAACCCGAACACACTCAGTGGAGGCTAAGTACTCACAAAGCTCGAGGAAACGTGGAGACTTCGAAGGTTAAATCCAGATATAATTCACACACTAGTGTAAATGGAGGAGTGACCCAAAACTGGGAAATGGGGCACAAACAGTGTGTTTTGTAATCAAAGTCACGCAGTGTGTAGTGTTGGGGAAAAGTGCAACACAATATGACAAAAGTGTAACGTGACAGTAAATGTGTACAAATGTGTACAAAATTGGTGTACAAAAAATGAGACAAAAATGTCTGTACAAAAAGAGACAAAATGTGTCTCTTCACATTTTCCTCGACCTTATAATGCAGACTTACTCTGCCTTTCTCAGCTAATTAACCACTAGGCTGTCTTAAAAATAATATCCGTCCATACAGAAACAATAGAGGCACCTGCTACCAAGGGGAGCCAATGGCGAAGTTACACAAATTACACAAGACCAGTGACGTGCCATTAAGAAGGCAGAGCACATGTTATTTAGGCTTCTATTGGCAAATACTCTCTTTTAGCTCCACCCACGCTATAAGCTACACCCACAGTTCAAGGACAAGAGGGATTTCTGCGTAATTTGTGAGAAAAACATCTGGTGTGTTATAAGTTCAGTGACCGCTAAGTAAACACAGCTTGGGACGAGGGTTACCCCTTACAGCCCGCAAAACTGATAAGGAAAAGATTTACTGTTCTTAGCAGCTCCCATCTCTCTCCTTTCATTATCATCTTATCTTCTATTTCACCCATTCGCTACTGGGGTGACTACGCCAGTGACAATGTTTGTCTGTTAACGTAACACAGAAAAAATGGCCCAACGTAGCAATTTTTGTTAAAGCAAGGTACCACTGTAACTTGAAGAATAAAACAATATCCAGTGAAATCGGACCACAGATTCCCAAGTTATGACTCATCTCTGGCGTTTTGCTTCAAATTTAGTTTTTGCTTTTATTGAAGGGGATGGATTCTTCCTTGTCCGGCAATGAAATTACCAGCATATCTCTCTCTTTCACATATGTAGCAATGAAATTACCAGCGTGTCTCTCTCTCATATATCTATCTATCTATCTGTCTATATATATATCTATATAGTGGAAAAGTTTCTAGAGAAGGGAAAGAAGTTGTATACAGCTTTCATTGGTTTGGAGAAAGCATATGACAGGGTGGATAGACAAGGATTGTGGAAAGTATTAAGAATATATGGAGTAGATGGGAAGTTGTTGAATGCTGTGAAGAGTATGTACGATGGTGCGAAGGCTGCAGTGCGTGTGGATGGTGAACTAAGTGAATTTTTCTCTTTGAAAGTTGGGTTGAAACAGGGATGTGTCATGTCGCCATGGTTGTTCAATCTGTACATGGATGGGGTAATAAAAGAGGTACAAGGTAGGGTAGTGGATGTTGGAGTGGCCCTGGTGAGAGAGGATAGTGTTTGGAAACTCCCTGTACTGTTGTTTGCAGATGATACTGTGTTGTTGAGTGAAGACGAAGGGGAGCTGCAAGGCTTGGTGGATGAGTTTGGGTGAGTGTGTAAGAAACGGAATCTAAAGGTGAATGTAGGGAAGAGTAAAGTGATGGTCTTTGAGAGAGGTGAAGTCAGTGAATGTACAGCGAGGTTGGATGGTTAGGAATTGGAAAATGTGAGTACGTTTAAGTACTTGGGTAGTGTGATGAGTAAGGATGGAGATTTGGAGGGTGAAGTGCTTGAAAGGGTACAGCAGGGAAGAAAGGTTGCTAGTTCCTTGAAAGCAGTGATAAGAAACAGGGGAGTGAGCATGAAAGTGAAAAAGTTACAACATGACAGTATTGTGATACCAACTCTAACGTATGGAAGTGAAGCTTGGACGTTGTTGGAAGGACGCAAGTCAAGAGAGAGAGCAGTGGAAATGAGTTATTTAAGAGGAGCCTGTGGAGTCACATGAAGAGACAGGGTGACGAATAAGGATATAAAGGAGCGTTGTGGTGTGGATGTGGATGTGATAGGAAGCGTTATGAGGAAGACACTGAGGTGGTTTGGCCATGTGGAGAGGATGGAGGGTGAAAGACTGACGAAGAGAGTGTATGTGAGTGAGGTGGAGGGGGGGAAGAGGGAGGGGGAGGCCGAGGATGAGATGGAGGGATGGGATGGAGAGGTATATGAGAGAGGTGGGTGTGAGTTGGGAGCAGGGCAGTGAAATGGGGGGGGGGGACAGGGCGACTTGGAGGCGATTTGTTTGTGGCCACCCCAAACGGGATTGAGGCGTCTGGTAATAGATAGATAGATAGATATATATACATAAAATTTCTAAAGTTCATTTCACGGCCATATCTCGCCTCTCATCACCATTCCCTCTCTTCTCGCTCTTTAAACTCGGAACTGTATAGCCTACATTTTTCATACCCTCATTTCCTCACTCCCTCCGCCCTCAACCTTGTTTATCTCTGTGATCTTTCTGGGTATTTTTTTTTCTTTATTTCATTCTTTCTTTTTGGGGCCAGACGAAGTCAATGGTCATTATTTTTTTACTCAATATATCTGTGTGTCTGTGTCGAAATCACAAATCTCAGAAAGTACTGACTGTTGAAGAAAAAGTTAGTTTTTAGAGTCGCCGGTAGACGAAGTCGATGGTCATTATTTTTGTACGAAATGTATTTGTGTGTGTGTCTGTCTGTGTCTAAAACTCAAATTTCAAAGTACTGATTGTAGAAGGAAAAGTTATTAATATAAGTTGTTTAGAGTCACAACTTGAGTTCACATGTCACATAACTAGCACTGGGAGGCATCCAGGATGGATACATAATACTCAAGTTTTCATCTAACAGTATTATTACAATCTACATGGCTCACAGATGACGGGTAGTCTTGGATTTTGTTTGTTTGTTTCTTTACAGGTTTTGTAAGTCATTGTGTCACTCTTCCCAGTTTTTCGTAACATCCTGATATTTATTCTCTCTCTCTCTCTCTCTCTCTCTCTCTCTCTCTCTCCTACTATTGCTCTTTATCATTTTCACTTCTTTCCGATCTCGGAGCTTTTCTTTTTTTGTACCCTCTTTTCCTTACTCCCTTCACTAATAATTGGGATTGTTTCATTGTTCATATTCTGTTGTCTGGTATATTATTTTCTTACTATTTCTCTCCCCGGGAAATACTAGAGTATTTTGAAGAGAGAACCTGTATTTTTTACACAGGAAAAATCATCATAGAAATTACCAATATGCCGGGAATCGAACCCGGGACTCTCAGGTGAGAGCCAGGCAGCATACCACTACACCACGACCAGGTAAAAGTTACCTTACGTTGTCACAATCTTGTAACCAACGTCCCTCCGCCCCCCACTGTGGGCCTGAAGAGGGTGAGTTAACCCCCTGGCACTCTGATGATTTTTCCTGTGTAAAAAATACAGGTTCTCTCTTCATTCTGACTTGCCGTAAGTGTTTGGGATAGATTAAAAGCATCTACTTGCCCGAGTGCCAGGGGGTTAACTCACCCTCTTCAGGCCCACAGTGGGGGGCGGAGGGACGTTGGTTACAAGATTGTGACAACGTGAGTCAACTTTTACCTGGTCGTGGTGTAGTGGTATGCTGCCTGGCTCTCACCTGAGAGTCCCGGGTTTGATTCCCGGCATATTGGTAATTTCTCTGACTAGAGTATTTTATTCACGCTGAATCTCCTCTATTTTTTGCAGGAATGAACTTAGCATTCTGAGATTCCTTTTTCATGCTCTTCCATTATTTATCCCGTTACTTCGGTTATTTTACCTTTCCTCTCTTTCCTAAGTACTCCTTTCTTCATTTTGATACCCACTCTAATTTTTTGTACCTCTTTTTCCCCTGCATTCATATTTCTTTCTTTGCTTCACTTAACTGTTTGTGATTTTCCTCTCTTCCAGTTTCCATTACAGTTCCTACCTACTCAATCTCCAACTCTCCATCTTCGCCTCAGCCATCTCTATTCCTAACTGGCCCTCTCTATCATATCGTCTTTTACCTCCAAGTGTGTGTGTGCATGCGTGCTTGTGTGTGTGTGTGTGTGTGTGTGTTGGGGGGGGTTCATATTTCTCCATCATTAATCTGTACATCTTCGCATTTTTCTCCAACAAATTCCACCACCCATCCCTTCCTCCCTCTCTATCAGACTTTGAACACATGTATTTTCCCTATATTTTCTTAAATAACCTGCCTCCCCATTCCCTCCCACTTCTTGTCCCCATCCATATTGTCTGCTACTTTTCTTTGTCCATCTCATGCACCCACCTTCTTTCGCTTTATATTGTTCTCCATTTTTTCTCTTTTACTCTTCCAATTTTCCCCTCCATTTTTACTTCGCCATTTGCTAAGAGTCTGAACTCAATATATTTCCATAGGCTACCCTTTGCTTCCTAATTGCCATGATCCCCATTTCTATTGTTTTCAGTTCTTATTCCCCCTCTCTGTTGTTGAGAGCATCTACGCCAGTTCTCACAGTCTTTGTTTCTCCCCTTTTCCACCAGTCTCTATATTTTTTCCCATACCCTCTTCTCTTTTTTCTTCGCTAACCATCTCGTTTCCATTTTTTAGCTTTTTTTTTTTTTTTTTTTTTCTCGCGCCCTCATACTGCTATCCTCAATATCGTTCACCATTTTTTGCTCTCTCTTTCGTATTTTACTCTCCCATTTCTCGCCAACTTCACCCATCACTTCCCTCCTGTCCCTTTGCCTAACTACCTTGCTCCCCATTTTGTTTCTTAGTACAGTTTTTTCTCATTGATCTTCATTTTCATAGTTCCTATTGCTGGATTCTTAATCACTCACCATATTTTTGTACCCTCTCTTTTTTATTTCTTTTCCAAACTCATATTGCTGTAATCTTATATATCATTTCCTTATTTCTCACTTTTCCAGTTTTCACCACTACTTTCATCCTTTCTCCAATTTAGGAATTCTCTCTATTTTTTCTTCCCTCTACTTTTAACTGTCTACCAATATCCCCCTCCCCCATGTCAACCAGATTTATTTACTCTGTCTGTCTGTCTGTCTGTCTCTGTCTCTGTCTGTCTGTCTGTGTCTGTCTGTCTGTCTGTCTCTCTCTCTCTCTCTCTCTCTCTCTCTCTCTCTCTCTCTCTCTCTCCCCCCTTGTATATCGCATCTACATGTTCCTAGCTAATGTATATATCCGTGCTTGCGAAGCATGTGCAGGTATTACGATTAACTCGACGTGTGCATGTGTGTCTGTTCAAAGTAACTCGAAAAGTTTTCATTCCACTGTAGCCAAACTTAGTGGAACAGTTGAGGGTCAGCGAAGGGGCTGACCAACTGTGTTTGAAAGCAATAGATCAAAGTTCACGATCACAGAGCTGGGTCAAAATTTTACGTAGCAAAGTCAGTTTAACCAGTTTTTTTTATCCAGTTTGAAGCAACTTAGTGGACGAGTTGAAGTTAAGGCAAGAACGAAGGGACTCGATTCCGAAAACAAGCTATCAAAGGTAAGGTTTACAAGGCAAGGCCAAACTTCGATCTATGTGTTTGCGAGAAGAAAACAACTAAAACAATTTTTATCTGACTAATTGATGGAAGGACTGACGGTCAACAAAGTGGTTGACCTGTTCATTAGAAAATTATGTCAAAGATCAAGGTCATGTGGCGCGGTCAACTTAAGCATTGTTTTTTCCCCGACATAGATCAATATTCACACGTTGTATTTAATAGCCCTCGACTGTTCACACGCATTAATTCCCGCCGTGCCGTCGCCGCCGCCGCCGTCACTCCTCCTTTTCAGTTTGATGACATATTTATCATTTCATTTTGTCCATCCTGCAGACGATTTTTCTTTATCTCAGGATTGACTTATTGCACTGGAGAGGTTAGATACAGCCGCCAATGATCTCTTCACTACATTAAATCTTCCCTAAACATAACAAAATAATAATAGTGACAAATCCACCTCTTCCAGCGTCCCCCTGTAACCCTCGTCTCAGTCCATTATTATTTTTTTTCCCTCTTCCTGATCGTGTCATAGCCCTGACTGGCATTTATTGTTATTACTTCCCTTCACGTCCACATCTCTTCCTGTTTTCACCCACAACTTCATTCATTTCTCTCTCTCTCTCTCTCTCTCTCTCTCTCTCTCTCTCTCTCTCTCTCTCTCGAGGAATAACAGGCGGAACATTATATCGGTCAACAAAAAAGTACGAACATGAAACTACATATTTTAAAAAATCGAAGCAAATGAGTATGGGAGGGAAAAAATCTCAAAGAATGACTACTGTTCACTCCAATAAATAGACTGAAATGTACGACCAAAAAAGGGTGGAATTCGTAAATGAGCTGGTGAAGAGAAAACGCATAGAAAATGTAATGAAGATTATGTAATTAAACTAAAAATAAGCCCTTAATAATAAAACACCCTGTGTGTGTGTGTGTGTGTGTGTTGCACAGTCGAAGCTGGAAAACGAATTTAGATGAAACTTGGCATGATTGTTGGAACTGGAACAATGATGGGCTCGTTTCACTTTCATGCCGTACGAATTTTTTAAAAGGGGTGTTTTGGCCCCTAATAACTGTTGCCACTTGTGTTATATTCCCCAGAAAATGTGGCGGGGCATTTCCGTGGAGTTTCATGGGTTTTCTCAGGAGCAAGTGCTTAGGACTTGTGTCGAGGATTTAAAGTCAACGATTTTTTGCACTGATTCATAAATCGTCTGTTTCGAGCAAAGCATAGCACGGTTCAGAAACTCTTCTCACTTGGGCAAGCGCTAAACATTCAAACAGAACCGCGATGTGCTTGTATAGCCTGAACATTCTCGTTAGACTTGAGTAAATCTTTCTACTGCAAGGTCTCATATTAAAATGTAATTGTCTAATGTTAGCCTAAATAAGAATCTAAGCATGCCCACATCAACGAAATGGTTGGAGAACCTGCAGCTCGATCAAGATAATCATGATAATGCCCCAGCCCACTCATCCCATCACATCCACGAATTTTGGCCAAACACAGGATTACACAGGTCCAGTAGGCTCCCTGTCCTCTTGACATGGCTCCCTGCAACTATTGGTTCTTTCCTAAATTTAAGATGCCGCTGAAGGGTTCGAGATTTGAGGTCACAAATGAGAGATAAAGACACCTGCGACAAATATCTTGCTGGCAATCCCAAACTCTGACTAGCCTATACAAAATGTTTCCAGCAACGCAGGATCGCTAGGCTAAGTGTGTTGAGTCCCAAGGAGCTAAAGGTCGGATAGTTTTCCATCACATCTCGTATACATTTCTCATCCTGTCCACTCTATACACTCCGCATACATTTCATAACATTCTCTTTTCCTCTGTTGATATTCTTGACTTTATGTATGTGGTAAAGACTACATATTATATAGATAGATAGATAAATAGATAGATAGAAGCAGGGAGTCAGTTGATGAGAGGTGTTGTGTCTGTGAGAATCGAGCAATGCTAAACATGCTTACACTGAGGAAAGCTGACGACAGTGGCCAGTAAGGAGATGATGCAATTAGCTGTCAGCAGTCCTCTCGTGAACAAAGACCTAGTCCATCCACGAGGAACACACGTGACACACCCCTGCTACACCAGAATTTAGGAAAGAGAGCTCAGACGGAGATTAGCCTTAGAACAGAGAGGTCGAGAGGGAGACAGGCCTCAGAGGAGACAGGTGACGGGAGAAGGGCTTGGCAATTTGAGATAGAGAGTCAGATAGCGAGACAGGGAGGTAGCTACCCGGGACTTATACTCGTCCGTGTGAGAGACTTGTTAATATTTCCAAGACAAATAAAAATAGTCCCATACTATTCTTTATCTCTCCTGTTACTACATGACATTTGGTGGCAGATGACGACAGTGGCCAGTAAGGAGATGATGCAATTAGCTGTCAGCAGTCCTCTCGTGAACAAAGACCTAGTCCATCCACGAGGAACACACGTGACACACCCCTGCTACACCAGAATTTAGGAAAGAGAGCTCAGACGGAGATTAGCCACGGAACAGGGAGGAGGAGAAGTAGACAGGCCTCAGAGGAGACTGGCAGGAGGTCAAGAAGAGGGATGACCCAAATGTCACTACATGACATTTGGTAGCAGCGAACGTATACGAACCTCGTCTACGAATCAACATTAAATTCCTACAAAATATCAAGATTGAAAACAAGAATATCTCTCTCTCAATCAACAACACAGCCAGCTCCTGACGCTTCTCTCCATCCAGCCCCCTCTGTCTCCCAGATCATCATGCTGATGCAGAGGTCAAGAGATCACACGACGCCTTGCAAGTAGTTTAATAAAATATTGATACAATATTGCAATTTCTACGACGAATCAGCGAACTACAACCATCTACAATCAACTACAATTAACAACTCTACATCGTCTGTATAATCTTCTACACGCACCTACAAGAAGCGGCAGTCTTCTTCCTACAACGAGTAAATCACAAGAAAAAAGGACCAAGAATACATCAAGAAAGAAAGAAAACAAACAAACAAACAAACAAACAAACGAAGAGAGAGAGACGACTCACAACTCATAACCACCAGACCTCACCCTCCTCTCTCTGCTACATCCACCCAACCCCCAACGCTTACGCAGGAGTGCAGAGGTCAATACACGCAGCAAAACACCGAGTCCATATTCACAACTCATCTTACTCACCCGTCTTCACTCAAGTTACTCATCGCTACTCATTCACCCACCACAGCTACCAGTGTGGGAAGCCGACGTCACCATGTGCTGAGACGACAGCACGCCAATCAACCCGCGAAGGACAACGCTATCACCACGTGCAACACCACTCACACCATTTCCCACCACGGTAAAAATTAGTGAGTTACATAGTTACTTCATTCATACAATACACAGTGATAGACAATAAGCTTCTGCACAAACATATAAAACGTGTTGTATAGTTACAACTTAAATTCATATACCTACTTCAATTATCTTCATAATTCAATCATTAAATACTTGCACCAACAGTAAATATTCTACACAGTATATATTCATTCATTTATTATAACATTTATTTACTGTCAACGAGTGTTACCATTTATACCTACATAAAATACGTGTTTCATATATACAACTATACATTAGTACATCTACAAGTGATAAAGAAAATATACCATCACAGTTACTCAGTGAGCAATTAAAAGAACTGTATTAAACATTTATTAATTAAAGCTACCTAGTGGAAACATATAAATTAAGTTACAAGGTAAACTAGAGAAAAAAAAAAGGCCAACACAAATGCCGTTAGCAAGAGTGAACATCTTCAACACAATCGTGAAGACAAAGATTTCCACACAGTGCTGACACACATATTACCCACGATAGGTACAGGTGAACAACAAGTCAGTGTGTATAGTTAATACTGTATATAGTGTATATATATATATATTTTTTATATAAAATAACAAAATATGGGACTATATAATATCATTTTATACTCTCTGTGCAATATACACTAAACTTTAAAAAAGTATCCCAAGGAAATTAGCCAGAAAAATCAATACATACAAAAAAAAAAAAAAAAAATGAAAGAAAGAAAGAAAGAAAAAGTAAGAAAGAAAAAAGAGAAATAAAGTAAGATCACATAACAAACAAATGAAAATAAGTGTAAATGTTACTATATATGCCAAAATACCACATAAACTACAAACAAAAAAGCAAATTGTGTCTCCACAAACAAGTGGCATGACACATCATCACTATCATCGACCGCAGCATATGTTAGGACTGCAGTTATTACAATTATGTTACTCCATATTACAATAATGTAACTGCAAACGATATGTAACAATTATGTAACGACAAGCGATTACATTATGTTACACTTGTTACAATTATGTAACTACAAACAATATGTACCAATTAATGTAACAGTTGCATTAACAAGATGTAACTTTTATGTAACTTTAACTACAATTATGTACCTACAAACGATATGTAACAATTATGTAACGACAAACGATTGCATTATGTTACACTTTGCCAATTATGTAACAGTTGCATTAACAAGATGTAACTTTTATGTAACTTTAACTACAATTATGTACCTACAAACGATATGTAACAATTATGTAACGACAAAACAGTTGCGTTAACAAAATGTTACTTTTATGTAACTTTAACTACAATTATAAGGCCAAGACACTTATGTAATAGTTGCATTAACAAAATGTAACTACAATTATAAGGCCAACACAATTATGCATTAACACAATATTTTGTAACAATTCATAAAATGTTACAATTATGTAGTACCACAATGTTAGTACAATATTAAGTCATACTATTATAGCACAATTCTGTATTACCAGTATCATCATACACGTTAGGTGAAATATTAGACATTACTAAAGTATAACTCAAATATGTAATGTATAACCTAGCAGTATTACCATTGCACAATTATATGCGTACGTCTGTTGTACATGCACGTCTTACAAAGTTTTAAACAACAACCATTGCATTTATTCAAATATGTATACAACTTGTTTAAATGTATTATTACTGAATAATCACTATTTACTATGAATATTACATGTATACAATATTCATACAATTATGTTACTTTTACAATATTATGTATTTCACTTAATTAGCTTATAAGTTCATTATAATGTATATATAATATGTATTAATATGTTATGACTATTAAATGTCGATGGTACGCCATTTTCGCGCGACCGAGCAGTGTGGTAAAGACTACATATTATATAGATAGATAGATAAATAGATAGATAGAAGCAGGGAGTCAGATGATGAGAGGTGTTGTGTCTGTGAGAATCGAGCAATGCTAAACATGCTTACACTGAGGAAAGCTGACGACAGTGGCCAGTAAGGAGATGCAATTAGCTGTCAGCAGTCCTCTCGTGAACAAAGACCTAGTCCATCCACGAGGAACACACGTGATACACCCCTGCTACACCAGAATTTAGGAAAGAGAGCTCAGACGGAGATTAGCCTTAGAACAGAGAGGTCGAGAGGGAGACAGGCCTCAGAGGAGACAGGCGACGGGAGAAGGGCTTGGCAATTTGAGATAGAGAGTCAGATAGCGAGACAGGGAGGTAGCTACCCGGGACTTATACTCGTCCGTGTGAGAGACTTGTTAATATTTCCAAGACAAATAAAAATAGTCCCATACTATTCTTTACCTCTCCTGTTACTACATGACATGTATTCATATCACCTGTCCCAGACGCTTATGCTAATGGGGCCATTAACACACCTTCATGTAATCCTCATTATTCCCTATTCTCAGCTCATATCAAGACCTTGATATGATATATATATATGACAGTTTTTGCTTCCTTTACCTCTATATACAGGAGACTTTGCTCGTGGGAAGTATATCTTTAGTACATACTTCTTAGTTGTTTTATTGATTTAAATTTATTTCACTGTCATTGACTGCTTTTTCTTCTATCTCATACTGTGGGCTATACATTTATAAAGCATATCTGTGATTTCCGTATTACGTTATTCTCTGAAGTTCTTTAATGCCACTGCCTTGTGTCTGCTGTGCCTCTATGCAGTAGGAAGCATATGGTTGATATAAATGGGGTCAGAAAGGGTTTCTAGTAGGCAGACTGGAATCAGACTGAAGAATGGTTAACACAGTTTGTTTAATAATTATAATAATGATTGAGTGTATTCAAGTACTTAGGTTGTACGATGATAAAGGATGGAGGTTTAGTCGAGGAAGTGTTTGAAAAGACCACAGCAATGTCGAAAGTTTGCTGGTTAATTGAAAGTGGTTGTTGGAAACAGAGAAGTGAGCATGGAAGTAAAAAATAGCTGCATGACAGAAACGCGACAACGTAGGGAACTGAAGCTTGGACCCTGTTCAAAGGACCCAAATCAAAAGTGAGAGCAGTGGAAATGAGTTATCTGAAAGAAGCATGGGGAGTCACGTGGAAAGAGAGACAGACATATGAAAAGTATAGAACTGTTATTGTGTTGACGTGGATATGACTGAAAATTCTAAGGGAAATGCTTCAAGATGGTGTGGCCATGTGGCGAGGATGGAGAACGAGAGACTGACTAGAAGAGTGTAGCCTATGCGAGTGAGGTAGAGGGGAAGAAAAGAGGGCGGAGGGGGGGGGGATTCATGGATGTGATAGAAGGATTGGATATATATATATATATATGAAGCCAACGGTCATACCACGTTGAGTACACCGCTTCCCGTCCGATCAGCGAAGTTAAGCAACGTTGGGTCTGGTTAGTACTTGGATGGGTGACCGCCTGGGAACACCAGATGCTGTTGGCATCCGTACGTGTCAAGTGGGGTTGGTGGAGGATTAGTGCCCCTCCCTGTAAAACAATTAACTCTAAGCCATTGGCCACCCCGTCTGGGATACATGGCGTCTGGCAATGAATGAATGAATATATATGAATGATAGGGTCTGAGATGCAAATAGGGCAGCCAAATGGGAGATGAGTGTTTGATGTGGAGACGTTTTTTGTGGCCACCCCTTACCGAACTGAGGTGTCTGGCAGTAGATAGGTAGGTAGGTAGAGAGAGAGAGAGAGAGTTTCGAAACCCGGTGATGTTATTTACGGATGTGAACAAACTTTCCAGACTATCAAGTGTGTTTCATTAATGTCTGGGTAAAATTTGGAGCTATATTAATGTCCACCATAATGCGAACTTGTATTTCTTCAGTGTCGGTCTGCAGGCACTTGGCGTATGTCGATGTCTGTCGTGGACAGCTTTATTTGTCCGTGTCTCTCTGTAGGTAGTCGGAATGTGTTGGTTTATGTAACAAGAGGGAGTTTGTCAGTGTCGATCTGTTAAATATCGCTATCGTGTGTTGGCAGTTCTTGTTTGTCGGTGTCAGTGTATGCAGATGTAATGGGCCGATGTCGATGTGTAGGAGGTTATGTCTGTGTTGATCTGTCAAGATATTATGTTTTACACGGTGAATATCTGCGTCAAGATGATACTTCAGTAGTTAATCAGGTGTTGATTTTCATGTGGCCTAATGGTAATATTTCAGGAGTCGTGCCGTGCTTTACTTGTGACGTCAAGTTATTGTGGCTGACGCAGATGCATGTGCCACTGGACTCGCTCCGTGTAATGTTATAGACATGCTCGGCTGTGAGCAAGAGGGGAAATTTGGTTGTTGCATGTGGCTAAAGGTGTGTCGGCAGCGAATTAGAGGAGAAGAAGAAGGAAACATGAGCAAAGGAGAAAATGGAAGGGTATACGGTGGCAAAATAAGGGCAGATTAGTGAGGTTACAAATACATAGTCACTTGCAGAATTACTTAATAAATCAGTGCCTTACAATGGACAGGAAGACTGCGAACTAATTGATTTATGCACATAAGCTCAAAGTATATATATATATATATATATATATATACCGGTACAGGTTTTAATAATTGTGTAAAATGAACACTATGTACAATGAACAACAACAACAACAACAACAACAGATGCAGCAACCTTAATCACTGACAATGTTTCAAGTGTTATTTTTCTGGGAGAAACAGTGAACCGTATTTCAGCTGCGCATATTTAAGGTTAACTAACCAGCCTAGTTCCTTTGATGGCATTTAACAGTTAAATAATCCCTAGTCACTTTTTGGGAGTCGGACTTATGCCCCCGTAGAGTGAATGGATTAAACATTTAGACTGTCATTATATTGCTGACTCTTGTACACGATGTGATTAAAAAGAAAGGATGAATTTTGTATGAACCTGCAACTATCACAAGTTGCAACAGTATTTTTTCTTCTTCACATTATTCTTACCTCCAACATATCCTAATGTTCAACTCAGGAAAGCCCTTTCATAGTGAAGGGGTTAAAGATGGCTACATATAAAATCTCCAAACTAAAAGTGTCACTGTAACTATTTAAAATGATCTGGAAATAGCAAGAATATGTATATAATAGCATGGGATTGAAGAGATGAACAGTTACTGATTTTAAGTATGGGATAGGAAAGAACAAATGAGTTGTTAGAAAGTACACACAACAGAAACCACATTATTTTTGAACCGTGGCTGTGGACAAAATGGCTCTGCCTCCTCGCTGTTTACGGCATTGCTTATTAGGAATGCCGTAGCCTGTGGGAAGTATCCGGCAGTTTCGAAACCTGAATGACGAATGTAAAGATGTATGTTCCATCTCACTGGGATCTCTAATAAAGCTTATAGTTTCTGTTCACGTTTTCATATCCATCTACTGTACGTCCATTTGTCTTTTTTCTTTTTTTCTGGATGTAGTAGTTTTAATCTCTATTATCTTTAGTTAGCAACTATTTTTTCTAATGTCACAATTTAGATATCAAATTATAGTAACCCCACTGTCACAAGATACAATGATGATGATGATAATGATGATGAAACCAGATCAACACTCTACAGACCATACAGAACAAAAAAATAATCATAGGCTGCACAGCTACCACACCCACAGACCACCTACATCAAGAAACCAAAGTCCTCAAAGTCAAAGATCACCTAGAGATGAGAGGCATCCTAATTCTCGCTGCAGCCTCCACAAACCCGCAACATCCACTACACTACATGGCAGCACATCCACATACACCAAGGAACATCAAAACAACACCCAGCAAATGATATCACACACAAATACTGTCATCTCTACCCCTTCGCCCGCCTCAGACCAGTTTCCAGAAGCATATCCATACTCATATCACTCGCTGCTCCATTCAGTCACTTAAAGACAACACACAGCTGTGTCACGAATTCGCGCGAGCGTATTTATAAATTCGTGACGTAACACCTAAGTGGGAAAACCACGAACTCTACTGGAATTCCCACTGGGCATCACTTAGTTCAGCCGTCCCCGTATTTACTCCGATCGGATGGTTTTAGAACATTTCTCACTGTTTCACAAGTGATCATTCTTATGTACGTTATTAGTGCCTTCACTGAGTGATTTATTGTGAGCATACGCTCACTTTCCGTTGACCGTTGAAGTTCAAACACGGCCATCCCTTGCCCTTTTTCATAGTTTGAACTAAGTTAGTCAGCTTTGAGACATCACGAGAGTAGGATCATTTGTGCCCAGCGTAAGGCAGCGCCGCCGTTGTACAGTGAGTTCCTGAAATCTCCACCTAGACGGTGAATTGGTGAAGAGGGTTTAGCGAATTGCAGCATCTGATGTCCTGCACAGGTGCCCAGTTCATTTCACTCAGCTCCCTTACACTGACCAGTATTTCTTTTTGTTTTTTCTAGGTTTAAGTGTTAGCTTTTGAATGAGCGAGTGAGTGTATTATCCTTGTTATTTTGAATTAATTTTTGAGACTCGTGTAACGTAAATTTATTTCATTGTAATTAATAAATTTACAGTTCTTTTTCTTTGAGCTTAATGTAGTTAAACTTGTGTTTTATTTCTCCACATTAAGCTTATTTTAGTCTTTTTTTTGTGTGTGTCCGACTCTGGGCATAGGCTTCACAGCCTGCTATCAAGGCCCAGCAGTCCTCCTACATACCATACACCTCTACATGCCACCACTTCGGCGCTAACACCCACCGTCCATATTGAGCACATGCTAGGGCTGTCTCATACAGGACTGGTGTACTGGTATTAGCGGGGGTATTTTTATGACTTGTCGGCAGGTCTTCTGGTAGATCAGTAAAGCCTGATTTAACCCCTTAATCGTTGGGCGTCACTTTCATGACGCTCGGGTGCAATGGATCATACTGCGGGGCGTCACTTTTGTGATTCTGTGTTATTTTGAATTATCCCGGGCTTTCAAGTGGTGGCTTGTATCATCTATCAGTACTGCCAATGTCCAACACTAGTTAGCACTCCAGATCTCATCTGTACTCCCATCCATTGTTGACATTTTAGCCATTTTCCCCTGTTCCTGACTCCCCTCCCTACCTCCCCTCCATTACCCTGTCCTCTCACCTCCCCGGCGGCGCTGCGCTAAGCAAATCTCCCCCGGATTTTTCCACAGATTTCATCCATTGAAATAAGCCCTATGCCCTATACTAATACAAAATAATATATACCAAAAAATAATAAGGTAAGTGATAGTGGTATACCCGGTACACCAGGAATTGGCTAATTATCACCTGACAATACCTCACATGCATTCATTCGCTACATTCCCACGGTAATTTCCCCTTTGAATTATGCCTTGTTGGGAAGGACTGTTGCTATAAGTTGTTTTGGCAGGGGGGGACAGACGGATATGGAGGTGTTGGTGTGATGGTTGCGGAGAAATGGGTGGAATATGTTATGAATGTTTTGAGAGTAAGCGATAGGATATTGGTAGTGAAAATTCTGTTGGGAAGAAAGATAGCTGTGATTATATCGGCATATGCTCCACAGGCAGGATTGGATGAATCAGAGAAAGATAGATTTTGGGATGATTTAATACGTGTAGTGGGTGGTATGCGGGATGATGAGATAGTGATTTTGGGAGGGGACTTAAATGGTCATGTAGGTGAAGCAGCACAAGGTTATGAAGGAGTGTATGGGGGATGTGCATATGGTCTAAGGAATGCAGAAGGGGAAAGGATACTCGAGTTTGGGGAGGCAACGGACATGATTGTGTGCAACACATATTTTAGGAAAAGAGACAGTAGGTTAATTACATATGAGTCTGGGGGAAATAGCAGTCAGATAGATTATTTTCTGGTTAGGAGGGCCGATAGGAGGTTAGTGAGGGATGTTAAAGTTATAGGAAGTGAGGAGTGTGTGCAGCAGCACAAACTATTGATTTGTGATATGGTGCTTAACCCGCCCCGTCCCGACGACGTATGGGTACGTCACCACGATTTGCATTTGCCAGTCCCGGCGACGTACCAGTACGTCGTGCAATTGCAAGGTACCTAATTTGCACAATTTTCAATTTTCGCACGTGATTTTTCGTATGTATACACGGGACACCTTCCTCTATTCCTGTACAAGATACCAAGCAGGGACAATGCCTTACACTGCATAACCTCCCCCCTCCCCCCCTCACGCCATTGTCTTGGCAAAGGACATGTTACCAGTGACCTGGCTAGTAAAGTTATTTAGGGTCAGAGTGATTCCCCAATCGATGACAATGTGGAGGACAATGTTTACATAGCATTAGAAGAAGAAACAGCCAGAAATAATGATCAGGTAGTGTGGCAAAAATAGGTCAGGTATGGTGATTAGTTAGTGAGTGAAACAATGCTTATAATGCCTTTATTACTGCTTGAAAACCAATATACTGTCATACTACATATACATTCGTACCAAGTAAATAAATAAATACCGTTTATGAGTGGATAAAATAGTTACCCTCCCATAGAACTCGTTTTCTTTGGTGCCAGCATGTTAGAAAACCCACTCAGGTAAGGAGGAACTCCTACCTGGATTGGGCACTTTAAACCTCAGGAGAGCGATTTCTCTATGAATTTTCGATGTTTCTCACCAAAAGCGAAGGTTTTAGCCAAAAAAAAAAAAATCGAAAATACCTCGGGACTGGGGGATGTCAGAGGTGCGGAAAACCTCGGGTCGTGACGGGTTAAAGAACAAGTGATGAAAAAGAGGACTTATGTACTTAGGAGGAAAATATGGAAGCTGAAAAACCAAGTAGTAAGGGATGCCTTCTATAGCGAGTTGAGGAGAGTGGCGGCTGAACAGGGAGCTGTAGACAGAGGCGTTAATGAACAGTACAGAGCCCTCAAGAACAATTTCTTGAGAGTTATTGATGTAACATGCGGCTGGACAAGAGGACCACCAAGACATAAAGTAACTTGGTGGTGGGATGAGGGTGTAGAAGCTGCAATTAAGGAGAAAAGAAGGCTTTTCCAGGAATGGAAGAAGGGTGGTAGCAAAGAGGAATATTTGGCTGCCAAGCATAGGGCTAGGAGAGAGGTATACAGGGCAAAGTCTGAGTCACAGAGACAATTACTTGATAACCTAAATCATGGGGAAAGGAAAAATATATTTAGGGTGGCAGGTCAGGTGAAGAGGGATAATCGGGATATCATAGGTGAGCAGTGTGTGAAGAATGATGAAGGAAGGGTAGTGGTTAACAGTGAGGATATTAAAGATGCATGGAGAGAGCATTATAACAGGTTGTTGAATGAGGAGTTTGACTGGGACAGGGAAGGTTTGGAGCCAGCAGATCCAGTGTCTGGCCCTTGGCCTTTGATTGATACTGCTACTGTGAGTGAGGCAATAGGCAGGATGAGGGTGGGGAAGGCAGCAGGTGTGTCTGGGTTGACTGCCGAAATGTTGAACGCCTCAGGAGATATAGGGGTGAGGTTAGTCACTGACCTGATAAATAGGATTATTTATGAGTGTGTTGTCCCAGATGATTGGCTGAAGAGTGTAATTGTAAATGTGTATAAAGGGAAGGGTGATGCCCTGGAAAGAGGAAATTATAGAGGTATAAAGCTTTTAGATCAGATAATGAAGGTAATGGAGAGAGTTTTAGAAGGTATGATTAGAGAAAGAGTGAATATTGATGAGATGCAGTTTGGGTTTATGCCAGGTAGGGGGACCACTGATGCCATATTCATTGTTCGACAGCTTCAGGAAAAATATATTGGTAGGAGAAGGGATCTTTATTTTGTTTTTGTTGATTTGGAAAAGGCCTTTGACAGAGTCCCTAGAGAGGTGGTGAAGTGGGCAATGAGAAAGCTTGGCTTGGAGGAGTGGCTGGTTAGGGTGGTTATGGCCATGTATGTGGGTGCTCACACCCAGGTGAGAGTGAATGGAGATTTGAGTGATGAGTTTTCCGTGAATGTTGGTGTGCATCAGGGGTCAGTCTTGAGTCCCATGTTGTTTATCATGGTACTTGAAGCCCTTTCACGTGACTTTAGAAACGGACTCCCATGGGAGTTGTTGTATGCTGATGATTTGGTGTTGATTGCAGAGAATGAAAGGGAGGCGGAGGAAAGGTTTAGGAAGTGGAGAGATGGTATGGGGCAAAAGGGTTTAAGGGTAAATGCAGATAAAACAAAAGTGATGATATCTAGGGTTGGTGGCGGTACTGTCAAAGACGAGGGAGAGTGGCCATGTGCAGTTTGCCACAAGGGCGTGGGAAGTAATTCCATCTTGTGCGGTGTGTGTGATAAATGGGTGCATAAGAGATGTAGTGGTATCAGAGGTAGACTGCGAGATAATGCTGATTTTATGTGTACGGCGTGCCGGGGTGAGCAGATGGAGATCGTCAGACGTGAAAGGATTGAGCTTGCTGGTGAATCTCTTGAGTGTGTGGAAGAGTTTTGTTATTTGGGAGACATGTTGTGTGCTGGAGGTGGGGCTGGATCTAGCTCTGTGGCTAGGGTGAGAAGTGGTTGGAAGAAGTTCAGGGAGCTCTTGCCTCTCCTGACATTGAGAGGGCTCTCCCTACGTGCTAAGGGGTCTTTGTATGCAGCATGTGTTAGGAGTGTAATGCTGTATAGCAGTGAGACCTGGGCAGTGAAGGAGGAAGACATTCGCCGGCTCAGACGTACAGAAATGACAATGATTAGGTGGATGTGCAGTGCGTCCTTGCGTCCAAGGTCTGGAGGGGCTGGGTTTACAATGGAAGAGTTGAGAGGTAGGATGGGACTGGAGTGTATTGGTGTTGTGATGAGGAGAGGTAGATTGAGGTGGTTTGGACATGTGGAGAGGATGGGGGATGATAATTGGGTGAGGAAGGTGAGAAGTGTTAATATTGGGGGTGGGGTTATGAGGGGTAGACTGAGAAAGACATGGGACGAGGTCATTAAGTGTGACCTTAGGATTAAGGAACTGAACAGGGAGGCTGCAATGGATCGTGCAGCGTGGAGAGCGGCCATTAGGTGACCAAGGCCGACACATGCAAGCATGTTGGAGCCTTTAAAAATGAAAACGAAAACGACGAATCTATTTCTGTAATAAAAATATATATCAGAAAGGAAGGGAGAAGCCTAAGTGACATTTACATTCACCTGGAACTACCTGTTTCTTTATGTATTGCCAAGATTTTCTACCAATAATTGATTTGCATGTAAGTTAGCAGCTGTCAGCCCCATTGTCACTGTCAACCCTTGCCTTCTCAGATAAGCCGCGTCATTTAGTTCCTTGTCCTCCTCTGTGGTCAAAGCATGTCACACTCATGCTCTGCCATTTCTGCCGCTTCTGTGCCCATTGCAAGGGGCCCCATGACCTCTGCACCCAGAAAAACTCGTGGGGGAAGCAGGAAAGGACTAAGTGACTCTGCAGTGGAACGTGAACTAGCCGAATTATCTATGGTAATGATGGATAGTGACTTTGACCCTTCGGGGAATTCGTGTGATGAGCCAGGTGAGGAAATCGTGCCAGAAACTACTAGTACGAGTGCTTCAGTGTCCCAGGTTATCCCTAGCTCCAAGGGAAAGGAGCCGTTAGTGCAGCAAGGGAAGGAATTTGGGAAGGGAATGAAAAGGCGGCGGGTTAGCCCCGGAACGATGGTCCCGCGTGACCCAGCCCACCATGAGTCCCTACTGTAGGTGATTCACCTCCCCGTTCCCCAAGCCCCACTTCACTCATTTCTTCCTCTTCTTCTGCTGAATTATCTCCGGAGTCTTCGTCATTGGAGTCACCACCATCATCAACAGTGAAGGCAGGCCGTAGAGGAAGAGGTAAATCCCTGACCCGTAAAAGTAGAGTTGCCAGTAGAGTAAGGGCTGCTAGTGCTGTACAGCAACCCACGGTCAGTGCGAGTGACCTTGAACCTGATAAATCTGCCTCACAGCCACCCTCCACCCTCACCCACCCTACACTGCCACGACAGGGAATCCTGGACGCCTTCGCGTGGACAGAAGTGTCCAATTTTGTCCCTGAACATCTCCATTTTGACTAGAGTTCCTCAGGAATACAGCCTGCCTTCACTCTTGACTAGGATGCTGAGTGTGTGGACTTCCTTTTGGCCTTCCTAGATGACGAAGTCATGCAGCACATATGTGATGAGACCAACAGGTATGAATCACAATGTGCTGCAAGTGGTACAGGTGCAGCCACGATGCAACAGTGGTCCATGCTGAGAGTGCAGGAGCTGTATGTGTTCTTCGCCCTCATGCTTCTCATGCCACACTCAAAGAAGCATGAGTTGGAAGAATACTGGTCCATGGACCCCTTACTACCCTCACCCACCTTCAATAAGTACATGGCCAGAGATCGCTTCCAGAACATCATGGGAAACCTGCACTTTGGCGACAACGATGTACCTTCCCAAACCGACCCACTCTGGAAGATCCGGGAGATTCTGAGCAGAATGAAGGATAAGTTTATGACATTCTTCCACCCCTTTCAGAAGGTTGTCATTGACGAATCCTTGGTTTTGTTCAGAGGACGTCTTAGGTTTGTGCAGTACATTCCAAGCAAACGCCATCGCTTTGGAATCAAGTTCTTTGTACTGTGCGACTGTAAGACGGAGTACATCCTTGACTTCGTCATTTATTCAGCCAGCACTGTCGATCTTGATAAAACACACCCCCTTGGCTTCTCAGGCTGTGTAGTGAAAGTGCTCCTTGAAAGGTATTTTGGTGGGAATCATGTGCTGTATACAGACAACTATTATACAGCACCAAAACTTGCCAAGTACCTTTCAGAGCACGGCATCGGCTCCTGCAGCACTGTCAAGAGTAATCGTGCCCACTTCCCTAAATTCCCAGAGGCAGGAACCTCGCAGCGAGGAGACATGAACCTATGCAAGTCTGAGAAGATGCTGGCAATACGATGGCATGACAAGAGGGTCGTGCACATGCTCACCACCGTACACAAGGGGGAAATGACAGACAGTGGGAATGTCGACCGTAGGACAGGCGAACCTGTGATGAAACCTGATGCTGTCTTAGACTACAATATCAACCTGTAGCTGGTGGACAAGTCCGACATGATGATTGGAGAGATCGACTGCCTCAGGAAGAATACTAGGTGGTACAGGAAAGTTTTTCTGCATCTCATAGACATGATGATGATGAACGCCTTCATCCTGTACAAGATGACGGTCAAGCCACCCAAGTCCTTCTCCCTGAGGTTGTTCGTCAGGACTTGTGTTCAGCAGCTGCTTGAAAGATATGGTAGGATGACAGCAGCAACTCCAAGGCGCCATCCAGTAACACTTCCCGACAGACTTGAGCAGAGGGCGTACATGGATCGGCACAGACTGGTGCAAATGCCTGCCACAAGCAAGAGGAAGGCTGCGATCCGCAGGTGCCAGGTGTGTGCACGTACCACCCGACGCACACCTGAGCACAAACGCACCTCAGGGCAGTGCACTGAGTGCCAGGTTCCCCTCTGCGTTACCTGCTTCTTTGATAACCACAGCCAGAAGCAGTTCTAAAAGTGCAAGTGGGAAAGGAAAATAATGTGAAAATAATGTGTAAATAGCAAGTGAAAGCAATGGATGTTCAGTACATATGATTGAACAGTGTAATATAGTTTTATGTTACTGAAAGTGACAGTGAATAACATAGTGTAAGTAAAATAGAAGTGTAAATATTGAAAAAACAATAGAAAATGTAAACAGAAATGTAAGTAATTAGTAATATAAGAATATGAGTACAAATACTTGAGGTTATAACAGTGAAAGTGAATCCGTTGCTCTCTATGTATTTTACTGAATGAAAAATTGAATGACTTCAGTGACAATAAACTAATACTACTGAAGGAAACTTGTGGATAAAGACTGCAGATATATATAAGTGTTATATAGTAATAGAAATATAAAGTGTGAGGGGTTTTATGAATAATAAATGACAGAATACCAACAGCGAACTAGCGCAAGTTGGAAGGTCATACGCGCTCGTAATTTTCATTGCCTTCACGGTATTTTTATTTTTGGAGTATGGACCCCAAACTACTTGATTATCATAGAATAGTGTTTATAGTGATAATATCTGGCTGTCGTAATCATATTACGGGTTGTCGGGAAGTGTAAAGTGGAGACTTCGTTACCCAACTTCAGAGGTCTCCACAAGTCCTACGGTAATCGACGAAGGCTCAACAAACACCCCAGGAGAAAGCTGAAGGTATTTGCCATAAGCATATATATTTTTTTTATTCTAGGACTAATAACTGATTTTTGGCAAATATTTTTTGAGAGTCTGTCAGAGCCCGAATATGCCCGCGGGACATGCAAAACACTGGGAAACAAGCCCGTGGTGTAAGGGTTAATGAAATTCAAATCCTTAAACTGTTTCCTGCCCCAGCGGGGATTTGAACCTGGGTCCAGTAGGACTACAGGCCACCTCTCTACCGACTGAGCCACTGCCTCCCCCTTTGCCGCTCTTAGTTTGCACAAACGCTTTACGTTATTCACAACTGGTACTTAGGCCAGTTCTTTTGTATCAAGGTTAAATCCGTTGTGCCACCCAGGAGTTAATGCACCGGCAAGAACCTGTTTATCATTAATAAGATTAGTTACTGATTGTCAGGGGTGGAGTCACTTTCTCAAGAGGCAAACAGTACTAACAAACAGCACGCGTGAGTAATTAGTTTCTGTGGTGTAATGTTGAGAAAGTTTATAAATTCACGGCCTTAGAGAATCAGCGAAGTAAGCCGGAATAAAGTAAAACTTACTGCATGATTTTCGCAAGTCAATTTCTTGTCGATTTTCAAGCAACATCTAGGCATTATTTAATTCATAATTTCACATCCCCCCATGACATCTGGCGACCTCATTCCAGGATATTAACTCCTAACTCTAAAGTTATTAACGAGATAATACTCACTCACTCACACTTAGGTATTTATCATTAAAGTCTATAGGCACCATCTTACTGGTGGTTATTAATTCATTACTATTAATTGTATGTAATAGTTTTCATAGTCAATTGTGTTTTTTTTAATATTCTTTCCTTGTCAGTTTAACTAGATAAAACTGGTAACCAACAACCTGTGCCTATATTCTTTACTCTTGATTATTGGCATTTCTCTGCAAAATAGCAGTCAGTGCTTAGTCTTTAGTTTACTCAGCCTTAACTGAGTTAGCATCATGACTATTAATGTATATATACAGGAAGCCAAAGATATGGGGCTTAGTGGCCCTGAACAAATCAAGGACTACGTCCTCTCTTGGTTTAGTTACGAGCAGCAATGTGAGAATGATGCTTGTGAAGAGCATAGAATTCAACGCAAACATGAGCAAGAACAGCGTGAGGAACGAGAGAGAGAACGTCAACATAAGCAAAAACAACATGAATACGAGTTAGAACAACGTGATAAAGAACGTGAACACGAGCGTGAACAACGCGAAAGAGAACATGAATACGAGCAAGAACAACGTGAAAGAGAACGTGAATACGAGCGAGAACAACGAGAACATGAACGTGCTGAGCGCAAGGCACGTGAGAAACATGAACTTGAGATGTTGAAGCTCAAGCGAGACTCCTTGGCTTCAGACACATCTGGTGCAGCTAACCCAAGCTCCATGAGCGCTCTCCCTACACATGTTCTGGCGACCCCGCACATCAAGCTTCCTCTATACAAGGAAGGCAAGCGAATCGAGCCATTCATAGCTCATTTCGAAGACATGGCTCAACTGTACCAGCTGGATGAGGCAGCTAAGTGGCTCCAGTTTCTTAGCTTGTTTGAGGGCCCTGCTCTCGATGTTCCACACAGAATTCGTGGAGACAATCTCATATATGAGATGATGAAGGCCGCACTCGTCAAAGCGTAAGGTCTCACAGTTGACGATGCCAAGAGTCAGATTATAAGGGTGTGTTTACAAGAAAAAGAGATTGTCGTTCAGTTTCTTGATCGGCTTACTGCTTACTTAGATGAGTGGATGGAGAAAGATGAAACTCCTTCCACGCATGAGAGGATAACTGACCTTGTGCTGCTCATGCAGCTAGAAAAGTCGTGGCCTGTTGAGCTTATGGCTCAGCTTAAGATCTGCCACGTAAGGGATGCCAGCCAAATGGTGGAGAAGGCTGATGCATTCTTCACTGCATATGGGTATCAAACATGTAAGCAACAGACCTGGAACAGGAAAGCTGACAAATCTGGAAAACTGTCTCGGACTGAACCCCAGCAACAAGGCCATTCTCAGAATAATGGCCAAGGTCCAAACAAACCGCAGAAGAAGGACCAGGGGCAAAACACTCAGAAACCTGAGTGGAAGTGGTACAACAAGTACCCTAACCAGCAGCAGCAGCAGCCACGGAATCAAAGGTCAGGACAATCCTTTTCAGCACCAGCCCAAGTGAATCGGAGGCAGGAGGTGAACGCAGCCTTTATTCCTCAACAGCAGTATGATGGTGTCGTCCCTAGCAGTACGGGTACTTCCCCACAGTTCACTAGTCCCCCAGCGACAATGAACACTCTGCCACAGAAGGTCAATGTTCCATCTCCCCAGACAGTGAGTACAACCCCTCACATATCTAGTTCTCAGGGCACCATGTTTGCTGCATCATTCATTCAGCAACCTCATCAATGGCTGCCTGCTTCCTCCACAGACCCTCCCACAGGCAACAGTGTCTTCCTTGATCAGCCAGGGTTTGTGGGAGGCATTCCTGTAAAGGTCCTGAGAGATAATTGTTCCTCAGGTTGCTCTGTCAGGCAGAGTCTAGTTCGGCCTGAGGAGTACACAGGTTGACAGATCCAAGCTAAGCTTATTGATGGATCAGTGAGATTGTTCCATGAGGCATGTATCCAGGTGGCATCTCCATTTTACACTAGTATGACAGTCGCAGTTGTCATGCCAGAACCTTTGTTTGACTTATCATAGGCAATATTCCAGGTGTCAAGTATAGTTGCACTGTAGATGACGCTACTCAGACTTCGGCTACAGTAACACGAGCCATTGCCGAGGCTCCAAACTGTGTTACCCCGGTGACCATTGCATCGCTGCAAGATCTGAAATGTAGCCAAGATGTTGTTCATGAACAACATTCTGACCCGACACTTGCTGCCGTGTGGAAGAAACAAAAGGGTAGAGTGATTAAGTATTCACTGGGAGGTCAAGCCAAGTTCCTTCGTTAACAAGGACGGCTGTACCGTGAGTCATGAACACCCCAGGGGGAGGTTCGATTGCAGTTTGTCGTTCCTGCTAAGTATTGCCTAGCAGTGTTGGAATGGGGTCATTGTTCAGCCTCAGGAGGTCACATGGGCAAAAGGAAAACCCAGGGCCTTATCTGTGTTGACTTTCTCTGGCCAGAAATGGGACCGGAAATAGATAGTTTTGTGCGTTCCTGCAATGTGTGTCCACGTACCACCAATTTGGGATATGTCATTCCTGTGCTGTTTGAATCCACACCTATAATCTGAGAGTCAGTTGAGAGACAGGGCAGTGGTGATGTGAGTGCAGACCTGAAGTCTTGCCCTTTGGCCCCACAGGACACATGTCCAGGGCCTGTATATACATATGTACTGTAGGTTAAGGGGGAAGTTCGAGATCCCCGCAGAGACAATCCGAGGCTGTGTTTGAATTACCTTGTGGTGTCTCGAGCTGTGGGCCTCTCTGAGGGTTCCCAGAGAATGCACATTATCCACATGAGTGTTCACACCCATGGTGGGTGTTAACATATGACCTGCCTGAGATTGCGCAGGGATTCTCAGCTTGCCAATGTTAATCATAAGTGTAGAGTAGGGTTTAACAAGATGTCACAGGGGGATGTGAGTTTATACATTAAAAATGCTTAGATGTTGCTTGAAAATAGAGACAAGGAATTGACTTGTGAAAATCAACCAGTAAGTTTTACATTATGCCGGCTTACTTCGCCGATTCTCTAAGGACGAGAATTTATAAACTTTCTCAAAAGTACACAGTAGAAACTAATTACTTACGTGTGCTGTTTGTTAGTAGTGTTAGCCTCTTGAGAAAGTGACTCCACCCCTGACAATCAGTAACTAATGCTCTTAACGATAAACAGGTTCTTGCCAATGCATTAACTACTGGCTGACACAACGTATTTAAGCTTGATACAAAAGAAGTGGCCTAAGTACCAGTTATGAATAATGCAAACCGTTTGTGCGAACTAGGAGCGGCAACTAAAATAAGCTTAATGTGGAGAAATAAAACATGAGTTTAACTATATTAAGCTCAAAGAAAAAGAACTGTAAATTTATAAATTACAATGAAATAAATTTACGTTGCATGAGTCTCGAAAATGAATTCAAAATAACAAGGAGAATACACTCACTCGCTCATTCAAAAGCTAACACTTAAACCTAGAAAAAATGAAAAGAAATACTGGTCAGTGGAGGGGAGCTGAGCGAAATGAACTGGACACCTGTGCAGGACATCAGATGCTGCAATTCGCTAAACCCTCTTCGCCAATTCACCGTCTAGGTGGAGATTTCAGGAACTTGCTGTACAACAGCGGCGGTGCCTTAGGCTGGGCACAAACGATCCTACTCTCGTGACGACTCAAAGCTGACTAACTTCAAACTATGAAAGAGGGCGAGGGATGGCCGTGTTCAAACTTCAATGGTCAATGGAAAGAAAGTGAGCTATATACGCTTACAATAAATCACTCAGTGAAGGCATTAATGTCGTGCATAAGAATGATCACTTGTGAAACAGTGAGAAATGATCTGAAAACCATCTGATCGAAGTAAATACGAGGACGGTTGAACTGAGTGATGCCCAGAGGAAATTCCAGGAGAGTTCGTGGTTTTCCCACTTAGGTACTATGTCAAGAATTCATAAATATACTCGCACGAATTCGTGACAAGCTGCAGGCACGGCCTCCTGATATCCACCTTTCAGGATCCTATCTACCTTGTGAGGACAGAGTCCACCTGGCCTCTCAAGTTACGAGAAGAGGCTGGATGACTCCATCGCTGATGCCTGTCCAGGATGTAACACAGCATCCTATACTATTAGGCACATTATGAAAGACTGCGTTGCACACAATCACCTATGCCAACAACGCAACATACGCTTCTTGAGAGCACTGTGGGAAAGCCCAGTCTTGGCCATGGCCTTCCTTAGGGACTCGGGGCTGTTCGTCCAGACTGCCTAGGGAACAACTACTATTACTACAGTACTACTACTATGTATAACAGAGTCTCACAAAGCTGAATTCTGAGTAACACCACATAGTTTCCCTAAATTTTGAAGTTTAACACAGGATTGCAATTACAGCACTAGGGTTCCGAATTTGAGCCTCCAACAGTAACAAGACCGCAGGACTGAAATTGACGAATAACAATAAATCGTACTTCTAAACCCTTAAGAATAGCACAGCATCGTAACAGTGAACTTTGACGAGTAATACCAGATCCCAGATGTGAACTTTGATGAGTAATACCAGATCCCAGCTTTGAATTTTGATGAATAATTTCAGATCCCAACTTTGAACTTGATGAATTTTTGATGAATAACTTCAGATCCCAGCTTTGAACACTGATGAATTACACCAGATCTCAGCTTTGAACACTAAAGAATATCACTAAACCGAATTTTTTAACTTTGAAGTATAATGACGCATTGCTCTAATATACTTACACGAATTACACCAGATCCCAAATACGAATATTGAAGAATAACTGTAAATCGCAGCTCATAATTATATGAGAGGTTATACCAAATTGGAATACTAAATTAATGCCAGGTTGCTGCTCTGAACTCAGAATATTAACACCAGACTGCAATACTGAACATTCAGAAACACCAGAATAAATTTTGAATGTTAAAAGACCTGAACAGTGAACATCAAGTAATCCCTTGTTGCAGCTCGACTCTGAATAACATTTCATACCTACCCTTAACTTCCCCCCCCCCCCAAAAAAAAAAGAATGATAAAAAAAATCTTCACCTGGTCTCACATATCCTCAATTCTGAAAGAAAAAAACTTAACTGAACATTAGAAGACATCACAAGATAGCACCTTTGAACTCTGGTATTACGTGATGACAATTCTGAATTCTGAGTAACGCTTGAGGTCGCAGCTCTGAACTTTGCATTACGGCAAGTTGTTTGTAACTCTGAAGTTCGTATTACAGTAAGTCGTAAGTCTGAATCTTATTGTACAGCAATTTATAACTCTGAACTTTGTATTAGAACAAGATATAAGTCTTTGTACTACAGCAAACTAAAGTCCGAACTTTGTACTGTAGCAAGCTGAAACTCAACTTTGTCACACAGCAAGTCGCAAGTCTGAATGTTGTGTTACAGCAAGTCGTTAATCTGAACTTTAACAGCAAGTCGTAAATCTGAGCTTTGTCTTATAGCAAGTCGTAAATCTAAACTCTGTATTACAATAAGTCGTAAATCTGAACTTTGTACTACAAGTTTTTACTCTGAACTCGCACTTACACGCCAAATCCTTACACAAAACTTTCAGTACTAACGCGTCTTAACTCACAGTTTGAAGAATAACACCTGGTCACAACCTGAATTATGAACATGAAAACCAAATCACACCCATTAACTTCGAAAACATGAACCGTAGACAACTAAAAAAAAAAAAAAAAAATGGACACAATGCTCAACTTTGAAGAATAAAGCCAGATCACAACTCTGAAAGGTAATGAATAATTCCAGATTACAACCTTATATTTTAAGTAACTCTCAACTCTGAAAAGCAATACCAGATGTCTGTCATCATATCTCAGAAACACCCGATCCCTACTAAGGACTTTAACCCCTGTAAGGTAACCTGATGTCTGTCAGATCCCACCAAAAATTTCTTTGTGTATTCCATATATTAATTTAAGGTAGTGAGATTTGGTTTTCACTCTACCTTCCTGACTAGAAATGTAGGTGAGTGTGGTTTTTAGGACTTATTTTGAGCTTGATAGTTTTTGCTCTGTTATGGCCTTGGGATGCAGTAGACCCTAGGTCACTGATGCGTTATTTTGGTGGGGTCTCCAGCTTTTACCATAATTACAAGCACAGGGACTTATCCCTTTCATAACACATACTTTGGTCACATGTCTACACCAGGCAGTCGTTGATAACTGAGGAATCATTATCAGTTGGGGAGTAGTGGCATTACATTTAAGGATGCATAAATTTCAAGTGTTTGTGTTGTAATTTTCCCAAATATTTTTTTGAAGAAGAATTTTGATAAGTTTTCCACGAAATTGTAGCCAAATGGTTGTGGAACTTTTGTAAGAAAAAAAAAAAATCAATAAGCCCATTGTATCAATTTTTGCCGATTTTTGAAAAATTGGGATCTGGCAGACCCGTGGTTTCCTGATGAGATATCTGATTCTTAGGGTTGCCTTACAGGGGTTTATGAACACAAGATCACTACTTGTACTATGAACAACAACTTAGATCGCAACCCTAAAATCAGAAGGGCAGCACGTCACAGTTCTAAACTCTGAATAGTAAGATGGCGAAACAATAAGCTGGCAACGTCGTGCTGCCATAACACTCAGCTTTGACAATAATACGACGTCGTAATCTCTCCTCAGGCCATCAGGAAGAACAACAAGAAGGTGTGGGCTATTTGGGGGCAAGACGTGGGTTCATTATCTCATACCATAAACAACCCAAGAGTGTATATAGCGCAGAGAGAGAGAGAGAGAGAGAGAGAGAGAGAGAGAGAGAGAGAGAGAGAGAGAGAGAGAGAAGGGGGATACAGAAAACCGCATACACTCCTCACAACCACATTCAAGAACATTCGATTGGAACAGAGCACAGGAAATTATGGATAATTACAAAACACTTCCAATTTGCAGCCCAGTATATAACGTTAATGTTTTCCGCAGGACGGTATCATGAAAGGCGTACAATTAAATGATGATATAGCAACGGCGCCAACACTCACCACCGCCTCGTATTTTCTGCGGTATTGTGCAGAGCTGTCTGGGGTTGACTGGTTGGGTGGTTGGTTATTACGTAGGTTGGTTGGAAGGTAGGTTGGTTGGAAGGTAGATTGGTTGAAAAGTAGGCTGGTTGGAAGGTAGGTTGGTTTGCTGGTTGGTTGGCTAGCTGATTGGTTGGTTAGTTGGTTAAGTAAAGTGGGTGTTAGGTTAGGGTGATGGCAGATGGATGTTGTTTCATGGTTGTATTCCAGGTGACACAGGAGGTTTCGCAGCATCTCTTCCCCTGAGATTTACTTTGCATGTTACATTTTATTTAGTTATTTTTTATCATTTCTGAGGTAAACTAGGTGGAGATTAATACGTGTAAATATCACAGGTCATGAAAATGCAATAAACGTAATAATCGCTGTGTAACAGGTGCTACAGTGCCTTCGTACAAAGCCATATTGAATATGGACCTTTGACACACGCAACCGTTCCAACTTTCTCTGGTCTAGTCCGTACCCATTTGTTACCCTACATTCACCTTCGAATTCTACTCTTACCGTTTAACAAATTAAACAGTCTATATGGCATAACACTGTCTATCTAACCCAAAGTCAATAAAAGCAACATCCTCACCCATATATTGACTGAAACCGGATATAATCGTCTACCAGTATGCCTGGTAAATCTCTGTAAATGAAAATTCCACCCGAGTCTTCATTATCTACGAGTGACAGAGCAGAAAATATTATACAGTTTTTTTTTATTACAATAGAACATACTGTCCAGTATTTCAATACTCTTTACCATAAAACACAGCAATGATAACACTACATATTTTCTTCTCGTTTTGTACTGTACCTATTTATTGTTAGTCTTAACCCTTTCAACCCGAGATTTTTTTTTCTTTTTGTTTCCACAAGGGGTTGAAATAATATAGATAAGCTATCAATGCATAACTTAACCCCTTCAGCTGGCGGACGTAATTTTGATTCTGTGTTTGCTATTATCAGATGACTTTATCTGGCTCAGGAGAGCACCGTGGCAGCATTAACTACCGTGGCGAACTTCAATAGTCGTCTGATATAGTGACTCTGAGATTAGATGCAAATGTAATGATCGTAGTAAGTTGATAAAAGATGGCTAGAAAGACTGGAAACATAAGGAAAAGAAGGTAAACTTGGATTGAACCATAGAGGAATGTCAGAGAAAGGAGAGAAGACAGAACATACTTACGAAGGACGGAGTGAGAGTGGAGTACGATAGAAAGAAGCGAATTAACTGCAACGCCCAAAGATTTAAAAAAAAATGAAGAAGAATAAAGTAAGAAAGACAAACTACCAGAGTAATAGAGTTGTCATAGAAATGTGTGTTTGACTATTTCACGAATTATTTCTGTTTTGTTGTGTTTTTGATACAGATTTTCTTAAATTTGGGTACTTTCTATTTCCTTTTCTATTTACAGTTATACAGAATATACGACGTGGGTAGGGAAGGACAGAGTAAAATCAGGAGACAGAAGAAACTGAAGACTGGCAGAGAAATTAGCACAATAATGAGAAAAATAAATAGTAATACAGAAAAAAAAAAAAAAAAAACTGAAGAGAGAGATAACAGGAAAAGTATAAAATAGTATAATGGTTTGGAGGGACAGCGAATATGTAAAGTACGAAAGAGAAAGAAGATTGGAAGAAATAAAATGGTAAAGAGTGAAAGAGCATCAACAGAAACCTCTGAAAGAAAGGAAGGGCTAAAATGGAGAGGAAAAAGACAAAAAAAAAAAAAAAAAAAAACGAAATACATGAAGAGTAAGATGGAAGGAAAGTGAAGGATTAAAACTGGAAGCATATAATAAACGCAAAGCAAATAATGGAAGTAGGAGTAAAACTAATAACAATAAGGATAACAACAAAAACAGTAACCTCCACCACCACCACAACAACAACAACAATAATAATAATAATAATAATAATAATATTATTATTATTATTATTATTATTATTATTATTCCTCGTCATCATCATATCGTCATAATCACTGAGAGGAAGAAAAAGATTACAAAGCAAAGGAAAATAGAAAAAAAATGCAGGAAAGAAAGGACAAAATATAAAGAAAGAAGAGTGAAAGGAAAGGAAAGGAAAAAAGTTGTAATGACCTTGACCTTCCACAGATTCTGGCAGGGAACGAGTATTACCAGTCCCCCCCCTCTCCCCTCCCTTCCCCTCCCCTCTTCTCCTTCCCTTCTTTCCACTAACTCCCAGATCTCCCCCCCCCCTTACAGATGTCTCCCGCCCCCCCGTACATGATCCTTTCACTCATCCCACCCAAGGGAGCTTCATCCCCTTCAGAATCTGTGGCACTCGGCCCCTCTTTTCCTCCCCAGCTATCCCACCCTCCCCCCTCCCTCTCTGTATCACTTATGCCTCCCTTTCTTTATTGCCTTTATTGCTCCTCACAGTCCCTTTTTTCCTCAGGCACAAGCCACACCCTTCCCCTTAAGATCCCTCCTCCCCAGCCCACTACCTCCTCTCAACTAGCACCTAACCCCCGCCTCTTTCAATGACTCCTTCCCTTTCACCCTAACCCTCCCCAACACACAATTCATCCACCAAGACTGACAAAAGTGGACGAAAGTTCTGAGGAGTTGGTGTGAATGAGGGAATTTGCCGGAGACTTCTTGTGGCAGGACCCACCACTTTATACTTATGGATCAAGACGCCGGAATAGCAAATCAATGTGAAGAATGCCCCCCTTTCCCACTTTCCCTCGTCTCGTATCCCTAAACAAAAGGTATTATATTACTAGTAAAATGTTCGCCCTATGGCTAGAGAAACTGTCCCTTACAATGTGGATCACGACGTTAGATTAGGAAAATAAAGAGAAATGTCCCCCCTCCTTTCCTCCCCTTTTGCCTGTCCCAGTCCAGTTTTCCAAGGGAATAAGATGAATAAAGTATTGCCAGAACAAAACTCGCAAAGTAAACTATTCAACGACTTTAGTCAGGAGGATCTACTACTTCTACTCTGTAATCACTACAGGAAAACATGGATGAGGAGATGTCGTTAATAAATGGAATATAGGTCGAAACTAAGACAGTGGGTAGACTGGGGCATTACATTATCAAGAGTACATAAAATAAAGGACCGATACTGAACTATCCTCCATTTTAAATGCATGATTTTTCGGCAACATCAATTTAGTTTCATCAGTAAGGAGCCTTCATTCGTCATAATAGCAAAGAATTTGTACGGTGCATAAAAGGAAGCACTTTAAAACAAGAACTGCAGTGATCTAAGCAATGCTATATCTAAGTGTGTTCATTTACGTGTCTGTCCTCCATTTGGGAGATTAAGTATGAAGTCTTGATAGCAAGCTCCCTAGTACCTCTTCGTTGCCAGGTTATTTCTTTATTTGACAAAAGGACACACCACTACTACACTGTATATTATGAAGGTGGTGTAAAAAACGAAAAAAAAAGAATAAAAACAAATAGGGGACACCTTGCATAGCCGTCCCCAACGATGCAATAATGTATCGTTATAAAATAATTATTTACGGAAGAAGTGCAGGAGCAAATTCCGGTCATCCACATCCTCAATAAAGTCTAGGCCGGTTGGAAGTTTATTTCTGTATAAATTTTCGCGTGCTTGCTAAAAACTGTGACTTTATTCCCCCTGGAGGGAGTACCCACTCCCCCCTGGAGGTAATCTATCGGAGTCGCATCCTGCCTAAAACGTGGCCAGGTTAATTGTCCACTAGTACACAAATTTTCTTGTTCCTAGGTTTGCAGTCATGACTGTGCACAAAGGCTTTGGCCAAGATCCTCAGGGGTCTCTCCCTGGGGCGAGTGGCCTTAGGGGGTGTCGTCCTGCCTAAAACGTGTGCAGGATAATCGCCAGCCATTATGCAAAAAGTTCGTTTACTAGATAATTATTATGGGCTTGTATAAAGGCACCACTTCCTCCATTTGGAGTGACCCTCGTTGCCTCCACCATTCTCAAATCGTGGACGGGGTGAACATCTACCGGTATGCAAGACAGCATATTCTTCGGTTAAAACTTTTGGTCGTATATAGTGAATTTGGCTGAGACCACCGTTGGCCACCTTTCTTGTGAGACACCTGTGTGGAGGCCGCCTTCGTGGGTTCAACCATGCTTATAATCTGGCGGAACCAAATATCTACCACTGTGAACAAAATCGTGTTCCTAGGTAAGAACTGGTTGTACCAAAGGTTTTGGGTGGTACACCTATGGGGACAGCTGCTTTGTGGGGACGTCCCTCGGAGGTACAACTCTTAATTTATTCACGAGGAAGGCTTCACACCACAGCTCGTATTCCACTTATTCCTATACGTGTAATGATATCGTAACATCTTTAGTATTCACTAACTGTTATGCTCATGAAGAAGCTGGAAAAAACAGAAATCGGATCTCTCTCTCTCTCTCTCTCTCTCTCTCTCTCTCTCTCTCTCTCTGACTATGTAATTATGCATATATATGTATAAGTGTTTATGTATGTATTTATGTGTGTATGTACGTATTTGTGTGTATGTATTTGTTTCTTTCTCAACCACACACACAACTACACAAAAGCCCAGGTGTAAAGGTGGCCTTAAAAAAAAAAAAAAAGTGGACAGGAACGCGAGAGAAAAGAAACAGACCCATGTAAAAAAAAAGAAGTAAAGCTGCGTAACGAGAGACTAGACACTGTGTTACGGCGTAAAAAAAAAAAATAAACGAAAATAGGAAAGCTACAAGGCATTAAAATGAAAAGGGAGGGGAGAAGGAAGCTACAAGACATGGAAGTTTGAGGGTAAGATGAATAGGTGGTAATACAATGGAGGGGACTGGCATCACCCAAATATCTTCTCTTCAATTGTCGGAAAGGGGAAAATGTAGAAAGGATTCAGTGCCAGTTTTTATCAACGACAAACAGAAAGAAACATGAAACGGTGAGCATCAAGCAGAAACCAAAATGAAAATGAATATAGCCTGAGAAGAAAGAATGAATTACTACTACTACTACAACTACTACTGCTACTACTACAACTACTACTGCTACTACTACTATTATTATTATTATTATTTATTATTATTATCATTATTATTATTATTTATTATTATTATTATTGATCTCCACTTATTATTATTATTATTATTATTATTACTACTACTACTACTGCTACTACTCCTCTCCACCTATTAAAATAGGTGGACATCTTTGTTTCCGTCATTATTTTTATTATTACTGACCTCCACCTACTACCATAGCTGAAGATCCATGTTTCTGTCATTTTATTATTATCATTATTATTAATAAAAGTGGTACAAGGTAGGGCACTGGATGTTGGAGTGGCCCTGATGAGAGAGGGTAGTGTTTCGAAACTCCCTGTACTGTTCTTCGCAGATGATACTGTGTTGTTGAGTGAAGACGAAGGGGAGCTGCAAAGCTTGGTGGATGAATTTGGGAGAGTGTGTAAGAAACGGAATCTAAAGGTGAATGTAGGGAAGAGTAAAGTGATGGTCTTTGAGAGAGGTGAAGTCAGTGAATGTACAGCGAGGTTGGATGGTGAGGAAATGGAAAATGTGAGTACGTTTATGTACTTGGGGAGTGTGATGAGTAAGGATGGAGGTTTGGAGGGTGAAGTGCTTGAAAAGGTACAGCAGGGAAGGAAGGTTGCTGGTTCCTTGAAAGCAGTGGTAAGAAGCAGGGAAGTGAGCAGGGAAGTGAAAAAGTTACTACATGTCAGTATTGTGATACCAACTCTAACGTATGGAAGTGAAGCTTGGACGTTGTTGGAAGGGCACAAGTCAAGAGTGAGAGCAGTGGAAATGAGTTATTTAAGAGGAGCCTGTGGAGTCACTTGGTGAGACAGGCTGACAAATGAGAATATGAAGGAGCGTTGTGGTGTGGATGTGGATGTGATAGGAAGCGTTAGGAGGAATACACTGAGGTGGTTTGGCCATGTGGAGAGGATGGAGGGTGAAAGACTGATGAAAAGAGTGTATGTGAGTGAGGTGGAGGGGGGGAAGAGGGAGGGGGAGGCCTAGGATGAGATGGAGGGATGGAGTGGAGAGGTATATGAGAGAGGGGGGTGTGAGGTGGGAGCGGGACAGTGAAATGGCGGGGGACAGGGCGACTTGGAGGCGATTTGTTTGTGGCCACCCTGAACGGGATTGAGGCGTCTGGCAATAGATAGATAGATAGATGGATATTATTATTATTATTATTATTATTATTATTATTATTATTGCTGTTCCGTCACTTTTTATCTCCTATTTTCACCATGCTGAGAATGTACAGCATCACAAGCCTAGACCCTATTGCACTGACCCAGTTTCGGTGGCTTTCTCTTAATTTTCAAGACCACAGTTGCAAAATAAAAATATCTTGAATTTTCAATCTGTTATTCCAGAACGAATACAGATAAATGAACATGGAAGGAAATCCTTCACTGACTAGTTAACGAAATATCACCCATCCGTATTCCGCGCCGACACGTTCTGGACACGTTCAGCAGTATCAGCTCAAACGTACTTTACATATTGAGAAACAACTTCATACGGTTAAATCACATTCCATTTTATAGCAATCCTCTGTCAACTCACCTTTGATAGCATATTGTAATATCTCTATGCATTCAAACGAAGTTAGCAGCCAAGTGGATGGTTAATATGTTTTGGTAATAAATCTAAGACTATTGATAAAATTATTAAACAAAAACGTATACTTTACCCAAGTATTCGAATGAGAATGCAAATACCTTGATATCTAATAACAGTAATTCAAATACGAATACGAATAAACACAAGTATTGTGTTCGAATGTATTAAAATACGAATACCAAAAGCGAATACACCATCCCTGCCTCCCACGCACGGTCTTATTTCAGACAAGTATATTCCCTTTCTGTTACTTATTTTCCCGTTTAGAAATTACTACCGAAAATTAACAGAAAAAAAGTAACATTAACTCCTTTAATAAGAAGACGTCATTTTTTCAGTATTTGTTCTACAAGTAGATGATTTATTTTTTTTCAACTGACGAGAGCACCAGGGTACAGGGGCGTCATTTGGGGGGGAGCAGCGAGGGGCGCTTGCCCCCCCCCCCAAGCTTTCTGATGGGGCCTCCAAATCAACTACAATTAATGAAAATAATATAAGGTTAACATCATGAAATTAAAATCAATTTGTATTTAGCCACTGAGGTGGTTTGGCCATGTGGAGAGGATGGAGGGTGAGAGACTGACGAAGAGAGTGTATGTGAGTGAGGTTGAGGGGGAAAGAGGGAGGGGGAGGCCGAGGATGAGATGGAGGGATGGGGTGGAGAGGTATATGAGAGAGGGGGGTGTGAGTTGGGAGCAGGGCAGTGAAATGGCGGGGGACAGGGCGACGTGGAGGCGATTTCTTTGTGGCCACCCCAAACGGGATTGAGGCGTCTGGCAATAGATAGACGTTTTGAGTGAAATCTATCTTTGTGTGTGTGTGTGTGTGTGTGTGTGTGTGTGTGTGTGTGTGTGTGTAATAATCACAATAATTTACTAGGTATATTAACGGATGTCAATGTAAATATGTTCCTAGCCCCCTGTTCAGTTAACTTCAGTATCGAGCTGCCCTTTTTATTGTATTCTGGCTATCATTAAAAGTTTTTCATCTTAGGAAGTACGTACCTGTAGGTAGGAGTCTTAAGAGTTCATTTAGATCAGTGGTTCCCAAAGTGGGAGGTGGAAAGATCTAGAGGGGCGGTGAGGTACCATGGGACCGTGAGGAAAAAGGGGACGGTAGGGGGGGCGGCAGGGTGGCATCAGAACCAACCTTTTTTTTTTTTTTTTTTTAACAAAATCTCTATGACAAAATCTAAGTCACAAACACTTAAGTGACATGTATGCTTTACAAAAGTATAAAAAATAAAAACAGAATTATACACGAAAGCATGGTTTTATTTTATTTTTGTGGCTCGATGTCGGAATTAAAAGTTCGAATGTTTTCTTTATATCTTGATAACGTGGTCTGGACACGATAGGCACCATAAGCCACCGGCCAGCAAGTCAGACACAGACACCGTGGGGAATTCATTCTGTAAGGGCTAGTAAAGTACGTATGAACACAGTTCTATCTACCCCTCTATTGCCAGACGCCCTAATCCCGTAAGGAGTGGCCACAATCAAATCGCCTCCATGTCGCCGTGTCCCCCTCCATTTCACTGCCCTGCTCGCAGCTCACACCTCCCTTTCTCATATACCTCTCCACTCCATCCCTCCATCTCATCCTTGGCCTCCCCCTCCCTCTCCCCCCCACCTCACTCACATACACTCTCCTCGTCAGTCTCTCACTCTCCATCCTCTCCACATGGCCAAACCACCTCAGTGTGTTTCTTCTAACGCTTCCTATCACATCCACATCCACACCACAACGCTCCTTCACTTCCTCATTTGTCAGTCTGTCTCTCCATGTGACTCCACATGCTTCTCTCAAATAACTCATTTCCACTGCTCTCACTCTTGACTTCTGTCCCTCCAACAAGGTCCAAGCTTCACTTCCATACGTTACAGATGGTATTACAATACTGTCATGTAGTAACTTTTTCACTTCCATGCTTACTTCCCTGTTTCTTATCACTGCTTTCAAGGAACTAGCAACCTTTCTTCCTTGTTGTACCCTTTCAAGCACTCCACCCGCCAAACTTCCATCCTTACTCATCACATTACCCAAGTACTTAAACGCACTCACATTTTCCATTTCCTCCTCATAGAACCCTACTGTAAATTCATTGACTTCACCTCTCTCGAAGACCATAACTTTATCCTTCCCTACATTCACCTTTATATTCCGTTTCTTACACACTCTCCCAGACTCATCCACCAAGCCTTGTAGCTCCCCTTCGTCTTCACATAACACAGTATCATCTGCAAACAACAGTACAGGGAGTTTCCAAACACTGCCCTCTCTAACTAGGGCCGCTCCAACATCCACTGCCCTACCTTGTATCTCTTTTTTTACCCCCTCCATATACAGATTGACCAACCATGGAGACATGACACATCCCTGTTTCAATCCAAACTTCAAATAAAACAATTCACTCAGATCACTATCCACACGCACTGCAGCCTTAGCACCCTCATATATACTCTTCACGGCATTCAGCATCTTCCCATCTACTCCCTAGATTCTTAATGCTGTCGACAATCCTTGTCTATCCACCCTGTCATATGCTTTCTCAAAATCCATAAAGGCCGCAGACAACTTCTTTCCCTTCTCTAGAAACTTTTCTCCTGAAGAGCTAAGAATGAATATCTAATCTACACAGACTCTTCCTTTCTAAACCCTCCCTGTTCTTCTCCAACTGACTCGCCTGTTATTTCCCTAACTCTGCCAGTATGTATCTTACGATATTCATTTCCTATTTCACTAAGAAGACAAATACCCCTATGATTACCACATACCTCTTTTTCCCCATTTCCCTTGTACAGGGGAATAATTATACCAGACTTCCTATCCTCCGGAACTCTACCTTCCTCCCAGGCTAATCTGCATATCTTCCACATCCATTCTACTACTATCTTTTCCCCATGTTTCAGCATTTCACCACACACTCCATCAATTCATGGGGCTTTCCCCATTTTAACTTTCTTCATTGCTTCCACAACTTCCATCCAACTGATGTCTTCCTCTCTTCTCTCACATCCCTCGTCTCCCAGCCATTCGCCAGCCATTTACACTCGCATTACTTTCATTATCTATATTCAACAATACCCTAAAGTGTTCCCTCCATCTCCTCACTTTTTCTCCCTTCTCCACTAGTAATCTACCATTTTTATCTTTCACTCTCTAACTAACTTCCTTGACACCCTGTCTAACTCTCTTAACCTCTTTCCAGAACATTTTGTTACGTTCCCTCCACTTTACACTCAAATTCCTTCCAAATTCCTCATCCACACTCTTCTTACTCTCTTTTACCAATCTTTTCATCTCTCTCATCCTCTCTATATATAACTCTCTCATCCGTCTGTCAACTTCTTCCACACCCCTGTTTCTCATCCACTCACTATATGCTTTCTTCTTTTGTGCCACAGCCTCTCTCACCTTTTCGTTCCACCATGCTGTTCTTTGCATCCCCTTTCGTCTTCTCTTCTCCTCACACACCACCTCACATGTCAAATTAATGTATGATATCTTGCCACTTAACTATAATAATCTCTTGGACTTGGTACAGTATAAAGCTACTTTAGGTAGAATATACGGCATTATTCACCATGGCACGTAGGCCACAAAGGGCACTACAAATAACTTTGCAAAGCAGAGATCACGGAGATATCCACTGTTGCAGTAGTTAATTCATTATTCAATGCAATAAACATACGTAGCTTTCAATTTCCTCTAATGAATTCTGAAATTAATATACTATTCTTAACTGAGTGTCTTCCAGATTTAAAAACCATCATTTTATTTCTCCCACCTCTTAGTGTACAGCTTACTTTTTCACATTACTGTATATGGCTCATTGTATTTTAGGGCTAGTATGCTAAAAGCTTTACATTTTTATTTTAGTTACAAGTTTACAACCTTTCATTTTCAAATTTTATTCATTATCTTTTCATTAGGCTATAAGAATGAAGTCAGTTAAAGCTTTCACCAATAAAAATATTGTAATCGCTATTTGGTCTATTAGCCACGTTCATTAGCATGTAATGCAACTATACGTACTTTATCATGCACTTTAAATTACATATTCAACTTCACATATAAATACTGCCAGTGCTAGAATATCGATTAGTGTATGTGTCAGGAAGTAATTGGTTTAATAAATAATTAGTTACAGTATATACATTTGTTTACTGATTTAATTCTCTAAATATAGCTTTGCATGTGGCTTGAAAATGCTTGCTGGCCACCCCCCCATGTGGGGAGGTGGGAGTAGGGGGGCCTCCTAAATAGCCTATCCCCCCCCCCCCCAGGAAAATTGACATGTCGCCCCTGCCAGGGTAAGCACGTGAATGATAGTTGATGTATATCTGACCATCTAGTTCGAGTAGCCTCTCCAAACCTGAATGATATTGTCCACGGAAAGACAAATAATAAATAAATAAATAAATAAATAATATAACAAGTAAGACTTCATTAGATGGAATGGCTCATGTAAAAATTTATGTGTAATAATGTTCATACATGGAACACACTCAGTGTACAAATAAAGAAAGAAAGAACAAAAGAAGAATCAAAACAAAAAGAATACATCATATGACGGAAAGACTTAATGTAAAAATTGAAGTACCATACATAAATGAAACATAGTGTTGTTCAGTTCTGCGCGAATATGTTCTACATATGTTCAAGTATTTTTAATTAAACACACACCACAAAGTCAGTCAGGAGACAGGACATGTGTGCTGGGCAATCCCCAGGTCCTGTCCTCCCCACTTACTGTTTTTTTAATCAGCCCATACACCACTGACCGGGCTAATGTATGGCCCGTCCTGCACTATATGTGCAGGGAATCTTTCAACGAACGAGCGAACGAAGTATTTTTAACCCTACTTTTCGAACGCAGTAATGCAATGATTGTTGGGAAACCAATTTATCTGTATAATGTTCCCTAGTTATTAGTATATTCACAATATTCTCCGATTCACCGTGTTTGTATTCAGTGTAGAAAACATTTTTTTTCTACATGGACTACTGTTGGTGGTAGGTGGTGGCAACCATCATCTATTCACTTGATGTAGTGCTGCTTACTTCTTCCTTCACCTTTATCATTCTTTTTCTGTGTCTGTCCTCCTCTCTTCTTATTTCTCCCATCTTTCCTGTCACTTCTTATTGCCTTCCTTTCCTTCACAGGTGGCTTTACATTGAGTGGCAAGCCAAATGGTTTCCTGTAAGCCAAGAATAATAATTATTATATTATTATTATTATTATATTACTATTATTATTATTATTATTATTATTATTATTATTATTATTATTATTATTATTATTTCGCCCCACTCGGCATTACTTTTTAAACATGTGTGCCTCCACATACTTTTCGCCTGTAGCCACACCAAGGATTTCTTCCAAAGCCACTGCGAGAGCACATACCCGGCCATCCCTCACACTGCAGCTGGCAGGAATGGAACTGCAAACTGTGGGTTATTGTTGTTTGTTGTGCTTGTGATTGCCGTTGTTGTGCCAGTGCCAGAGGATGGGTTAAAGTTGAGAAGATTTTTTTTTACGTCAAACTGGCCTCGACGCTGTAGGTGGACGTTAAATGAATGTAGATGAGCAGTCTGGGGGCGAAATATTCCAAATAGGGCGTCTCCATAACATACCTTTGCCTGAAACATGAAAGAAACATTACATGGTTCCAGTCACTGGCTTTCGACCTAATGTTGCTTGCTGGGAGCGATGTATGACTTGGTTCTACGCTTTGGATGTTTCTGATCTAGCCCACGCCTTCTCTCCCTTTTCCTGGATTTTTTCAAATTTGCTATCCATTGGTTCGGCCTCATAACTACTTCACTACAATAACGTGTTTCTCCTTTTCTTCGCCTCATGACTTGACGCTTTTATTGTAGCACATCAGTGAATAAAATTTTGCTGTCAATTTCTATTACGCTCCATTTCTGGTTTTTCCATCCTACCACCATCCAATTTTATTCTTCGATGTTATTCCATTATAACAGTGAAGGGATTAACTAAAACTATACAGTATATTATGAATCGTTCCAGAACTCCAGCGCAAGCTGGATTACAGTTAGCAGTCAGGTGACAGCAAGGAGGAGTAGACTGTAGCACCAGTCGAGCAGGGCAGTACTCCCGAGGTGGATGGAAAGCGATGACAGGGAGTGCTGAAGCTCCCGTTTCATCAGCCCTCAGGACTAGTTCCTGACCATCCCCCTTTGCTGAACTTTTTCATTGTCTCAGTTACACAGAGAGTAGGCCAGCATGCACTCCAACACAAATTTCTCTATCTACACCAAAGTACATGCACAGTACACACTACACTTCCTTTTCCAAAATTCAAAAAAAATCATGGCATCTTATCACCCAGCCTAGGAGTCCCCAGGGGGGGAGGACCAAAAATGCCCCCACCTTCCGCCCCTCTCCCGGTGACGACTCGAGGTGCCTGGAACCACTGTCTGACATTCTTCTTCTTCATTTGTGCAACATTCGCGGCCTTTCCTCTAACTTTCGGTCTGTTGAGCACCACCTCTCCTCCTCTAAACCTCACCTTCTTTTTCTAACTGAGACTCAGCTGTCTGAGGCAACTGACAGAAAACCCTTTTCTGTATCCTCCTACTTTCTCTATACTCATTTCAAAGCCAAAGGTGGCTGTTGTGTATATATACGCAACGACTCATCTTGCTCTCATGTTCCTGAACTCGATTCTTCTGAATTCTCTGCACTCTGGCTTCGGCTTTGCTGTCATTCTCTGATTAAATATATCTGTGCTGTTTACTTATCCCCTAATTCTACCGACTATCAAAAATTCTTCGACTATCTTACATCTAAGATGGAACACATTCTATCCATTTCCCCTTTCTCTGAAATCTCCATTCTAGGAGATTTCAATGTTCACCACCACCTTTGGCTCTCCTCTCCTTTCACTGATCCACCTGGTGAACAAGCCTACACCTTTTCTATCCTTAATGACCTAGAGCAGCTTGTACAGCACCCTACCCATATCCCAGACTGCCTTGGAGAAAGCTCCAACATACTTGACCTCTTCCTTACAACTAATCTTTGTGCTTACATTGTTAATCTTTTCTCTCTGTTGGGCTCCTCCGATCGCAACCTTATCACCTTAACATGTCCTATAACTCTGGTATGGCCTGTGGACCCTCCAGGGAAACGTCGCCTGTGGCATTTTGGAGCCGCGGATTAGGAGGCCCTCAGGCAGTACTTCTTTGATTTTCCCTGGAATGATTATTGCTTCCATGGCCGGGAGCCATCTGAGTGTGTCTTGCGCATTAGGGAGGTTATTCTCTCGGGCATGGAAGCATACATTCCTTTCTCATATCCTTTGACTAATGCAAGAAAGCCTTGGTTTAATCACGCTTGTTCTAATGCTGTCCGCAACAAGGAGAGGGCCTACAAAAGGTACCGGAGCCAACCTACCCCTGAATTACATCATCATTACATTTCTGCCTGGAATCATGCTAAGTCTGTTCTTCTCTCTATTAAAAATAATTTCATCCGTACTAAATGCTCTCAACTCTCCAACTTGAATTCTTCCCGCTCCTTCTGGCACCTTGCCAAAAACCTTTCTAACAACTTTACCTCATCATCCTTTCCTCCTCTTTTCTACTCTGATGGTTCTGTAGCTATTTCTTCTACTGATAAAGCAGATCTCTTTGCACAGACTTTCTCCTCCACTTCCACCTTAGACGATTCCGGTGCTGTTTCACTATCACTTCCCGCCTCTGACTTCCTCATGACTGACATTAAAATTTCTTCAGTTGATGTATTTTCTGCCATCACTGGCCTCAATACTAACAAGGCATATGGGCCTGATGGAGTCCCTCCTGTTGTTCTCAAGAACTGTTCTTCTGTGCTTACACCCTGCCTAGGCAAACTCTTTCGCCTTTGTCTGTCAACTTGTACCTTTCCTTCTTGCTGGAAGTTTGCTCTCATTCAGCCAGTCCCAAAGAAAAGTGACCACTCCCAACCCTCCAACTATCGTCCAATTGCTTTAACGTCCTGTATTTCAAAAGTTTTTGAGTCAATTCTCAATAGAAAAATTTTAAAGCATCTTTCCTATCACAACCTTCTTTCTGATCGTCAGTACGGGTTCTGTCAGGGATGCTCCACTGGCGATCTTCTCACCTACCTTTCAGACTCCTGGTCATCCTCCTTTCCGTACTTTGGCGAAAGCTTTGCCATTGCACTTGACATCTCAAAGGCTTTCGATCGAGTCTGGCATAAATCTTTAATTTCCAAACTGCCCTCTTACGGTTTCTATCCTTCTATCTGTGCCTTCATCGCTAGCTTCCTTTCTGGTCGTTCTATAGCCACTGTTGTAGACGGCCATCGTTCTTCTCCTAGATCTGTCAACAGTGGTGTTCCTCAGGGCTCTGTCCAATCACCAACTCTCTTCCTTTTATTCATCAGTGACCTTCTAAGCTGTACATCTAGCCCTATCCACTCATACGCTGATGACTCTACCCTTCACCTTTCCATTCGGTTCCTGCAACGCCCATTTCAGCAGTTACTTCAACAAACAAGGGATGAGGCTATGGCACACCTAATGTCTGACTTGGCTCATATCTCTGACTGGGGTAAAAATAATGTTGTTGTTTTTAATGCATCTAAGACTCAGTTCTTACACCTATCAACCCGTCAAAATCTTCCACAGGTATACCCACTAATGTTTAATAATATTCAGCTCAATCCTGCATCATCCTTGAACATGCTTGGGGTTTCATTTACTCGGGACTTATCTTGGAAAGATCATATTACATCTCTTGTATAATCTGCTTCCAAGAGATTGGGTGTGCTAAGCCGACTCCATTCTTTCTTTACCCCTGCACAATTGTTGACTCTATACAGGGGTTTTATCCGCCCCTGTGTGGAGTACAACTCTCATGTGTGGGGAGGCTCCCCACATACAGCTCTTCTCTATAGGGTGGAGTCAAAGGCTTTTCGTCTCATTAACTCTCCTCCTCTTACTGACTCTCTTCAACCTCTCTCTCATCGCCGCACTGTTGCATCTTTATCTCTACTCTATCACTACTTTAATGGTCACTGCTCCTCTGAACTGTCTGCATGCATTCCTCCACCTCTACGACGGGTGCGTAGCACCCGTCTAGCAGCAAACTCTCATCCCTTTTCTGTCCAACTCTCTAATGCAAGAGTTAACCGTTACTCCCAGTCCTTCATTTATGCAACAGGTCAACTCTGGAACTGTCTCCCTCTGTCTGTATTTCCTGCTGCCTATGATCTCCAGTCTTTCAAACGCAGTGTGTCAAGGCATCTCGAAATGAATGGATCTTGAATTTGGCTCTCTCTTGTATTTTGTTTTTCTCTTGGATGGAACTCTTATTGCGGGGTCATGGCCTTTGGTTCCTTCTTCCTCGCATAAAAAAAAAAAAAGTATAAAATTCGTCTGGTGTCCTTGGTCTGAAGAAGTTAGCATGCATGAATTTGTGTGTTTGCATCGTCTCCTAGATGTTAATTTATTTCTCGAATGCAGGTTTCGTCTTTTTTTTTTTTTTTTAAGTATAAATGAAAGCTACCAGACTATTTTATCCATCTTAGAAAAGGCCTTTCATACAGTATGGGTTCATTAACCTTGCATCTACTTCTTCCGCTTCGAAAGGTGTTTCATAATCGGAATAAAATCTTTGGGATATGGCAAGCTTCATAAAAAAAAAAAAAAAAAAAAAAAAAATTGCCTCAGTAAAATCAGACAGGTCGTGTGAATTGTGATGTCCCTAAATGAATTAAACAGCGTGGCATGAGCCAGTTCATAAAAGACCGAGCAATTAAGAAAAAAATGCCTGTACTCATGAATGTTAATAAGTCTGAAAGTCTGACAGACTTAATAATATATTTTTTCGAAATTTACTCACAAACATTACATAGATAAACAGATAGACAGATAGATAGACAGATTTATGTATGTACATTTTAATATACATTCATCTATATATATATAAAAATGCCTCGTTTGTTTGTTTGTACGTTTGTCCTTCAATCACTCCCAAACTAAGAACCAGAGACCCCCCGACCCATATGTATTCTGAATTAGGGTGACTCAAGGAGAGTTTTAGACGGTTCAAGATTCAGATCTGGGTCATCTGAGGTCACCGGTAGAATGTTCGCCTTTTTTTTGGTCCGGGCAACGCCGGGTACCTCTGAGGGCCAATTTTAGGCATGGAGACTCACATGACCTCCAGTTCGGACATAAGCTGTGAGGTTGACCTCCGATGTCATTTGAGGTCACTGGTCGGAGGTCATTTGAGGTCACAGGTAATAGTAACCAAGTGCGGACGAATACTGTGCGTTAGTCTGCGAAAGCTGAAACTGAAAGTTCCTGGACCTCTTATAATCCCTTTCAAAAGCGTAAGAGGTACGTGGTCTTTCTGGAGAAGAAGGAAAGATTGAACAAGAACAAATAGAATTAAAGTGTTCGCCGGTTTGGCCCGGCAACGCCGGGTACCCCTGCTAGCATATGTACACACACACACACACACACATACACACACACACACACACACACACACTATATATATATATATATATATATATATATATATATATATATATATATATATATATATATATATATATATATATATATAGTTAAATTCGCTTATCACAGGCAACTCCTGCAACTCTGCTCTTTCCTCACCTTTAACAGCCTCTCACATTTGCTTGCCCAGTTATGAAAAATTCCTCCTGCTCATGTTTCACATTCCTGCCAGACCTTTAGGCAGGCATTGACAAAGACGCTCCTTTGCGACCCTGTCTCCTACCATGACGTGCACAGAAGGCTGCATTCCCGAGTTTCTGGTGGGGTGACCTGGTGCAGGAGTCAACCTAGAGAATGAAAATATATGATTCAGTTACTTTTTGAAACTATTCATTTCATACACCCAAGGAATTAAGTGAATTTGATACTTGCCATCATAATCATCTCTTTAATGCATTTGACTCAGGTTCAGAAGCTTACCGTTATACCAACAACTGATATTAAGGATTCACAAAAAAATGTACGTGTGTGTGTGTGTGTGTGTGTGTGTGTGTGTGTGTGTGTGTGTGTGTGTGTGTGTGTGTGTGTGTGTGTGTGTGTGCCAGCCATAGTTTAATACGGTATCAACACTGGTTTCCGACTGTATTCTTTCACTGTACAGTCGCGTTGATATGTATGATAATATCGTGGAGTCGCAATTATGAGTTTAGTCGAGATGGCGTGTCCTCTGCACACACACACACACACACACACACACACACACACACACACACACACACACACACACACACACACACACACACACACACACACACACACACACACACACATTTTTCTGTCACATATTCGTCTTTATCCCTCCACTCTTCGCTTCCTTTCACTCCACTGTGCAGCCACCACCGCTCCTCCTGCCCAGGGCCTTTTCACCGTGGGATATACTGCGAGGCATTTGTGATCCTTGTGTCATCTACGAGTTATAGGGATGAACCACCCGACGCAGTGCTGGTCACCATGGTCACAGAGCCAGTCTACCGGCATAGATGTGAATAACAGAGAAAACAAAAATAACTGTCACCCTTTCAGACCTGCTTGTATATTTATATTTTATTTCAACTAGCACCGGATGATTGTTTTAACTACTACAGCTCAGGGGCACGTATTTTTCCTTTTACCTTTTCTATTTCTTGTCGATTTTATTCAATGTGGGATAAACTTTCCAAACAATTGGTTCCATGCAGCCTTAATGAATCCGTTCTGTTCGAGAGGCCTTTCTTTAGTTGAATGAAATCGTCTGATAGCAACAAGGACTTTAATCAGATTCGAGGGTCTGAGCAACAAGAAAGATGATAGGTCTGAACTGGGTGCAAGGTATCTCCAAATGTCATATTCAGACCTGTATATAACTTAGTTTATTACGGTTATTCACAAATAATTTTGTTTAGTTATTTAAAAAGTGGAGAGGGAGAATTCTAAATAAAATATCCAAGGATATTAACGAACAATGTGAAATATGTGAATATATTTCTCCTTCAATTTAAGTACTCGTATACTGAAAATATTATTAGTTTCATTTCTCATCGTAGCATATAATTGCCTTTTTTTTTTTTTTTTTTAATGCGAGGAAGAAGGAACCAAAGGCCATGAGCCCGCAGTAACAGTTCCCTCCAAGAGAAAAACAAAATACAATAGAGAGCCAAATTCAAGATCCGATCATTTTGAGATGCCTGGACACACTGCGTTTGAAAGACTGGAGATCATAGGCAGCAGGAAATACAGATAGAGGGAGACAGTTCCAGAGCTGACCTGTTGCATAAATGAAAGACTGGGAGTAACGGTTAACTCTTGCATTAGAGAGTTGGACAGAAAAGGGATGAGAGTTTGCTGCCAGACGGGTGCTACGCGCACGTCGTAGAGGTGGAGGAATGCAAGCAGACAGTTCAGAGGAGCAGTGACCATTAAAGTAGCGATAGAAAAGAGATAAAGATGCAACAGTGCGGCGAAGAGACAGAGGTTGAAGGGAGTCAGTAAGAGGAGGAGAGTTAATGAGATGAAAAGCCTTTGACTCCACCCTATTGAGAAGAGCTGTGTGTGGGGAGCCTCCCCACACATGAGAGTTGTACTCCACACAGGGGCGGATAAAACCCCTGTATAGAGTCAACAATTGTGCAGGGGTAAAGAAAGAGCGGAGTCGGCTTAGCACACCCAATCTTTTGGAAGCAGATTTTACAAGAGATGTAATATGATCTTTCCAAGATAAGTCCCGAGTAAATGAAACCCCAAGCATGTTCAAGGATGATGCAGGATTAAGCTGAATATTATTAAACATTAATGGGTATACCTGTGGAAGATTTTGTAAGGCTTCAACCTCTTCAGCCTGAGATAACGTCATCATGTGGTTGCACCAGTGCGAGAGGGCAGTAGAGCGGCCCAGTTACAGTATACTAAAGTCCCTCGCCTCTCTCCCTATCCTCCGACAAGAGTATGGTGTGTTGCAGAAGAAGAGAAACTCTGGTCTGCATTCCAGCAGGTTCATGGCCACATTAGCCTGGGGCTGCAACTATCACCACTACCTCAAGAGTCTAGACGATTAAGTTCTGTTCAGGGGAAACTTTTCTGAATGGATAGATTAGGTACACAAGACGCAATCATAGATTTCTGATAATTACTGGCAAGTTCAGTTTACCTGAACATTAGACACACTCATTAGTTATCCCCTTCAACTTACTACCCTCTTGCATCAACATGCCACGGATGGAATCATTCCTGGTATGTGTGTGTGTGGGGGGGGGGGGTGCGCGCGGGCGCTCTTCAGGATGCTTGTAATTTCAGACTGGATGTCTTTGCTTGTGTAAAAACGATGTTCTTTCATCACAAGTTTCCGTTTGGTAACTAAACAGAAATCTCGCTATGCTAAATCAGCTCAAAACCTGCATGGTATTGAGTGCTGATTTTGTTGGCATATTGCCGTGGTGAAACAGCATGACCTTCGCCAGCGATCTCGCCTGGCAAGTTCTGGGAGGGTTTCTCTGACATTGGTGTCATCCACTGGGGGCTCTTGTCCTTTGGCCTCTGGCTCATAATAGTAAATCCAGGATTCATTTCGATATGACCCTAGGTATGGACGCTGAAGCTAATGAAAGTCAATCTTAGCTGAATAAAACTGTCTGGCATTAGGCTGAATATAATGCAGGAGTTGTTCCGATTATGAGAGTTAATGACGACAGCATTAGCTCTGAGGCTCCTGTGGCTCACTTTCAACTGAATAAAATCGTCTGACTTAGCTGAAATATAAGACGAAAGGAGACGCAAGCAGGAGAGGGTTACAACCTAACATTTTTCGCTATTTAAAAGACGTAGTTACTGTTATTAGGTTGGTTTCTATGTATTCTATATATATACCTGTATATGCAAGTAATTATGTTAAAATATCTCATGCCTGATTCGCTGAAGGTCAGAAATGGCACACACGTTCTTCGTGGATCTGGATAGAAGTGATTTACAGTATACATTGTGTAGACTGATGAAATTCAAATATCTTCGGTAAGGATCAAATTTCGGGGCCAAAGTTCAGGGTATGGCATTATTCACTGCCCTGATCCGTTTTAGTATAAAAATTAACAGATTCATTGAGCGTAAATCTGAGAAGGTATCAGACTTGAGGTCAGTGGACATTCTGTAGGTAAAAGCCACAGTTACACATCGTTATCTCAAGAACACCTGATCTGATATGAATCACAACATGCACATAAATTGTGTACGGGCATGGCAAGAACTGATTACCTGTCCCCTCGGGTATTGTTTTCACTCGGTTTGTCTGTTTGTTTGCTGTCTCTCTCTCTCTCTCTCTCTCTCTCTCTCTCTCTCTCTCTCTCTCTCTGTGTTGGTCGCTCTGTCTATTAAAAACTCTCTCTCTCTCTCTCTCTCTCTGTCTGTCTGTCGGTCGCTCTGTCTATTAAAAACTTTACGCGAAAACTACTGGTGCGATTCTGACTAAAATTACAGGGATGACTGGCTATGACCTTCTGATCACCTGCTTATATTTTGGGTCAAATTGGGCCAAGGCCCAGGCTGTAGGCCCAAAAAATATTTTAATAAAATGTTTTATAGCCATATTTTTGCCCATAACCGCTTTCAAATTCGTCATATCGACATGAAACCAAAACCTAAATATGCATCTTTCAAATCTGCATCCTATAACATGCCTCATTACATCAGGGAGGTCACCCCTCAGTTGGCCGGAGGGGAGTCAATGTCAGGTGGGTCGGGCCTAAAATTTCAAATGGGCATAAAATAGTCAAGTTTCACTCGATTTACTCCAAGTTTCATATGTGACATCTTTGACTAGATATTCTGTTGTGTTTATACGTCAGCACTAAATGACTAGGGTTTGCTGTGCCTTGGCACCGCTTCTTGTTTCATTTGATACAGATCGATAAAGGTAGCAGCAGTCACGAGTAATGGTCATAACTCGGGCCTGGCTTTGCTATTTTCTCGTAGCGCCATCTCTAGTTTATTGGTCGGCATCGCATCTTCACCAAATCTCTCTCTTGTACACTTCCCTCTGTACCTAAAACACCTCACTAAAATCTCTTTTCTGTCCTTTCTCAATCTTTCTGAATCCCCCTTTTTTCTCTTCTTACATTGCCACTAGAAACATAGTCACTAACTTTCATGTTACATATATTCTCCTTCCTCTGTCCTCATCTACCTCTATACCTCTTTACACTTCATTTATATGTATTCTCCCCACTTATTTAACATCTCTCAGGGAAACTCGCGATTCATACATATACCATACATCCTTTTCTCTATGTACTATGTCTTCATTTTATCATTCCTGTTACCTGCCACTTTAACAGATTTTCATTTCCTGTGGAAACATCTTTTTATGACAGCTCCCGTTTTAAATCTTTGCATTTTCAGACAGTTCTTCCTATTGTTTTGCCACGTATTACTTACACAAATGTACTTCTTCCCCAAACACCCTTGCTTCGCACTCTCTCTCTCTCTCTCTCTCTCTCTCTCTCTCTCTTATTTTTTTTTTCTTTCTTGCCCTGTCCTGCTAATGTAAGACGCTGTTGATCATTTCAGTGAATTACAGGAGTCTCTGTGTTAATACTTTCTCTCCATTACCTTCCCATCCTGTCATACTCATTATTCTTTTTTTTTTTTTTTTTCGTCAGTCTAATTCATTTCTCTCTGACCTATATATCTGTGCCATTCCTTCCCTTCACTTGCATCCTATTTTTCGTTCAGAAATAGTGTCAGATATATGTCCTCTATTTCTTACAGATTATATCCCACATTTCTTAAACATTAATTTAATCACTGTAGCACCGTGGCATCTCCTTCTACATTCGGACTCCTTCTGGCAATCATTTCACCATCATACAACTCTTCATCCTTAATTTTCACTGTCTCTCTCCCTCACTGATAGTTAAAATTTCTCAACCCCCCCCTATTCATGTATTTCTTAGAGCTTGACACCAGCTTTTTCATATCTGTTCCAAGAAACACAAAATGGGATCCGGAAAATGAATGTGGTAGGTCAGGATGTGAGTATGTGTGTGTGTGGGGTGGGGTGGGGGGACTCCAGACATAATTATTGTGCTTTCAGCCCAAGCAAGGGAGGTCTATTAGTTGCCCTTGTTTTGCAGCATGTCCCTTCCAAGCACGTTCTGTCTGATAGTTGTAGTTCGTCCTCCTCTTCATTGTTTGCTCGTCATTTTTACAGCTAATTTACTTATTTCATATGCATAATGGACGAGTATAACACCAACACACTTCCAACATATCCATCAGCCTGTCACAGCGCATGTTTTATTCTTGACGTCTTTGTATTTCACATATTGCTTCCCTCCTCCGAGACGGTATGGCAATATAGAGAGGATGAAGAATGAGAGACTAACTAGGAAAGCGTATAAGTGATGGGAAGACGGAGGATAAACTGTAGGGATGGAGTTTATATGTGTATGATGGAGGGGTGTGTGAGCTGGAGAAAGGGCAGCCAGATGGCAGAGGACAGAGTGAGAAGGAACAAATTAGTTTGTGATCATCCCATATGGGGTTAAGCTGTGTGGCGTTAGACGGATGGACAGACAAATAGTTTTCCACCCCTCCACAACCCACTTATTTAATAGCCGCCTTTCTTTCATTCTAATTGCGTGCACTTCGGAGTAAATCGGTACTGATTCGCTTAGTTTTTGTGTGCTGTGCCAACTAATAGCATGAATCGCAGCTTGACAGGGAATAGCTGCAAGAAATACTGTAAAGAGGCTAATGTCACTGAGGACTAGCATCTTCCAACATTTTAAACAGAGTAACGCTGAGTGATTTGCAGACACAGTAAACTTCACTGCGTGGGTGAAGATCTGACAAATGAATCTTGTTGAACTAAGAAACCTCGTGATGCCGGGTGTTTAGAGATGTATACCTTAAATATTTTTACATTTCTTGTTGTTATTGCACGGCTAATTAATATCGACACGTTTGCATCAATTACACACACACACACACACGCACACACACACACACACACGCACACACACACACACACACACACACACACACACACACACACACACACACACACACACACACACACACAAGAAGACCATTAATGTGTAATGAGGAGATATAAACTAGCCAAGAAAAACTGCGTTACGAGATCTCAAAAGCCAAATAGATATACAGTCCTGGATTTTTCATCATGAATTACTATCACTGTTTGCCGATAGTGGTGTTAGTTTAATGTAGCAATTGTCCCAGGTTCTATATCTATTAACTCTCTTGAGTTCAATTTGTGCATGAGATTGTTTATTCTTTTATCGTAACTCATGCAGCAACCATACACTTTACGACGAAACTAGAGTGAATATTAATCCTTTCGCCACGGTGATGTATTTATCACCTTACTTAAGCTACCACTAGACGATTCCATCCAGCTCAGGACGGACACCCGTTAATTAACGGGCGGCTGAACCCCACCTGTTTGGAAAGTCATTCCTAAACAGAATAAAATTTTCTGGCGATAGTAGGGATCAAATGCACGGGACATCCTTAGCTGATGGTTGAGAAAAATGTTGAACAAAGATATTAAAGACACTGACACACCCTGCAGAGTAGTTCAGGTCCTTGACACACGTCCAGCACATCTGAATTGCATACTGCGATTTGACTGCTAACTTACATCTCACGGCAGCGATAACAAGTAACTAGCTAGTGCAGCATTTCTTAACCTGGGGTGTTAGCACCCCTAGGGGTGCTGAAATCAATTTTAGGGGGTGCTGGAAAATGCTACATTATTGTTTGTTTTTCTTATTGGTTTTCCTTAGTATTGGCATCCTTGATTTTTATTTTTGTTTTTGTTTTGAGAATGTACGAAATAAACTGTTTGCCAGTACTTCACTTTAACCCTGCAGTAGTGTAGCAACTGTAGTCCCAGTAACCAGATGTAAAGGGGTGCTGGACTGAGACCTTACAGGGGGTGCTGAGGTCGCAAAAGGTTAAGAAACGCTGCTAGTAGGTTAACTGTGGTACAGACCCGGTACATCTTCTTTGATTTCAAAATTTCTTTATGCAAGAAAGAAGGTACCAAATTCAAGGAACCAGCAAGACCGCTCCCATCAAGAAAAAACAGTAATTTGATAACAGAGAGCCAACTTCACGATCCGTTCATTTCGATATGCCTGGATACACCATGGCAGCATCATTGGAAACCCTGACTCTATTTGCTTATGTATTTTTACAAATTCGTTATCTATCATCACATTACTTGATGTTCGCATATAATTTGGCACTAGCATGCCTATCCACTTTAGCCTAGGGAACTTTCCTTCTACTCACCCTCATGACATTTTGCAAACACACAACAGACGTATGATTTTTATGCATTGAGGATACACCACTAAAACGATTCTAAGCAATTGTTAAGGGAATTCTTCCCAGTTTGTACACCTTTCAGTAACGCTAATTTCTGTATTCAGCGTGGTGGTAAAGGAGAACAACTTCAGGGTAAGCAATCACTAAATCTAGTGCTGTTCAGGGAGCATATTTTACTACCGCGGGCTATGTTCTCTCAAAATGGGCACTCCTTATTTTATGAAAACATTAACCTATCCAGCTTAAATTAACCAAACCTTTCCCAACCCTAACAAACTGATTTTGCCTAGCCTTGACCTTTTAGGAAAAGAGAAACTGCCTAGAGTGTATGCATTACTGATATACAGTACGCGTTCCGGGTTTGGCACTAACCAGAGGATCGTCAGGCTATTCCATCATCTAATTCTGTATTGCTCCGCATCACCTTCGTGGCCATGGCTTGGCTACTTAGTTTAAATATTTAAAGCGAGAGTGGTCAGTCTTTATCATCAGCTAATTTCATTCAGTTCAAAAGATCTTTTTCTAAAGGAGGGGTTAGACAAAGCCTTCAAAAGTCCTTCCACTACAGCGGGGCCTCTCCCAGTCTGACTGTGGTCGTCTGGAGACAACAAGAATAAAATGCAATCGGCAATTTCGGTCTGAACAGGTTATGTGGCAAGTTGCATGCACTGTACAGAGTTACGTTCTCACTGGGGTTGTCAGTTTTGATCATGGAAACGGTGTACAAGAAGAAAGGGGATTAAGGGATGGGACAAGGAAAACAAAATATTTTAATATGATGGCCTGTTATTGGAAGACTCTTGGCATATATGATGGTTGGGAGAAATGTGGAGATATGATGGTGATTTATGTCAGTCATAGGGAAGGGACACTATGGAGGATGTGGATGACAATAATTATAACTTTCTACCATATTTTGAGGTAACCATTTGCAAAACTAATCTTCTTCAAAGTTATTTGTGTGTGTGTGTGTGTTTTTTTTTTTTTTATAAAGAATAAAGTTTGCAATGCTTATCTGTTTTCTCACTCATTTTTAAATTGTTCTTTTACTTCATGTGAGGCTAATTATACCCATCAATGTACGATTTGGTGGCATGTCGCCGGCTCTGCCACATATATCAGAGACTGTGGACATAATACCTGAATAAGGGGCAATCTTTCGTTGTGCAGTTTTCACACACTGTAGGTCCTTAGCAAATCAATAAAGTGTGCCGTTATCAAAGCCCTTTGAGCGTGCAAAGCTACATGCCCACAGATGATCTGGTTACCATGACAGTGTTCCTATAAAGTGATGTGTCTGCGGGACTGGGAGAGTTGGGAGATGTAAGATATATCTAAAACCTTGAAATCCGTTCAGCTGGGCCTTATACCATTGACCTGTTAAATGTATAACGTAGAACCAGAGGTGGTCCAGTTACGAAGTTACAGCGTCCTCAAAATATGGTGCAAGGGAAAGCTGGGGAACATACTCATGACGTTTGATGTATGAAAAAGATTGATACTGGCTGGAGACAATGACGTGTTAGTATACTGGGGTTGATTTTCATTTATTTTTTTCATGATGAACCGTGATTGAGATGCCAGTCTTTTATGTTGTCCACACTGACCTATTGTGTCTGCGTAAGGCAGTACAACAAAAAATGGCGTTACTAATCTAACCCTTGGGGAGTCAACAAATTCACAGGTCGTTTAATTCCTAACAGTGAGTATGTCTATAGCCTATTCGATCTTTTTTTTTTTTTTCTACACTGAGAAGAGACGAGCCTTAAGCTTTTGAAAGCTGGCAGCTGATTGGTTGTCAGACTGCATTTGTTATTAACGATGCAATTTAAATTATTTTTATTACAAGGCTTACAATAACTGTTTGACGATAAGACTGCCATAATAAAATATTATATATATATATATATATATATATATATATATATATATATATATATATATATATATATATATATGTTTGAATAGATTAATTTACAAACAGGGCCTTACATTGCTTTACAGATGTTCTAGACACATTTGAAGTTTTGAATTTTCCAGAAAAATAATAACTCATTCGGGTAAAGTTTTACGAGTACTTTCATTTCTTCTGCAATGTTCAGGCAAATAAAGGTAAATTTATGTCATTAGTGCGACATTTTGTAAAATGTAACTTAGTAACACATCGGAATTCCAGTAAAAATGATTGGTAGACAAGAATGAAAAAGCTATATGTCACCGTCACTTTTAAAAATACAGCAGTCCACACCTTGTCACAGCTCTGTTGTAAGTTGTAACTAGATATTGGAAACTAAAATGATAGAAAACTTACTGATGATGGGAAAGCAGAAAGCATAATGAAAACTGATGCAACAGCAAAACGCTCTCAAACTGCAATATTTGCTAGGTAAGATTTTACAAACTATAGCAGTAATGACATAATTTACCTTCATTTGCCTGAACATGAGAAAAAAATCAAGGTACTCGAAAAACTGTACTTGGACATGTTTTTATTTGTCCCAAGAATTCAGTTTCAAGCGTGTCTAGACCATCTGATAAACTTTGTAAGGCCATGTTTTTATAATAATCTATACAAATACCTATGCACAATATTTTACTTGGGCAATCTTATCGTCCAACGGTTATAGTAACCCTTATAATAAAAATAATTTTAAATGCATCGTTAATAATAAATGCTCCCGGACAACCACTCAGCTGCCAGCTTTCAAAAGCTTAAGGCTTGTCTCTTCTCAAGAGTAGATCGAATAAGCTGTAGTATAATACCACCAGCTTAACATACCCCCTAGCGTCTTTGACCACAGGAATACACAAGATTCTTCGCCTTGGCAAGGCAATGTTCTGTCGTATATGCCTTCAGTATCAAGCTATAACAGTTTCTCATGAGTAAACCGAACACTCTGAAGAAAGAGATCCTAGGATTCTGTCCAACTGCGCCATTCCGCAAACGGGCCATTTACGCTGTATGTGGATGGACGGGAGGCATTCCACGGCGGCAGGTTCACGGGTGCGCCAGGGATGCATCAGCACAAATGGTCGCTACACACAGACTGACATCAGACAGAAGGCATTTACTTCTTTCGTGGAGTGACTAAATCCACTGAAAATCCCAAACATCGCAGATAGAATTGGAACAACAGTCCCATTTACTTAGCAACATTCTCCCAGTTATCAACATTCGCTCATACCAAACCTAGAGACTAGAGTGAAGAAAATATTTATATTTCTTAAAGTAGCGAAAATATTTACATTCATCGAAGCCATAACTCTGTAACACGTCTGAACGGTCATATTAATTTCACCGACTATTATTTTTGGTCGGTGTTTGTCCGCTACCCCTACACTACCATGACGTATTATTTTTATTTATCCTTGCTGACTTCAGTTATATTCAACTTTGGAGTGATGTCTAGCAGTGAAATAGTTAACCCGCGGCGTCCCGTCGACGTACTTCCACGTCCTCATGTTATGTCACTGCCAATCCCGTTGACGTACTTCAACGTCCTGCAATTGCAAGGTTCATAATTTCCACAATTTTCAAAATCCGCGCGAGATTTTCGATTCGCCCACGTACCCAAGCCTCCCCTACCTGCCACCAGGCAGGCAGCGTCCCAGACCCCGCGTGACCCGCGCTCACCCTTGTCTCGGTCACTCACCTGTTAGCAGTGACCCAGGTCAGACATGGCGCGGAAAGGTCTCTCAGACGACGAAATTGCATCCGCCCTGGAAGCCTTCACTGGAGATAGTGATTCTCCACTTGACGATGATGTGGTGGATCGCGATTACATCCAGCCAGAGGAAGAAATAACAAGCAGTGATGAAGAGGTCCCTTCGCCCCGGAAAAAGTGGTATGTGACATACCGTAAGGCAAGGGAAGGCCAGCCTGCTCCCCAACCACATGCACGGCTATCTCTCCATCCCGAATCTGATGAGGACGAGGATGAGGACGATGAGGATGACGGCGGCTTAGGACGTGATATTGCCTCGTGGTTGGGAAAAGAAAAAATATCACCCCGAGGATCAGAAGGTAGGGCGAGAAAACATATCAGGTATGGTGAAAGTCTTTTGTCTGGGGAAGTGGAAAGTGGTGTGGTGGGAGCGCTGGGTGAAAGGGAAAGTGGTGTGGCGGCAGCGCGGGGTGAAAGGGAAAGTGGTGTGGTGGGAGTGCGGGGTGAAGGGGAAAGTGGTGTGAGGGAGGCAGCACGAGCACGTGGTGCACGTAGGCCTAGGGGAGAGGAAGTGGAGCCACTCCCCAGCACATCTTTTGCCTCACAATATTCCCAAGCTTCCTCCCCACAGTCCCAGGATGTGGGGAAAGGAAGGAAAGGGAAGGGAAAAGGTAAAGGAAAAAGGAGAGGGAAGAGAAGTGCGAGTAATGAGAGGCGCCGCTCTCCACCTCCCCAACCTTCCCCACCACTCTCACCTCCCCACCCTGACGAAGGGGACGATGGGGACGTGGCTGGAGACGGTGGTGTCTCGTGGAACTGGGAAGATGGGAGTAATTTTACTCCCATCATTCACCTTTTCACTGAGGAGTGGCGGTCTGGTTGCACGGCTCCAGGTGTGCATGCGGGTTCGTCTAGGGTGGATTTTTTCCACTTGTTCTTTGGGGAGGCGTTTGTGGGGCACATAGTGGAACAGACTAATATATTTTCACGAACACAGCGCCGTGAAAGTGAACGTTTGGGAACCACGAGCAGGCATTCCCAACAATATGACTATCCCGTTACAATTTCAGAGATTTTCTTATTTTTTGCCCTGGTTCTCTTGATGGGTGTGGTAAGGAAAAACCAAATTCCTGCCTACTGAACAACTGACCCAATGATCCTCACACCTTTCTTTGGAAAGGTGATGAGTCGTAACAGATTTCAGTATATTCTCGGCCGCCTCCACTTTTTTGATGCAGAAGATCCAGCCAATGCAAATAACACAGATAAAATGAGGAGAATTAGGCTGGTATTTGATAATTTACGGGAAATGTTTCGCTCCTCATTTTATCCTTACAGAGACCTCATCATAGACGAGAGTCTTGTGTTGTGGAGAGGCAATATTTCCTTTAGGCAGTACATACCCAGCAAGAGACACCGTTTCGGGTTCAAGATCTTTGTTATGTGTGACTGTAAGACTGGTTATGTGCAAGACATAGTCTTGTACACGGGCGCACTGACAGATATAATAGAAGATCGGAGTATAGGACTCTCTGGGGCCGTGGTGAAGACAATGATAGAGGAGTACCTTCATCGTGGTCATGTGTTGTACCTGGACAACTGGTACACTAGCCCTCTTCTCGCTAGGTTCCTCCACCAACATGACACCGGAGTCTGTGGTACAGTCAAGAGAAACCGTCGCCATATGGTCAAGATAGGGAGGAAACTTGACAAGAACGAGGTGGTTTTCTTCCAGGCCAATAACATCCTTGCCACCCTGTGGAACCACAACAGGGAAGTTTGCCTCCTATCAACTGTTCACAGCCCCTTGATGCACCGCACAGACTCCGTGGATCACCGTAGCGAGAAGAGGCGCAACGTCTGGAAACCCGAGTCTGTACTGGACTATAATCTGAACATGAGGCAAGTGGATCAGTCAGACTCGATGATTTCCAGTGTTGACTGTGCCAGGACCACGATGAAGTGGTACAAGAAACTCTTTTTCCACTTGCTCGACATCACGGTCCTGAACGCCCACTACCTGCACGCCATGACCACCGGGGTATCCGAGACCTTTGAGGGGTTTGTGAGGGAGCTGGCATGTGAAATAATCACCAAGCATGCCCAGGACAGACCCACACACTGCACCCACACCTCCATGGCTGCCCAGACTCCCCTACGCCTCGCAGGACGCCACTATCCTAGCACAATCCCTTCCGACCCAAACCGTCGTAAACCCCAGCGCCGCTGCCACGTATGTAAGCACTCGACAGTCAGACCATCCACTCAGAGAAAAGACACAAGGTACGAGTGTCTCGAGTGCAATGTTGCGTTGTGCCTTCAGCCTTGTTTCAAAGAGTACCATAATTTCCTACACTACTGAAACTGTGTGGGGTGGCGATATGACGCTCATTATAATGGTAAGGCCAGTCAGTAGGTGCTAAGTCATATATAAAGTTGAAACGAGTGTAATGTTTTCAGGAAAGTAATGTATAAGTTGAGAATTAGTGTAAGTTGAAAGAAGTGATATCAAAACTACACCCACTGTGTAAATCTGTGAAAATATGAAGCTCAGTATAACACTCTGGTCAGTAAATATGTGATAGCAAGAATATAAAGTGGAAACGGGTGTAATGTTAGCATGACTAAAACGTATAAGTTGAAAAATAGTGTAAGTTGTAATAATTGATGTCATGAGTACACCCACTGTGTAAATCTGCGAAAATATTACGCTCAGTAGAAAATTCTGGTCAGTAAGTATGTGATAGGAATTATATAAAGTGGAAAAGGTTGTAATGTTAGTAGTAAGGTAATTCATAAGTTGAATACTAGTGTAAGATGAAACAAATGATATCGCAATAACACTCACTGTGTGAGTACGCGATAATATGACGCTCAGTTGAATCGTAAGGTCTGAAATTATGTGATATCAATTATATCAAGTGTAAATATGTGCAACGTTAGTGGAGAATTATTATATAAGTACAAAAATAGGTTGTAAGTTGAGATAGTAGTCATAGCGACTTCACCGTGTGTGTTATTATGTGCTATTATTACGTTAAATATTTACGTAAGGCCTGAAACTATCTCAAAACAGTTCTCTAAAGTTGAAAAGTGTATAATGTTATTAGGAAAGTATTATGTAAGTAGAAAAAACACAATACGAGTTGAAACAACAGTCACAGCGAGTTCACTCACTATGTAAATAAGCGCTAACATTACGCTAAATGTTATCAAAAGGCCTGTGAATACGTAAAAACAGTTTCATAAAATGTAAAATGGTATAATGTTATTGTAGAAGTATTATGTAAGTAGAAAAAATTATATGTATCATGATTCTGGAATGTTAGCGATTCATCGTGACCAGTCTGCCCGATTTTACTCGTTTCGCACGATGGTACAATGCTTATTTCAGCTCTATTTTTGTATAAAATCCAATTTACTCTTTTATCACATGTTTTTATGTTTGTAATAAATACATATCTACTTACTTTCATTGGTTTCCCAGACTTATAATACCATAGAAAACGATAGAGGCTCAGACCACCTACAGAGAACATGGTGCCAGGTGTGACCAAGGCATACCTGTTTAGGGCAATTATGGACCCCGGGGAACAATTTCTTCGTGACTGATCATTGTTTCTGACCAAAAGCGAAAGTTTTAGCAAAAAAAATTTGGGTCCAAAAATGGTCGGGATTGGGGGGTACCATTGATGAGAAAGTGGTCAGGACGGGGCGGGTTAATGAAGACTATCAACTCCATTAGTTTGAACGTTGCACTTAAGCCTAATATACTTATTACAAGTGGCCAGAATAACATAAATTTTAGGTCATTTGGCTGAAAAAATTAATGCAGTGTTCATATTTCCTGTACAAAGAAAAGGACTTTCCCAGTGGTAAATTAGTGTTTGAGTTCGTGTATCGTGAGTCCAGGTTTTATACTGGCATCGATCCTACCTACATATCCAGTCGCGAGGTCTTTGGGGCAACATCTTTACCCTGTCCTGTTTTTTTTTTTTTTGCCTATCGACCATTGAGGCCAGAGCCCCTGGTCATTAATGCAAAAATATATATATATGTATATACATTACCACATATATACATATATATATGAACATATATATATATATATATATATATATATATATATACATACATACATACATACATACACACATCCATGCATATGAACAGAGACACTTTCATGCACACGTACATATATATATAATAATTTTTATTTTATTAGTTTGTGTATTTTTATTTTTATTATTTTTTTATTTTATTTTTTAAGTTTTTAACCATATATTACTTATAAACAAAAATACCTAATCTTAAGACCCTAAAACTAACCACCTAACAGACAAATCGCTAACCTATTCTAAATCCTAAGAGACAAATAACTTGACCTACACTAATGTTAAAAAAGCCTCGACCAGGAGAACACCATCGACTGCAGATATGTAATGCCTTTCTACTGTACATTACATACCTGCACTCATCACCTGGTGACTGTCAGTCGAGGCACAACCTAATATAGGGGACATCAATATGTGAAAGGGAACCAGACGAGTCAGGAACATTTCCATATACGTCAGCTGTCGTCCCTAATTAGAATACCTTAAGCAAGATGATATAATGTATTTACATAACTTGTACAAAAAGTGAAGAACCTTGCATAGCAGACCACCATCGACTGCAAGAGCCCAATACCTTTCTATATTGCACACTTGCATTCATCAGCTGGTGACTGTCAGGCGAGGAACTCGGCTTAACCCGCCCCATCCCAGAGGCGTGAATTCACGTCCTCACATGATGTGCACTCATATCCCGGAGACGTAAATTAATGTGGCAACATTGCAAGGTCCCTAATTTGCACAATTTTCAATTTTCGTGAGTGATTTTGCAAGTGATTTTTGGCACGTATACACGGGACACCTTCCTCTATTCCTCTACAAGATGCCAAGCAGGGACAATGCCTTACACTGCATAACCTCTCCCCCCCCCCTGCACCCCATTGTCTCGGCAATTCACCTGTTACCAGTGACCCTGCCAATAAAGACATTCAGGGCCAGAGTGATTCCCCAATCAATGACAATGTGGAGGACAAAGTTTACATAGCATTAGAGGAAGAAACAGTCAGAAATGATGTTCAGGTAATGTGGGAAAAAAAGGTCATGAATGGTGATGAGTTAGTGAGTGAAACAATGCTTATAATGCCTATAATACTGTTTGAAAACCAATGTACTCTTGTACTACATATAAATTTGTACCAAGTAAATAAATAAATACTGTTTATGAGTGGATAAAATAGTTACCCTCCCATAGAACTCATTTTCTTTGATGCCAGCCTGTTAGAAAACCCAGTCAGGTAAGGAGGTACTCGTACCTGAATCGAGTATTTTAAACCTCAGGTGAGCGATTTCTCTAAGAATTTTCAGTGTTTCTCCCCGAAAATGAATGTTTGAGCTTAAAAAAAAAGGGTCCAAAAATGTCGGGACTGGGGCGTACCACTACCCAGAAAACATTGGGATGGGACGGGTTAATGTAGGGGACATCTATATTAGAAATAGATCAGTGGGAGGAGGAAGTATTTCAAATATGTCAACTGTCAACCCTAATTAATATAGCAATTTATACATAATTACCGTTGAAAAAAAACCATAACCACACAGTAAAAAAGTCACATCACTCTGATCAGTCCAGTCTCTCTCAAGAAAGCCATCAATTTATCAGTCATAACAATGTCCCCATCACCCAGGATGGTGGAAAGGGTGAAGGGGACGTCTGCTGCGCCGCAGTAATTTATAAGTGAAGCACGTTCACGAATAAATTGATAACACCGCATCACAGATGTCACAGTGCGGCGGGAATCGTTTTTCCATATAAGGTTTCAAATGTGTTAATATGGTGGCATTAAGCTGTAAACGAGCCAACACTTTTTCTTCAAAGCGACTGGGACGGTTGGCAGTGTCCCAGTCGCCCAGGTATGGCTTACAGGTTGAAATATTAAGTCTGGTCCACTGACCTTGCCACAGAAGATTTATTTCTTTCTTTCTGAGAGAGAGACTCGACCGTAGATCACGAGGAACGTCCCAAGTCTCCTCGAGCTCTACAGCCGACTTTGCAAGTAAGTTAGCCTACTCATTGCCGTAGATACGACAATGACCAGGCACCCAGATCAGCGTGAATGACTTGTTGCATGAATGCAACTTATTAACGATGCGGCCCTGGATCTCGTGGGAGTCCGTAGTGCAAGATGCAATTGCCTGAAGGGCTGATTTTGAATCTGAAAATATTACAAATGAGTCATGCTTAGAATTGAGAGCATAGTCTATGGCTTTGTCAATAGCAAAAAGTTCTGAGGTAAACACAGATGTATGAGTCGGCAACCGATACCTGAGGGCACATTCAGTCGACCACACACTTGCACCCACACATGCACTCGACTTGGAGCCGTCGGTGTACAAGTGGTGGGACCCCAAGTGACGAATGATGATGTTACGAAACAAGTGGTGGACCTTCGCCTCCGGCGCCTTGGCCTTTGGTGCTGGGAGCCATGTAACATCAACTGTAAAGCCAGGTGGCTCCCAAGGTGCTATATTTTTTAACACCAACTTGTCACAGTCACTGGGGTCCACACCAAGCTCCTGAGTCAGTAAGTGGAGGCGAATGGCAAGTGGCCGACGCACCCCCCGCAAAAGGTGGTGGTATTGACTCAGAGGCATACAGGCCACATTGCTGATATTACTTTTCCTAAATGTCCTTACACCGTAGGACAAGCCCAGGTGGTCACAGCAAATACGGAGGGGAGGCACATTCGCCTCCACTTCCATACGAGCCACACGGGTACACCGGAAGGCTCCAAGACACATTCGCAAACATTTATTCTGTAGCACATCCAATCCTTTCAGTGTGGCATCGGATACCGAACCATACACCTGTGCGCTGTAGTCTAGCTTCGATCGAATAAGGGACTTATACACCATTAATAAAGATTTTCTGTCGGCACCCCATGTAGTACCCGCTAGGTACTTGAGGACATTTAACGGTTTATCACAACGAGAAAGCAAAGTATTAACGTGAAGTTTAAAATTCATTCTTCAATCAAAATGTATTCCTAAAAATTTTACAGAATTTTGAAAAGGTACCGCCTGATTATCCAAAGTTAAGCACAAATTAGGTACGTTACAATTAGTGAAGACTACAGCAGCACACTTACGGACGGAAAACTTAAATCCCCACTGCATGGCCCATAGGTGGACGGAGTCAAGGGCTGCTTGAATCTGCCCAGCCGAAAATTGTGCATTACGGGAAGAGTGCCATATTGCACAATCGTCAGCATAGAGCGAGTATTTAAGATTCCTTGGGATGGGAGCTGATGACAGAATATCATTGATCATAATACTAAATAAAGTAGGACTAAGCACACTTCCCTGCTGCACCCTGTTTTCCTGGATAAATATATCCAATGTTACGTTATGGGGCAATTTGACAGAGAAAGTCCTGTCCCTTAAGAAATTTGAAATAAAAATAGGCAAATTTCTTCTTAAACCATAAGCATAGAGCTTCATTAGTATACCGTGTCGCCATGTCATGTCATAGGCTTTATGGATGTCCAAGAACACCCCTATCGTAAATTCTTTATTGGCAAATGCCTCTGCAATACAATGCTCCAAATTCATTAAATGATCTAGTGAACTTCTGTATTTACGGAAGCCACATTGTTGATCATTTAACAAATTCTTCGACTCTAAAACAAAAAGAAGCCTATTGTTTACCATACGTTCCATGACCTTACATAGACAAGAAGTCAACACTATAGGACGAAATGAAGTGGGATTCATAAGATGACCAGCCTCTTTGGGTATCGGTATGATGTGCACAAAGTGCCATGAGTTTGGGAACGTTCGAGACGCCCAAATCTCATTGTACAATGCTATCATCTTAATCAGGTTGTCCTGATTAAGATGCTGGATCATACCGTACGTGATGGTGTCTGGTCCAGGGCTGGTGTGTTTACAGGATTTAAGGGCAAGGAGCAGTTCATCTAGCGTAAACTCTGTTGTACGGGGAGTCTACGTCTTCTGTGGCAGTTTAATATTTGTAGCTCAGCCGTGCATTTATGGTGGTGAAAACGAGGTTCATAATTGGCTGAGGTACTTACACGAGAAAAACTCCTGGCGAGGATGTTAGCAACGTCCACAGGCTTGTCATAGATGTTATTATTAACCTGAAGGGTGGTGATCGGGAAATATGGGCCTTTATTATTTAATATTCTTATAGTGGACAAGACTTTACGTAATGGTGTTGTACGAGTCACCGTGGACACAAAGGACCGCCAGGAGTCACGTTTGGCCCTTCTTATTATTCTCCTTGCCTCAGCCCGTGCCTGTTTGTATGCAATAAAATTTTTCTCAGTGGGCTGACTATCAAAAATCCTGTATCTCCTATTGCATTTTCTTAATGCTTGTCGGCAATCCGGCGTCCACCAATGTGCTCTATGCTTCACATGAACTGTAGAAGTCTTGGGAATAGCAGCCTCAGCTGCATGTATGAATTGGGTTATATTTTCGACCTTAACATCCATGGTCTCCCCAGATATATCTAAATTGGCGATCCTTGAGAAGGATCCCCAATCTGCTTTCTTATAGTTAAATTTTGGAGGTGGAGGGTCCGAAACGATGTCGCGTGTATAAGAAAGACAGATGGGTAAGTGATCACTTCCCAAGGAGTCATCATAAGGATTCCATAAAAAATTTTGATGTATACCATGGGAGGCCAAAGATAAGTCAATGGCCGAAAAGTTACCAGTACGATCATCTACACGAGTCGCTCTACCAACGTTCAGAAGACAGAGGTCGGACTGTAGTATTAGGTCGGCTACTTACTCCCCACGACCATCGATCCTCAAGCTACCCCATTGATAGTGATGGGCGTTAAAGTCGCCCAACACTAATTTAATCTCAGGTAGATGTTCAACTAGTGAATTTAAAGCATCACTATCAATGGGGCCGTGTGGAGGACAGTACAGAGAGCAAATAGACAGATACATGTTATTAAATTTTACTCTGCACATGACAGCTTTCAGAGTAGAATTTAGAATCACTTCTGTTTGTGGGTGTGATTTGTGGGTGTATATGGCAACTCCGTGACCTTCATATCTTCTATACGAGTGGTAGTGTTTGAACTGTGGAGGATCAGGATGATCCTCCAGGCGCGTCTCCTGTAAACAGACAACATCTGGCCTGTGTATTGACAGCAAGATTGCTATATTGTGTAACTTATTCCCGACACCTCTACAATTCCACTGTAATAGAGTGAATGCGGCGGTTTAAGATTTACGAGGGTGGCCAGTATGCTTAGTTTTTTTATGCCCCCCACGTCCAGACGAGTGGCTACCAGGGGACCTTTCCCGGTTCTTGTTCATGGAGACTTCCATATTTTCGTCAATGATAAGGCTCCCAGACTCCACCGAGGAAGAGCTATTCTTTCTCTCTCTCGCTGGACCAGGAGCGGGAAGGACATGAGGACGTGACTGCTTAGTGAGGGTGGTCAAATTAATTTTGTCAGACTTGTCAGGCTTCTGTTTTGGCCGCACTGACTGCGAAGGAGCAGCGGTAGCCTGAGAGTATGATGTAGCAACAGGGGTGTCCGTAAGAGAGTTGGAACGTACAGGAGATTTAGACTGAGAGGTAGGGTGTAGGGCATGAGGAGCGAATGTAAGGTCAGTCTGTGTCTCAACGGTGCACTTCACGGGACGGGACACAACCGCTGATGCATAGGAGATATTAGGCTTGGGAGTTGCATGCAACTCCTTCACCTTCTTCCTAGCATCGTAAAAGGATATGCCCTCAGTTGCCTTCACTGTGCAGACCTCTTTCTCCTCCTTCCACTTGGGACAAACCCTCGAGGAAGTGGAGTGAGCATCCTTGCAGTGAAAGCAGCACTCAGTCTCGGATGTACAGTTGTCAGCAGAGTGACCCACAGCCGCGCACTTGCCACACATGATGTTGGAAGCCCGACAAGCCTTTTCATGGTGTCCATAGAGCTGATATTTTGAACAATGAAAGGGATTGGGGATGTACGGTCTTACATTTACAATTTCATATCCTACTCTGACATTTGTAGGTAGAGAAACTTTGCCAAAAGTGAGGACAACAGTGGCTGTCTTCGTCCTTATGCCTTCCTGAAAACGAGTGATGAATCTGGCGTCAATGATATCCTGCTGAGCAAGTTCCTGTATGATCTCTTCCTCACTCATCACCATGAGATCCTTGCAAGTGATAACACCCTTGCAGGAATTCATGGATGTTGGGATCTTGGCCTCGATATCATGGCAGTGAAATTTGTGCAGCTTCAGCAAATCTTTAACTTGAGAGGAGTTGAACGTCTTAACCAGGAGGTCTCCATTTCCAAGTTTTTTTACTTGTTCCACCTCTCCCGCACAGTGGTCAATCACCTTCTTGACAACGAAGGGATTGAGTCTGGACAGGGGAGTGGAACCTAAAGCATGAAGTGTCACGTAGGTCGCATTCTCAAGAGGAACGCCAAGTGGGGATCGAGTCTGGCGTCCGTCAGTCTGGGGCCGGTCAGTCACGGTAAGGTGATTATCGTCAGGACTACCTCCCCCCCTGAAGGGGGGGGGAGGCAGTAGGGGCGTCCTCCATAGGTACCACTTCCCCCTCGTGGGGGAAGTGGGAAGAAAGAGAAAAACGAGCAAGGGACAGAGCACCTCGGGAAGACACACCTAGTCTGAGATTACCCTCTCAAACCACTCTCGGGAGGACGCGCCTGTGTGTCACTCACACCCCAGAGCGATCAGTGGGGGATACACTCCAGAGGTGAGTAAGCAAAGGCAATCTCAGGAAACAGATATAGACACTTACTATATCTCTAAAAGGGCTGGGATGAAAATTAGTACTAGCTAACGTAACTTTTAATCGCTTTATTTACAAAACTAATGCCGGTGAGGCAGCCCTGAAAGCTAGAGGAGAGCCAGAAAAACACGTCCGAACTCCCCACGACCATGCATCAAAGTCCCCCTTTCCTGTTCTTACCTAAAACTGATATAAGCCCCTGGACTGTAAATTCAACGGTTGCGTGTCGTAGTCCAGGAGGCAGATTGGTACTGAGCGTTACTTCAGTGTTTCCCTGAACTCTCTGCAGTTCGATGTACTTTTTTTTCAATTGTATTTATTGTATTTATTCAAGTACTTGGGTAGTGTGATGAGTAAGGATGGAACTTTGGGGGATGAAGTGCGTGAAAGGGTACAGCAGGGAAGGAAGGTTGTAGGCATGCTGAAAGCAGTGATGAGAAATAGGGAAGTGAGTATGGAAGTTAAGAAGTCTCTGCATGATGGTATTGTGATCCCTACCCTGACGTATGGAAGCGAGGCGTGGACCTTGCAAGAGGGGAACAAGTCAAGAGTGAGAGCAGTGGAAATGAGTTACTTGAGAGGAGCATGTGGAGTGACATGGAGGGACAGGTTGACGAATGAAGAAGTGAAGGAACGTTGTGGGGTAGATGTGGATGTGGTTGAAAAGATTAGGAGAAATACACTGAGGTGGTTTGGACATGTGGAGAGGATGGAGAGTGAAAGACTGACTAAGAGGGTGTATGTGGGTGAGGTGGAGGGAGGGAGAGGGAGGGGTAGACCGAGGATGAGGTGGAGGGATGGAGTTGAGAGGTATATGAGGGAGGGGGGGGGTGAGTTGGGGGGAGGGGAGTCAAATGGTGGGTGACAGAGTGACTTGGAGGCGTTTTGTCTGCGGCCACCCTTTGCGGGATTAGGGCGTCGGGCTATAGATAGATAGATAGATAGATTTATTTATTTATTTTGCTGTATAAACGACTACTCTATTCATTTTAGGGGAGTACCAATATCGAAACTATCCACTTTAAAATTCCTCTCCTACTCGGAAAAGAGGTGTACGGAGATAGAACGAATGTCAGAAGATGCCATGGGTATTTAAAAGGATAATTACGCTCGTGTAGTCGATAGGCATGAACTCTGAGCCTTCCTTACTGCCTAGACAACAGTATCTGAGAACCCTTGCCTCAGCTTCTTAGAGATAATTTTTTCACCAAGTTCATCATTCCTTTATAAATGTTCCCCTAAAGTTTTTGTAATTGCTTCTCAAAGTTTGAAATTTGAGGCGACGTCGATGGTAACTACTTCTCCAAGTTGGGAAAGAAAAAAATTGTAATTATCTGTTCTAACACACACAGTTATTTACCTTTTAACTTTTTTGGTAGTTTTGTATTCAGGATTTAACAGTGTGTGTGTGTGTGTGTGTGTGTGTGTGTGTGTGTGTGTGTGTGTGTGCACTACGGTATGTACAGTTGCGTTCAGGAGAAATGATACACATCTACTCGTTCAGTGAACTATGGTATCCATTGGTGGTAAGATATGGAACTAATTCCCTAACTTACTGGCGCACTAATGACCAGTGCACTATGCAATAAGTGAAACGGTTCCACATCTCACCAGTAGTAGACTGTACAGTAGATATTATGAGCAGATGTGTATCGTTTGGCCTGAACGCAATACTGTACATAGCTTGATTGGATAACCAACATGCACTATGTAGAAGAACACTGTTGTAAAAAAAACTGAAGTGCTGTCGAGAGGAATGCAATGCTTCTCGTTTGAAAGTTACGCTCGATCTGAATATTAACAGCGTGGTGCTAGTGTAGTTGTATGATGTGTAGGAATAAATATGTGGGGAGCAGTTACATCGTGTCAGGAGTGGTCGTGGTCTGTACTAAAGTAATGGTGCTGTGTGAGTAAAGGTTCTTATGGTAAAGGAAATTGCTGCAACGATATGTGAGCATGAATTTTATGGGAGTCAGCCCTCCTAAGCAAATATATATATATATATATATATATATATATATATATATATATATATATATATATATATATATATATATATATATATATCATCAGCCGTTGGGGTCCACTGCAGGACCGGTCTATCCCTACCGAAGCAGGAACGATACAGTCAATGTATCTCTACCAAGTGGCTTAGGCTGTCTGGGAGAGATTGTATGTAGGGTGAGAAGTGCTTGTAAGTGTAATTGTAGTGTTGGAGTGGCTTTGGATGTGTATGTAGTCTGTGAACCAAGTGTAATCGGCCCGCCTTAAGCCGGCTGGGTGCAATCATACAAGTATGTGACACTGGTTCAACCACAGCACCCATGATGTCCGCCAAAATGGTCAGTGGCTCGGTGAACGCTTCCCAAAGTTTTTACAACTCTGCCGGGAGGCGAACCCGCGTCCACCAGCGTGCAAAACGCACACTCTACCACAGAGGGTCATATATATATATATATATATATATATATATATATATATATATATATATATATATATATATATATATATATATATATATATATATATATAATTAAAGGAAGGCAGATATGGTTTTGATATCGAATTATATGCTGTACAATGGACTCTTGTCCGTAATGCGGTTTTTGGGGAGAGTGACCCTCCCAGTAATTCTTTGGGGGTCAGCCCCCTTCCAAAAATATAAAAACTATCAGAAATAAGGGAAGTGAGTGGGTGGATTTCAGAAAAACTTGTCAGGTCAGTTCAGTTCCTTACCTAACAAACTCTCCTATTGCAAGACATTTTTCACAGAATTTTTTCAGAGTCAGCCTCCCTCCAAAACTTATAAAGGATACAAAATAAGGGAAGGAGGGCAGATATGACTTTGATATCTTTGTATATGTTATGCAATGGACTCCCATCCATAATGCGATGTTTTAGGAGCGTGATCCCCCCTCCCCAATGATTCTTGGAGGGGTCAGCCCAGTCCCAAAAATAAAATGATCAGAACTGGGGAAAATGCTTGAATGAAACTTCCCGAGTGAGGCCGTTTGGTTATTGGAAAGGTTTTCCACTATACACAATTTTTCAACCCTGACTTTTAAGAGAGGCGGCCGTGCGGCTCACTTTCCTTTTTTTTTTTTTATCCACGTGTTTGTTTTAATTCGGCGATAACCCTACCCGGAAATCGTGATGGGATTTAGTTATAGCCTTTTCTTTCTTTCTTTCTTCCTTTCTTTTTTTTTTTTTTACTCATGTATTCCACCTTACCAACAAACTCCCCCTCCCCTTCTCCCCAGTCTACCCTCAAACTCCCCTTCCTCCGACCCCCTCACCACCGATGCCACACGCTCTTGACAGTGGTTTATTGGAATCTGAATTTACCCGCGACCAATGGAAGCGGGAGACACTAAAGGTATCTGTTATGAGAATTCTTTTCTCTCTTCCTCCACATGGTTCCCTGTCGCCATTAAATTTTTTTCTCACGTTTTTTTATGGTATTTTATTAAGAAAAGAATTGCTTTTCAATGAAGAAGGCATTTTGTCACTTGTCTTAGACAGTTTGGTGCAGTTAAACCATTGTAGAAATATAAACCCTTGCTGGTTGTACTTCCTTGGTTTGAAATACTTTTTTAGGTATTCCAGTTGTCAGTTCTACCTTGAGATTATTCTGCTGTCTGCATTTACGAACCATTTTTCTTTTAGCCAAAGCAATCATGTACAGGGCTGAGTGGTAACCGTATGACCAACTGGACGCCTAGTTTTCAGATGGGTTAAAGCGCCCCAGCTAGTTATGTTTTGTATCTGAGGATTGGCTGGGATCTACACGTACTCTTTAAATAATGCAGTTCAGGAGTAGCGATTAATCATTGTCACTATAAGTCTTTAGGGCAAGTAACCTAGCCCCTACAATCCTATTGGACTGTTATATGAAAGACAGAGAATCGGTTGGTTCTTGCAACAGGAAGTTGGACACAGAGGGGATGGGAGTGTGTGCTAGTTAGGTACTGCGCGCCCACTGTATGGGACGATGGAAGCAAGTAAACAGCTGAGAGAAGCAGTGGCCATTGGAATAGCGACAGTAGAGGGAAAGAATTGCCACACTGTGGTCGAAAAAGAAAGGACGAAGTGAGTCGGTAGGAAGAGGAGAACTAATAAGCCGAGAATCCTTCGACTCCAGCCTGTTAAGAAGAGCTTTACCATACATCTGACAGTTTTTCTAACCACAGGGGTACGTGCCCTGTACACAGTTAGCAGTTTCACGGGGTCAGAGAAAGTTCAGAGTCGACCCAGCACACTCAGTCTCTTGGAATTAAATTTTGCTAGAGAAGTAATAAATACTAGGTCTCAATTATATAAATTTGGGGAAAAAGAAAAGCACTTATTGCCTCATCAGGAGCATTGAAACATGAGGCTAGTCAATTGAGACCAGATATTAAAGAGAAGAATGACCAGTTCCTTTCTCCAGAGTGATTATCATTGAGGCTAGGATTGTCGACGGTTAAGGAAGCTCCCTGACACTTCTTAAGCAATGTATTTTGTTTATTACACCTTAATGTACTTTTTCTTGTCACGCAAATCATTGCAATATCGCCATACTCTGCATAGATAACGTGCAAAAGCATATCAACTTGCCAAATTAAAAAATAAATGGTCAAATAAGAGATGCTAGGAAGTCTCTATACCCGACGAAAATACGTCTCCATAATCGCAGCCATCCCATAAACCCTTTATGGGCCACGTTCTGTAGGAGCACCGTAACAGACTAGGCACTGGAGGAGGAAAAAGCACTGTGAGAGAGGTGGTCGTTCAAGTTTCAAGAAAGTTAGGAGGGTAAAGTTGGGAGGCTGCAGGTGACGTTTGCAGAGAGTAGGAAGAGGAGAAGCTGGGGAGGAGGGTGTCAGCTATCCAAACGTCACTTGACCACACCTAAACTGGGCACACATACGTCACCTGGTGACACATATGTCATCTGGTCACAAGTCACCTGTTAGTACACACGTCACCTGTCCACAGACGCGTCAGTTATCCAGGTACACGTCATCTGGTCACGCACACGTCACCTGGCCACACTGGTAGTCAGGGGTTAGGGTGGATGTTGGCAGAAGTGCTCCCTGTCTGACTTGGGCTGTAATATTTTCCTCTGTCATTCACCATAGCTCTTTCTTTGTAACTCTTATTTTCTCTGCCTCTTTCTTTGTTATTGCTATTCTTTTTTTTTCCTCATCGTTTCTCATTCCATTTCTTTTCCTCTCTTTTTCTCCACATTTCCCCATACTTCTTTCTTTACTATCACCCCCTCTCTTTCTCTGCTTTTCCTTCTACTTTGTTGCTCCTCTTTGTGTTCCCTGTCTGTTATTCGGTTTTCTGCCCCTCTTCCCGTACCATATTCTTTGTCCTCTCTGCGTCCATTTCACAATTTTTCTCTTTGTGCCGTACCTTTGTTTTTCCCAGTTATTCCCCGTACTTCCCTCATTTGTTTTTCAAGGTTTACTTTCTCTGCTTTTCTGGCCTCCCTTCTGCCTCCCTGTCTCTCTCGCGCTCTTTTGTGTGTGTGTGTGTGTGTGTGTGTGTGTGTGTGTGTGTGTGTGTGTGTGTGTGTGTGTGTGTGTGTGTGTGTGTGTGTGTGTTTGCTTCTTTGTTTGTGTGTATGTTTATTTGTGTTTGTTGCTTACCTCGTACCTCTTTCTTCGTTTCTCCATCCTTTCTTTCTTGTCTTTTTTTTTTTTTTTTAATTCTTGCTATATGTCTTTCATTCACTGAACATCTTTATTTTCTCTGCCTCCTTTTACTTTGTATTTTTCTCCTCTCGTCTTAGTACTTTTAGCATTTTCTTTGTCTCTTTTTCTGTGTTTCTGCTATTTTTTTGTTATACATTTTTTTTTTTTTATCTATCTCCTGCTGTATTTCTTTCCCTCGGTAATTTTGTTCAGAAAAAAACTAGAAACTCTTAATCAGGGAACAAAATATGCTTGTGGTAGTAGTCTGGACAAAATAACGCGCCCCTCGAAGGCACAAGGGTTGAGAAAAATTCTGTGTATCTTAATCATTTCACCAGGCTGATACATTCCATACTTTATTTTGGTTACTGAAGAGGTGATGTTACAGAATGTACAGAAAGCCTCTTGCAAGGTAGAGGATGACGTAGGTACTATCATAACTCAACCAATTTGAATTTTTTTTTCCTCCGAGAGTTGTATGGTCGAATTGAATATATAATAAGCAGTTGTAGCGAAATGATTAATTGTTGGAATAGTAGGTTCACAAGTGAGTCTCTGTTCATGTCATTAACAATGAGAATGCAAAAGTGTTAAAAAGAAAATGCCTTCTGAAATATCCGATAATGATAACTCGACCTTTGTGCATCGTTGTTGACTGCACTCTGTAATGGGGGATGGAGACTGATCGCATCAAAAATTTACAGTCTTAAAACTAGAGCAAAGTGACCCGAGGTCACAACACCCCACCCGCGCCTCAAATTTGGGGCCCCCCACTCCCACCCTTACCCCTGGTGGATTTTCACCAAAATCAAACCACTTCCTTAGTTCCACATGCCCAGCATCTGTGCAAAGTTTGAAGGTGATTCGTTCATTGGTTCAAGAGTTAATCAATGCACAGACACAAAAAATGCATAACCTTGACTTTGACCCTTCAGGGTCACCCAAGGTTAAATGTAACAGTGCCAACAGAATCCCTATAAATGACTCCCTATTAGTGATTAAGACTAACCATGTGTACATCTCTCACCATTTGCCGCCAGTGGCACTTTGAAAAATTTGCTCGAAATGGGTGGGGGGGGGGGGGCCTCTCCCAGCCATGTCTCTGGTGTATTTTCTCCAAAATCCAACCATTTCGTTAGTTCCATATACCCAACACCTGTGCAAAGTTTGAAGATGATCCGTTCATTGGTTCAAGAGTTAATCGATGAATAGACTCACAAGTAAATAAACGCCGACGATCATATACACCCCTTCCGCAATGAACTGCGGGCGGGGTGAACAATAGTCCACCATATTTTGTGGACGCTGGCACCTACAAATTTTATTTTATTTTTTTGTGCACTCTCTTGACGACTTTGTTCACTTTTGATTGTCTAGTTCAGCTGAATGGGTCTCCACAAGACAGATCCCTTCTCTTCAAAGATCTCAATAAGACAAACTGCTTTACATGTCACCACACTCTTGCCAATACCTACCGCCTATATGAAATAAAATGCTACGGGTTTATCATTCAGGACTCGTGTGATGGTACTGAAAGGGGTATTTTTTCTGCCATTTCGGCTGGTCTTTTTGAAGATCAGTATAGTCTGTGGCTATCCACTTGGCCATCAACTTTGTCAGTCTCAAGTCTTCTATGTTAAATAATTCCCTCCATTCCCTCCCCCCCCCCTCCCTCCGATCTTCCTTGCTTTCCTCCACTTTTCCTCCCTATCTTCCCTGGTTTCCTTCGATTTCTCTCATTTTATTCTTTTCTTTGATTTTCCTTCCTTTTCATCTCATATCAATTGATTGTTTTTTTGTTTCTTTTTTCAATATGTTTTTCAAATGTTCCCTCTTACTTCTTCATTTGTATCATTTTGTTCCTCCTTTCCTCAAGTTTTCCTCTCCATACTTCAGTCATTTCTCTATTTTCCTCCTTTCCTGCAATTTTCTACTTTCCTCTCTATCTTCCTTCCCTTTCTATATTTTCCTCCGTTCCATACTTTTCTCCATCTCTCCTCTTTTTCTTTATTTTCATCGGTTCCTCCCATTTTCCTAGTCTCTCCTTTCCTCCGGTTTTCCTTTCCTTCTCTCCTTTCCTCGATCGTCTTCCCCATCTTCCCTCCATTTCAACTTTTTCCCACTTGTTTCAATTATTTTGTCTTTTCTTTTACTCTGGTTTTCCTCTTTATCTTCATTTTTCTTCATTCCTTCCCTCCATTTTCTCCGTCTTTACGCCTGATTATTAACACTGAAGCTTCTATAACTCACTCATAGCTGATTATCATCTGGCGTTGGCTGATTCTCTAACTCACTCATAGCTGATTATCATCTGGTGTTGGCTGAAACTGCATCCTAGAATTGTTCCGTCATGACAGAGATGACTACGTAAAGGTGGGAACAGACACCATGAATCATTTAGCCGCGGTGCTCACTTCATACCCTAGGCCGTTAAGCTTGTGAAGGGTTATTCATCCACGCTCCTCTGATACAAAACCACTGCATCATCCAGGCTACTAAACAAACACAAGTAGCTTTTATCCTAGGTGCTAATTTTACCCACCAACCCACAATAGTTGGATGGACACCAGAGTCAGGAGGCACCTCCGCTACCAGCACCAGGATTCTAATGACGCCATTTACCCTCTCATAGTTGGGATAACTCTAGTCTTCATTTCCCCTATCGCCAGACAATTGCTTTCATTAGGTGGTAAAGCATAGGAGCTAGAGCATTAACATATTTAAATCATTAGTGAAGTTAAACATATGTGTGCAATGGACATGATACAGGCCAATTTTGTCTGAAATTGCTGGGTGGAACTAGGATAAAATTCTGGCCTTGCAGATCGTTTTCCCTAGATAATGCTACTTGTTCAGTGTAGCCCCTGCTGATTTTAGTATCAGGTAAACCGGTTCAATTCGGCCTTACGTGCAAAAAAAATAAGTAAATGAATAACTAAATAAAAGACAAATAGATATACATAGATGGTCATTTAGGAACAGGTATCAGTAAACCCTTAGGTAGGAAAGACGATCAGTATGATGATGATTGTGGTAATGATACTAAGGTAGATTGAGACATTAATACTGTGGAGTATTACAGCAATCCGAAAGAAGAAGAGGGAGAGTCTTCTGCTTTGCTGCCATTTATTCTCGCAGTTATCACAGCCCCAGACTAGAATTCGGTGATATTGTTCAACTCTCTAAACCATTTACTTTCTTTAAATTCATAGGGTTTACTCCCCTTTCCTTTATCATCCCTTCGTTTCCACAGATTTCTTCCCTCCCTTCCCTCTCACTTCCCTGCCACCCCTTCCCTTCCTACCACCATTTCCCCGCTCTCAGTCTCTTCAATCAGATATCGTACTTTTTATTTGTTAGGCTACTACCAAACCATTTAAACTTTTAAGGGGCTTAAAGATGTGAAGGGACTATTGAAGGCTACATCTAACCTCGCCAATTGTAAGTCTACTGTGTTGAATAATACCTTCTGGAGAGAGCCAAACGGGGGCGACAGAACCATAGGATGCTCCCGAGAGGCTACTGGTGGCGGCATTGTTAAGAGGAAGGCATCGTAGGTGTTCAGTTAGCGGTAATTTCCCAGGAGGTATGACTGTGGTAGTGAAGGGATCCTGAACCTCTTGTTTTTATCTGTCTCTGTTCTCCGCTCTGTCTTCTACCTTTTCTGTTACACGTGGTTTCGGTGTTTATTGTTTTGCTTAGTGTTGTGTTCTTGTGTTCTCTCTCTCTCTCTCTTTCTCGGCCAGAAGTAAGTGATGCAGAGTATCTGCTTTAAAACTGTCGTCTCTCTCTCTCTCCCTCTGTGTGTGTGTGTGTGTGTGTGTGTGTGTTTCTCTGCCTGTTGTGTTTGTCCCTGTGTGTGTGTGTGTGTGTGTGTGTGTGTGTGTGTGTGTGTGTGTGTGTGTGTGTCTTGTATTTGTCTGTCTGTGTGTGTGTGCGTGTGTGTTTGTGTGTTTTTCTGTGTTTGTGTCTGTGCGTCGTGTGTGTGTCCATGTGGTTGTGTGTGTGTGTGTGTGTGTGTGTGTGTGTGTGTGTGTGTGTGTGTGTGTGTGTGTGTGACTGTTTGTGTGTGTTCCTGTGTGTGTATGTGTGTGTGTGGGGGGGGGTGCGGTTGTGGGTGGCGTATATATTTTCGTACTTGACTAATCTGTAAAACATTAAAATATAAAAGTACCAAAAAAAAAGTCTAATTCTACTAATACCAAGTCGGATCACTTCCTTCTAAAACAGCTCCAAGCTTGCGCAGGTGGCGGAGCATCGGAGTGACGTCGACTGGCTTTGAGCCTCTGGCATGAAACCCCAGTGACAGTGTTCAGTGGACTCCTGACCATGAGGGTGAGTGTATGCTTGCTCCACTTATCAGACCATGGCACATTTTCAGTCCGGAGAAGTGAGGGAAGGGAAAAAAATGTGTGAGGGAACCTATTGCTATATTATAGGGTTAAACGAGTCCACACTTCTTCCCCTTCTTCATTTTCCCTTATTATAAATGTTTAATTTGAGTCTGCCCCTTTATACATTTTCTGTTATTTAAGCCAGCTTACGACACACAAACCACGCCTCCCTGCGCACTGACGGAAAGTGAACCGACTTGGTATTAGTAGACTTAGCAAAAAAGTAAGTCTTAGAACGCATACACTACCCACAGGTAGAGATTCACATACTCATTATTACACACATTCTTTTGTTTACGCATCACACCCAGAGAAACGTGTAGAAACAGACATGCACAGCTCATCGACAAAGTAAATAGGGTTTCTGTGCAATTCTCAAACACAGCCATCCCATATACCATGCATACATAATCGCAGCACAAAGGAAATATAGTCCTAAACTACTGGCACGCATATCCATGGAAATCAGTCCCGTTGCCACACCTCGGGATAAAACGCAGCCTACACACTCAGGCTTCGGTGATTTACTGTCGGCTGACTAAATTTGATTGGCCTTAGCTGCAATAGAATACTGAAATCGTCCTACCATGAAAAGGTTGATTTTACTTTTATTAATGGTCAGCATCCTGTGAGTCTCTCGCCGACGAATAAAATAATCTGACTTAAGTCTGAAAATAATACTACAGCTCTCCTGACTATGGAGAACCTATGTTGGCTACAGTTGCGAACTACACGACTATAAACGACGCCACGGTGAGCAATAACTTTCAAAACTCCGTAATGAGATTCTCAGAGTCCAACAAGCTTTTCAGAATATTATGTAAGTTCCTTAAGTGTGCCATTAAAAAGTGGGAAGTCAATTTTGTCAGCAACTGTACATTTAACGCCAGAACTGTCGAGACCCTTCGCTGGGCGATGTTGTATTTGTGCAATGTTTTTGCACTTATTTCATAGCGCTTGGTAATTCTGCATAGCCAAATATCAATGCTTAGGTCATTACCTTGCCACATTGAGTGCTATTGTAGGATAAAAGACACGGTTATCCAAGTAACACAGAGTATTGCAAAGATACCTCCGTCCCCTTTTTTTTCCAAATCATAAAGAACAATAGGAGTCTAGATATATATTTTTTCAGAGTTCTGCAATTACGAACAAAATTTCCAGACAGTTCTCTGTTGCATAGTGCCCTGTTTTCATTTTTTTTTCCTTCCTGAACACTACAGAATTTCCTTCCCTGTCACAGGCTGCACTTTTGCTGTATTCTTCATATTACTGTCACACATTGTAAAGTCATGTAACATCTTTCCTCTCCACAGCGTGCAGGGATGTGTCAGCGGAGTTTTGTTTGTGATTTCCATTTTTCTATTGTTTACTTGTATGTCTCATACTACTGTAAAATAAAAAGAGTTCATTTAACAGTTTCCACCGTCACAGCCGACAAGGTGAGTGGGCAGATAACACATGCTTTATACACACTAAAGTCATTCAGACCTTAGCTTTTCTCACGTACCCACTCCCATCCCAACGTGTCCCTCAATCTTACACACTCCTCTTGAAACAGCTCAAGTGGACTGGCCAAAAAATTAAGTTAACCAGCAATAATTTTGGGTAAAAGGTAATAAGATAGTTATTTATGTTATGTCAAGGAAGCTTTTAATGGCACAGGAGGTGAGTTAATGGTGCCAGGGAGGTCTGAAATAGAAGAGCAGGGTAAGAGGGAATGATAACTGTGAGAAGGATGAAGAGAGTGAGTGGATAGAAGAGAGTGAGAAGGAAACACGTGGTAGGAGGGAAGAATGTGGTAGGAGGGATGAAGACGGTAAGAGGGGAAATGGCAGTAAGAGGGAAAAAGATGGTAAGAGGAAAGAAGATGATTAGAGGGAAGATGATAAGGAAGGTGGCGGTTTGAGTGAAAAAGATTGTAAGAAGGACGATGGTAATAGGGAAGAAGATGGTAAGAGGGAAGAAGATGGTAAGAGGGAAAAAGATGGTAAGAGGGAAGATGGTAAGAGGGAAGAATATAATCGTAAGGACTTACAGAAGGGCTTGCAAGAATGAAACTAAAGATGCTTCCTTCCCTTCTATACGATGCCTTCCTCTTCCTCTTCTGCTTCTTCTTATTCGTCCTTCTCTTGTTCCTGTTATTATTATTATTATTATTATTATTATTATTATTAGTAGTAGTAGTAGTAGTAGTAGTAGTAGTACAGTAGTAGTAGTAGTAGTAGTAGTAGTAGGTTTATTATTAAGCTTCTCCATATAAATGGCAAAGCTTATTGTTTTCCGAAGTATTATTATACCGTAAGTTTTCTTTGCATTTTTCTTTCTTAGATATTGATGATATTATGCAGAAAGGTACCCTAAGGTAGCCGAGGAAATTGTGCCAAATATATTATGACACTGACCTATTTTGAAGGTCATGTACTCATTATTGGTGCAAAACTTGCGTACTTGAAATTGAAATGTCTTAGAAACTGAGATACAGCCATTTGGTTGAAAATCCTGCAGTAAAAAAAGTTTGCTGAGAATTTTGACTGAATATTTTGCTATTTAGCCTATTGGAAAGTAGCAAATTCAAATTTGCTCAGTGTTTTCTTTATAACACGTTTTGGAGAAAACCACAAAAGCTGTAAAGCTGTAACGTTACAGAAACATAGTTGTGGTCCCTCTCATTATCTGAAGGGATTATGGTTGCAGTTAGACATGCAGTTAGCCAGTTACTGAGACAAATGTAAAATGTGCCCATGCTTTCTTCCACACCTTTGTCTTGAAATCTTGTTGATATTACACAAGAAACAACTATGAATGACCTTGAACTACTTTTAAAGGTCACAGACTTGTTTATGATGCCAGAATTTCATAAGTTACATACCATAAATATTTTTGGCAGGGCTTCCTTATCGTGGCTACATTATAAGTAAATAGGTAACTAGTTATAAAGTTTCCTTATTGTGGCCACGTGATAAGTAAATAAGTAACTAGTTATTATTATTATTATTATTATTATTATTATTCATTGCTAGCACCAGTAACTTTACTCAGCTGCGTGAACTTCGTGCAGAAAGTGTCTGAAATAAACTCTTTTCCGTGCAATCTTTTCTAGTCAGGTTATTATATTGAACAACGGAGCCACGGTATTGTATAAAGTGCTTAAGGAAGAAATATACTATTAGAAGTAAACAGAAGGGTCGAGGAGGAATTGAGGAGCTTACATGTAGGGGGCGCCTTTGATAGTCATAAAGCGTTAAGTAGAGGAAGTGAGGACAAAATTTATAAGCTTGGTATGTTACGTTATTGAGATGATTCACTGTCCCATTATCGATGAGGCATATCGGGTCCAGAAGTATTAATCACGGTACAGGGGACATCACCTGATAAGAACAGAATCTTTTAAATGCCTTGATCAGTAAAACTATTCTCTCCCCAAGATCTGAAAAAAAAAAAAAAAAAAAAAAAAAAAAAAAAAACGTTTTCAACATTCCCCTAAAAAAAAATAAATTATTCAAGCATCAGGGACACATATTTTTCGAGTATAATTATGTTCATGTATAGTTCATTGTAGTACATTTTTTGACACTTGCCGCGTTAAAATCTACTAAATTTTCTGAAATGTACAGAAAAAAAAAAAGTATCAGCTCGTTCCTTGTCTGGTATCAGTATTTATATATCCACACTATGCAGCTTTTTTAGCACTTTTTTCATCAAAACTGGATGAATTGTTTGACAGACTATATAAAATTTATATTTTGACCTGATAATCGTAAAAAAAAAAAAAAAAAAAATGCAAGTTCTGGATTAATGGCACCCTTCATCTAAAGGCGTCAAAACAGGAGCTAGGAAGTAACAAGTAATGCAAAAAATTTATTAACTTTGGGAAGAAATAACCAGATAAATGTTTAAAAATTGGAGAAATAGTTGTCGTTATTAACATAAGAACTCTACACATTTTACCATATATCTATATGTTTCAACCCCTAAAAACTCAAGTTTTTAGGTCTTACAATATATTTACGTCTTTGCTTCAGGTCATATCTAGACAACTAAAACATAGGCTATATCTGCCTACCTCACTGAGCAAGAATTTGTTACCGAAGAAGACACTCAAGTTACTACTGAGTTTTATTATTTAGCTTAGAAGAGATTTTTCAAACTGGAGAAGTTAACAGCCTTTATGAACAGTTGATTGGTAGAGGTTCTCCCAGGCTGCACAGAATTGTCTGGAGACAGCAGTAGTAAAGCAAAAAAAGAAATGGTTTGGCTGAAGAGTTTATGAGCAGGGAACCCCATCATTCCCCCACGCCTCGTTCTGAACTGAGTAAAATTGTCTGATATTAATGATATTAAAAAAGGAAGAAAAGTTTTCAGGCTGGAGGAGCTAAATTAGGGTGATCACCATCATCCACCCTCACGTGGAGTCTTTCTAGAAGGTGTGAAGGCAACTACTGTTGAGGGGGGTAAAATCTCTTGCCATGAGTTCCAACCAACCAGCTGCTGTTGACAGATGGGCCACCGGCACGAAACGTTGGAAGTGGCCGGGGAATGAGGAGGGTGAAGTAAACTGGGGTCATGCTGGGGCTTGGCGGGCAAATAAGGGAGTGAGGGTTGTGAACCCGGCTCTGGGCATAGATTTGATAGCCATGTCCTTCCCATCTGCTGAACATCTCATGTCACCACCTGGGCACTTACGTTTCTCTTGGATAACTTAATATTGACTTTGGGGGGTGAGGCCTTCTTAAGAGAAGGCTTTCGAATTTGAGGAGTTGCATTTGGTATTAATTAATTCACTCAATACTTGAAGCTTCTTCAGTTCAAGATATGGACTGAAGTAGCAAAAATATACTAAGAAACTCATCACCGGATTTGAAATGATAAACGATGGACTCGGTGGGAGTGGGGAGGAAGTGTTCCCTTGACTGAACAAAATCGTCTGGTATTGGCCAAAATAAAATTTATGAATTTACAAGCTGGGGAGAAAGGGTTGCTGAAGATAGTTTTTGAAACCTTTAACTGCTTTGATTTCTCCCAGCGCTACTAAGTTCTCTTAGTGCGTGTCCACACGCGTGCTCGAACAAGCTTTGGCAACATGGAAGCAACACAGTAACAAACACGCTGCAAACATGTAGTAGTAGTAGTAGTTGTTCCCTAGGCAGTCTGGCCGAACAGCCCCGAGTCCCTTAGGAAGGCCATGGCCGAGACCGGGCTTTCCCACAGAGCTCTCAAAGAGTGTATGTTGTGTTGTTGGCGTAGGTGATTGTGTGCAATGCAGTCTTCCATAATGTGCTTAATAGTATGGGGTGCTGTGTTGCATCCTGGACAGGCATCAGCGACGGAGTCATCCAACCTCTTCTGGTAGCTTAAGAGGGCTGGATGGTGCCAACATCTCAGCCTGGCCAGGTGGACCATGTTCTCACGGGGAAGATAGGATTCAGAAGGGTGGATGTCAGGAGGCCGTGCATGCAGCTGTGTGTTGTCTTTAAGTGACTGAATGGAGCGGTGAGTGATCTGAGTGTGGATATGCTTCTAGAAGCTGGTCTGAGGTGGGCGAGGGGGGAGAGATGACAGTATTTGTCTATGGTATCGTGTGCTGGGTGTTGTTTTGATGTTCCTTGGTGTGGGTGGATGTGCTGCCATGTACTGTAGTGGATGTTGTGGGTTTGTGGAGGCTGCAGCAAGAAACTGGGTGCCTCTCATGTCTAGGTGATCCTTGACTTTGAGGACTTTGGTTTCTTGATGTAGGTGGTCTGTGGGAGTAGTAGCTGTTCAGCCTGTGATTATTTTTAGAGCCTTGTTCTGTATGGTCCGTAGAGTGTTGTAGTGTGTTTTGGTCAGGTTAGAAGCCCAGGCAGGGCTTGCATAATTCATCACTGAACGTATGTATTGTTTGTATACTGTGGTGGTGGTTTCTTTGTTGTGTCCGAATGTTGTATGGGCAAGTGACCTCAAAGCACTGAGTCTTGGTGTTATTTTATTTTTAATGTTTGTGATGTGTTGTTTAAGTGACATTGATGTATTGTATGTTACACCAAGGATTTTGGGTGTGTGTGTGTGTGGTAGGGGAGTGTTGTTTATGGTGAGGTGTGGGATGTGACTGTGTTCTGCTGTCCAGTTTGTGAGAAGAGTCACTGTAGATTTGGCTGGGGTTATTTTGAGCCTGTTTGTGGTGAACCATTCGTGTAGTGTGTTGAGGTAAGGTTGAATGTGTTCAGCTGTGTTTGCGTTTTGGTGTGTACATGTAAGTGGTATATCATCTGCATAGGAAGCTATGTGTATCTGTGGTGTGTGGAGTGTGGGTACGTCGTGCATGTATAGATTAAAGAGTGTAGGGGACAAAACAGATCCTTGGGGGACGCCGTTTGTGAAGTTTCTGATGTTAGAAGACTGACCGGCAAATGTTACGTGTGCATATCTGCCTGCTAAGTAGTTTGCCAGCCATCTCTGTGTTATTGTGTATGTTAGTGTTGAGTATTTTGTTTGTGAGGTTGTGGCGGGGGATGGCATCAAAAGCTTTGCTAATGTCTAGTGTGACTAGGAGTGTTCTGTGTGGTTGCCTAGCTGAATTCATGCCATCGAAAACTCTCTGTGTAAGGTCTGTAAGAAGGGTGTTTGTGGAGTGTAGTGGCCTAAAGCCATGTTGTGACTGGGCTAGGGGAATGTGAGGTGTGACTAGTTGTAGTATCAGTCGTTCAGTGACTTCAGAGGGGGTGCAGAGGAGTGTGATGGGGCGATGTGAGGAGGGTAACGTGGGGTCTTTGTTGGGTTTAGGGATAGTGATGATATTGCCATGCTTCCAGATGTTGGGTATTATGTTGTGTGAGTAGCTGTAGTTTGATATGTTGGTGAGTGCTTCTATGCCTTGTGGTCCTACGTGTTTAAGGTGAGTGTTGCTTATGTTGTCTGGTCCACAGGCAGATGAGTGCTTGAGGTTGTTAATGATATGCTTCGTCTGGTTGTAAGTGAAAGGTGCGTAGTCTGGGTCTGTGGGGAACTGTCTCTTACGTCTGATGATACGTCGGTCTTCCGGATGGGGGGTTAGATGGCTGACTTGTGAAAAGTGATTGATGAAAGTGTTTGCTTTTTGTTTGTTTGAGGGTATGGTGTCTGTTGTTGTGATGGCAGCGTGTGATTGTGTTGTGTTGCTGTTGGAAAGTGTGATGCTGTTTAGCTGCAAACATGTTGGGAACAGCAGCGTCCAGATCATATTGGCAACATCATGATGAAGTCTCAACTGCCTGGTATGGGCACACTTATCTCATCGCCTCTGCTGCCAGTGTTCGAAGCTACACTGAAACATATTTGCATACATCTGACCAAATACTGCTGCAAACATGTACCCAAACATGTTGCCAACTGTGTTGTCATCACATGTTCGAGCACACGTGTGGACGCGACTTTAGAAAATACCCAAGAGCATAAACTGTGGCAAAAGGGGTGGTTCGGGAATAGAGGGGAGAGGAGGGAGTAGAGGATGGGAGAAGGTTCACCAAAGGGTCGACTCTGGCAACGCTGCAACCTACTGCTTCATATCTCTGCTGGTCACTTTCACTTTATTCTTGAATTGTTAAGCACATATTTTACCGTTTTATTTCTGGCACTGGCGAGCAATTTTATACAGATGTAGGTAGGCATTATGTTGTTTCTTTTGACAGCGCTTCCTGCACTTTCATATCTGGTGGTGTTCCTCATGGACAGAGAAGAGGTACTGTAGACAGACAAATGGAACAAGTCTTATGCTGCACTACACAATGGAACAAAACGTGAAAATGGAAATGATCGTGATAGCTGCGGAAGGTAGGAATTGAACTTTGTTCTTTTTTGTTTCTTTCATTGCAGCGTCGTGCATTGTTCAGATGGAAGAAATGCACCCACACTTTTCTATTGTGATATAATTCTTCCAGATTTTTATGTCACCGCTTCATATGAGACCCTTAATATAACAGCGGCCTATTAACCAACCACTTAATTTTTCTCTGGCGTTGCAGTATTAGACATTTCCCCCAACCCCATTCCCCTCACACCCCTCAGGATTTACCATCTTAATACAAAGTGTAACAAAGAACGCTAAAGATGTAGAAAGCAACAGAACGAATCAACCCAGGACATCCTTCCCTCCCCCTCCATCTCCATCCGAGCCTCACGATTACACCCGGCAGGATTTACCAACTTATGATCAAGTGAAACAAAGCACCCATGCCGGTCTGGTGTGTTCTTCCTCACGACATGGGGTATTAATCATGTGTAATTGCCGACCTCTAATTTACGCTCTTTGATACTGCACGAGTCTTGCCTTTAATACAAGTAATATTGGCACAAGAGGCAACTTTTTCTTCGTCATTACACAAAATACTTCGCCTGCATTTATTCTGGTTATGCAGAGTGTAACCCAAAGTCTCACTGGTGTAATTGTTACTTTCGTTATGATATTCACAACCTTCACATTTTACGGTGTTTTGGTCTGCTTTTGGCATACAATTTCCGTTTAATAGCTTAATGGTAGCCATAATCCCGCAATGGAGGTAGTATAATAGCTAATCACTGTGCCCTCATTGTTATTCAAAATAATTACTCAATCTACGCCCCACAGCAAAACAAACACCCGTCCCTTCACACCTCTCTCAGACAAGCTCACTCAGACTTGGGTGAGGGGAAATTTGTCGGCATAATTTTATCAGGCTTCGAGGGTTCTGCATCAAACACTTCACACGGGATTGCCCTCGTCCTCCGCATTGTTACCCACCGTGACTAATAAATGAAGACATGTCACCTCAGGCGAGAGAGAATCCCTTTGGTCTTAATGCTATTAATATACAGTATATATATATATATATATATATATATATATATATATATATATATTTATATATATATATATATATATACAGGTAGATAGATAGATAGATAGATAGATATAGATAGATAGATAGATAGATAGAGATAGATAGATAGATAGATAGATAGATAGAAGATAGATAGATATAGATACAAACATATATATATATATAGATCTATCTATCTATCTATCTAGCTAGATAGATAGACAGATTGATAAATAGATAGACAGATAAAGATAGATAGATAGATAGACATAATATTGTGTGTGTGTGTGTGTGTGTGTGTGTGTGTGTGAGTGTGGAGGATGACGTCGGCTGACAGGTAGGTAAGTAGAAATTGTGTGCCGGGGAATATGTGGGAACAAGTGAACAATAAACTGGTAGGTAAGTAAGTAGGTAGGTAGTTTGGCAGGCAGGTGAACAGGTAGAGAAGTAGGTAGCCAGGTAGAAATTCTGGGGTCGAAGTTTTGTCGGTAAGTCGCCTGTCCTTTATATCCCCGGAGGGTTTTAGCAGCGTGAATAATAAATGGTCACGTTAAAGGAAACGCTCAGTGTATTCAGCCGAGGTATACATAATAACTGAGGTGAAATATCAAAAGTTAATGCGAGCGTAAAGGGGTTCTGTGGGTTGTAGTGGTGTTCCTTTGTCGCTCACCCACTTTCTCTCTCTCTCTCTCTCTCTCTCTCTCTCTCTCTCTCCTTGTGTTGTTTCCTTATTTTCGAAATCTTTTCCACTTTTCTACTAAAGTGCAGTCAGCTTTTTGCGTGTCTGTATAATTTATAAACATATATTGCAATCCATTCCGTCAGTTGAGTGTTTTATTTTTTTTTTCATTCTCGTATAAGGTTCCAAGAATATTTTTTTATATTCTCTTCAAGGGTCCTTTTTTTGCATCCTCCTCTCATTTCTTGTCCGATATTTTGTGAGATGTGGGCGTGTAATTTACCATCATAATTTCAGGTTGATCTTAATGACTCCGTAATACTTCTTGATGCTTTATTGGCAGCGTAGATGTTACACCCACGGAGTGTAGTTGATCTTCAACTCTCATACAGTCTTTCCGGGCACAGGTAGAGAGTTTCCTTTGTGTGTCTTGTCCCGTGTCACGACTACACTGTTTACAGATAGAACTGTCATTCCAGCAGAATTTGCAAGAGGTCTGCTGGCTGCTCAGATTGACTCAGGAAGTCCACAGATGCCTCAGCAACAAAACATCCGGTCGCTTACTCGTACAATTTTCTCTTCTCTCGACGTGAGCCTTTCTTCGATTCCTCCCTTGATTCTGTGTTTCTCTGCCTCCTTCGAACGCAGCTTTTACTCCTACATGTTTTCCGTCGCTTTTCCTCGAATCTCCTTTCTCTGTCGAAGTCTGCCTGGTTCTTTTGCCCTTCGCCCTTTTTAACACCCCGACTGGCTTCTTTACCTCCTGTTTGGTGAATATATTCCTGGTTTCCCCTTGATTCCAAAATATTATATCGTATTATACTGATTTTGTGACCTTTTATTTGTTATTATTTCTTGTCATTCTCTGTCATTTTTTTTTTTAATTACTTCTTGCCATTCTCTCAGTCATTCTGTTTGTCATATTTCTTTTTCTGTTGTGCCTGTCTGTCATTTGCCTTTCACCCTTTTTCTTTATTTCCTGCTCTTTAATCCTTTTTTGTCATGTCACTCTCCTTCTGCGGTTCATCCTCATCTTGCTCACTCTCCTTCTCACCTTCGGGCTTCCTTATCCTTTTGTTATTAGTACTTTTTTCATTTTTAGCTACGTCATCCTTCTCTCCTGTATCTTCCGATTATCTACTATTCATCCATTCCACGTCTTTCCCTTTCTGCGTCTTCATCTGTCATTCTTACCCTCTTTCTTCTTAATTCTAACACTTTCCATAGCATCAGTCTTTTAACGTTTTCTCTCCTTTTGCCTTTTTTCCACCCTCCCTCTCCTTCGTCCCTTCCACTCCTTTCCCTTCCTTTCCTTCTCTCCCCTGTGTTACCATTCAGCTCCTTCCATGCCTCACTTGCATCCCCCTTTTTCTGATGCTAAAAGCGTGGCAATGCATCTTTGGGAAGTCCCACCTTGCCGCTTCACTGGTAGGTCATGGGTCTGTGCAAGCACGTCCCTCGGGATGGTCATAAAGAGAAAAAGAGAGAGAGAGAGAGAGAGAGAGAGAGAGAATGTGTGTGTGTGTGTGTGTGTGTGTGTGTGTGTGTGTGTGTGTGTGTGTGTGTGCGTGTGTGAACCAGTTTATCAGTCTTCAGAAGATGGCTGCATAAATCCTACATAGACTGCGTTTATCATTGAACGATAAATGATAAAACTGGGACATGACCCCTTTTTTGCTCAGCTACAATTTAGTATAACAAAAAAAAAAAAAAAAGCAGTGAATATTGTTCCACAATACGGATCCTCATTTCTATGCTATACGCTGCAGGTCTAATTTTTTTCTATGTCTGGGGAGGGAGGTCAGACCAAATTATTCACGAGAGAGAGAGAGAGAGAGAGAGAGAGAGAGAGAGAGAGAGAGAGAGAGAGAGAGAGAGAGAGAGAGAGAGAGAGAGAAGAGATGAGGGAAAGGAAGTGAGTGGGAAGAGGAGAGCGAGAAAAAGAAAAATGGGAACCTCGAGGTTAAAATATGGCCTTAGACTGGGTGTTGCAATTCCAGAATTTTTACACAAATTCTCATTCGTGTCACCCTGGGCCAGCTTTCCTTAATTACTGCAGCGTCCCACGTATAATCATAGCATGTGCATTCAGTGGGAACAGACATGATTACTACACACAACTGCACCCTGCATCCTACCCGCCCTTATTCACACTGTCCTCATGCTTCATCCTTCCACAGTGCCTCACGCTTTCTTGCCTCCCACCTATATACTTGGTCATACTGACTTCTTCCTTCATTATTAATACGTTCATCCTACCTGACGTTTTCGTGCCTTAGTGTATACTTATCATATTTTGTCTTGCATATCATGTTGTTCATTCCTGCCTTCATCAGCTTTGCCTTCACTCTTCAGTCTTATTGTTCCATCTTACCTGACCCTTTCGTACCTCCCAGGAGGCCTCCTTGTACATATTGCATTCATCTTCCATCTTTCCCGAGTGTACAGCGAAAGCAGCCAAAATAACTGCGCACAAGTACAACCTATCTCCATCCCCTTGTTCATACTGCCCTCTCTCTCTATGTCATCCTTTCCTTGACCAAATTTTACACTCTGATTTCTCGTTCCTGTCGTTCCCCATTGTTCTACACTCTTCTTACCACGAAATTTTAAACCTGTCATCACTAAATCATTTTCCCGTCCATTCTGCTACCTGTCTTTTAACATCCATCCCCGCACCGTGAGGCCCCAGCATTGTCTCATGTATGCATATGTCCATCGCCCAGACTTCACTCTGACTTTTCCCTTGTGCAGCCACCCAGTTTATCTCTCAGCCCCTTTCTCGTGCCCCCGCTCCCTTTGTATAATTTTTCACTCTGCTCTGTACACTTAAGAGAAGCTCTGTCTCCTCTTCCCTCGACTCTCCTCCCCATCCTTCTTCCTGCGACTCCTGTTATGCAACCCTTTCCTTTCTCTTTTATCTCCTCTTAGATTTGTTCCTCCCTGTGTCTGCCCTGGAGCAATTTAGATTTTTCAATGTCTCCTTTTCCTTTGACCTCCCAGTCCTACGCCAATTCTGCAGTATCTGTAGTCTTTCACCATTTTTCCCTCGTGAGGACTTTCCACTTTTCCTTCCTATCTTCCCTTGCATTGTTCCATCAGCCCTGTAACATTTCAGCAATTCTCCTTGTTTACACATCCTTCGATCTAACAATTTGTTCCCTACTTCAGTCAGTCTTGTACTGTTCTTCCCCCATGCAAGCCTTCCAAATATTTTCTTGCATTATTCCTTCTTGCCTCTGCCTGCAAGAGTTCATATTTTCTACCATTTCCGTTTTCCTTTCACCTCTGTCTTGCGATCCCCCCTCAACCAATACCTATATCGCATCTTCCTTCCCTTATACGAGCTTCCATTTTTTTTTTCTTTCTTAACTGACCTCTTCCATCTTGCTGTATACTACACCATAGCAGTCCTTGCCATATTCCTCCATAATTCCCATTTGCAGCTCCTCTAGTCTTCTTCCATACCTTCCTCCTGAAATCCCTCCAGTTTGATGATTGTCGGAGAACCAGCCATACCAGTACCACCTGGCGCCCGCACAATTCTTCCCCCCAGGACATTTTCGCTAGGGATTTTTTTCCTCCTAACTACTTCCTTCCCCCTTGACATATTTCCCCCTGAAAATGTCCCCCGGACAGATTCCTCCCCTGGATTTATTCCTCGCGGATATTCTCTCCTCTGTATGCTTCGTTCCCCTCTGATTATATAACCAAATCTTCTAAAGAACAATTGGTAGTGTGATAGGTAAGAAAATATTCAAAATATTTGTACATATAGGTCGAAACCTACAACACTCAGTCCTTGTGCCAAGCTACACAGTTCTGGAAGAGTTATCCCTGAAGTTGTTAGGCGGCACGTCTGACGTAATTTTTGACTGGCTGACAATATTTCTCCTAAAGCAGGGCAAGCGACATTAAAGACTAGTTTTTACCGTGATCGATGCTTGTGGCCAACCAAAGGAAAGAACGCAAGATTCCAGCTCTCGCATGTCATTTGGGCGATCTCCTTCTGCGGTAATATCGTGCCATTCCTAACTGTGCGAGCAAACAGAAGCGAAC
>NC_136976.1:23007147-23109647 GCF_032717465.1 Coenobita brevimanus
CCTGTGATATAACTTTAGCATGTTGATGTGACAAAGTTGCTTGTTCTTTCTACGATCTGGTGTGGCGATGACATAGTTGACATCACTGAGTTTCTTCTCCACGAAATATGGGCCACTAAACTTGGCTTGAAGAGGTTGCCCATGAACTGGTAGCAGAATCAAAACCTGATATCCTGGCTGAAAGTGGCGTAACCTGGACTTCTTATCATACCAAGTCTTCATCTTCTCCTGAGCAGCTCCTAAATTCTCTCTCGCCAGCTGTAAAGCAGTGGACAGCCGTTCTTTGAACTTCATCACATACTCCAGCAGGTTGACGTCATCTTCCTCCGACAGCCAGCATTCCTTGAGTAACTTAAGGGGTCCTCTTACTTCATGGCCAAACAGTAGTTCAAAAGGCGAGAAGCCCAGTGATTCATTTGGAGATTCTCTTGCAGCAAACACAACGAATGGAAGACCTTTATCCCAGTCTTTCTGATGTTCCAAACAGTATTTCTTGAGCATCGATTTGAGTGTTTGATGATATCTCTCCAACGCTCCTTGGGTCTGGGGATGGTAAGCTGAAGACGTGATCTGGGTGATGCCCAACTCTTTCAGAGACTGCTTGAAAACGTTTGACATGAAATTACTTCCCGGTCTGACTGTACCTCCTTAGGCAGACCAAACTTTGTGAAGAACCCCAGCATTTCCTTAACCACGTTCTTTGCTGAGATGTTTCTAAGTGGAATGGCTTCAGGATAACGAGTAGCCATGTCAATCATGGTCAACACATAAGAAAATCCTGAAGAAGTCTTAGGAAGAGGGCCCACAATATCCACCAACACACGGGTGAAAGGCGCCTCAAAAGGAGGAATGGGAACTAGAGGTGCAACCTTTTCGGCCTGATTACACTTCCCCACAACTTGACAGGTGTGACAAGACTTACAATACCAGGAAACATCCCTGAAGATACCTGGCCAGTAGAAGTGTTTCAAAATGCGTGCCACAGTCTTCCTCACTCCAAGGTGTCCTGCCAAACTGGAATCATGAGCCACTCGAATGATATCCTGCCTACAAACACGAGGGATGACAACTTGATGTACAACCTCCCATTCACAGTCGGCTGATGCTGTTGGGGGTCTCCACTTCCTCATAAGTACTCCTGACTTTACATAATAACAAGTAGAAGCACCGGCTGACTCTTCTTCACTGTAAGCAGAGTTAGCTAGACCTTTCAACTCAGGGTCAGCAACCTGCAACTCAACCAACTCTTGACGAGACAAATTATCAACACTACGGGGTACTGCCTCATCTGGTGAGTGGTCCAAATTAGCAAGAAAAGTGTCAGCTAGGATAACATCATCATCATCATTATCCTCTAAATCACCAGTAACTTTAGACTTAGCCCTAGTGACAGCACATGCAGGGAACACATCAGGGACATCACAATCCTGGGACGCAGCCACTGGCTCACCAGACAACTGAGGAGCTGGACACACTTGACTTCCACCAATATCATTTCCAAGTAAGAAAGTTACACCTGACATTGGGAGTGTCTCAACCAACCCAACCATAACAGAACCATTAACAAAACCAGACTCTAGATTCACTCTGCACAGAGGAACAGAGAAGTAATTATTCCCTACACCTTGTAAGATTACAGTTTCATCAGAGGAATTAAAATTAGAGCCTAGAACACTGGTCAGCATAAGGGATTGGCAAGCACCTGTATCACGATATATTTTAACTGATTTCCTGTCATTACTATCCAGAGGACTGACAAAACCATCAGACAGGAAATTAGCACATGAACTCTTGAGAGTGTCACCCACGTTACTGCTCAAAAGAGGAGCTCCATCATGAGAATTTAAGTTACCCCTCAAAGCAGGTTCAGTTAACTCGGTTAAAGAATTCTGGGAACTCTCAAGAGTGGACACTAGACCAATTGACTGAATATTTAAAGACTCCTTTTTGTTCACATCACGCTGTCTCCTGAAACATCTCTCCGTAGTATGACCAAGCTTACTACAATAAGTACATTTACTTTTCTGAAATCTAGAGGTGAAGCTGGTATTTACTTCCTGAGAAACATCATCTTTATTCTCTTTCCTGTTACCTGTACTCTGAGTAGAGGCAACGTACTTACTCTCAGCTTTCCCTTTTTCTCTAGAATATCTCTTGTGAGTGAGAACATACTCATCAGCTAAAACTGCAGCATCAGACAAATTATCTATTCTTTTCTCATCAAGATATAGGCTTACATCTTTATAAATACACCTCTTGAAATCCTCCAGCAAAATCATCTGCTTAAATTTACCAAAATCAGAATCCACATTCTTAGAATTTAACCACTGCTCTAACAGATCTTCTTTGATTTTTGCATACTCAACATGGGATTGCTTATCTTGCTTGTAAGTTGTCCTAAATTTTACTCTATAGGCTTCAGGAACAAGCTCATAGGCCTTGAGAATCAAGCTCTTAACTACATCATAATTATCAGATTGATCCTGAGGCAAAGATGCATAAGTTACTTGAGCTTTACCGGTGAGAACAATTTGAAGGAGTACTGGCCAATACTCCTTAGGCCAATTAAAACCTGTAGCTACCCTCTCAAACAACTGAAAATACTTTGTTAAATCAGATTCATTAAAAGGAGGGACAAGTTTAACATTTTTAGCCACATCAAAATCATCAGAGCTAGATGATCCAGTTCCACATTGTTTCATGCGATACTCATGGTCTGCCTGAATCCTAGCAAGTTCAACTTGTGCCTGTATCTGTGCCTCCTGAATCCGAGCCTGAGATTCCGCCTCCTTAGCCTGAGACTCAGCCTGCTTAGCATTTGCCTGAAATTCAGCTTCTTTAGCACGAGCCTCCTGCAGAGCTAGCTGTAACTTAGCTAATTCAATCTGCGTTTGCTCATTTGGAGGAGTTACATTAAACAAGCTTTTATTAATCATGCCAACAATTTGATCTTTAGAATGATGAGAGTGAACTGCAATTCCCAATTGTTGAGCAACAAGCTTAAGTTCATTCTTTGTTCTGTTTTCTATATCACACACTGTTTGCACATTTGACAAAAAATCTTTGGCTTCATCAAGTGTAGAAATAGTAGCCATCATGAATATATCACAGTCACAAAATATCAAACAATATCCTTATGATAATATCCTGAATATCCTGATATGAGGTCGCCAAATTTATGTTACGGAACAGAGAAAGATAATGTACACATTAAGTGAGAATACTAAGAGTCACTACTGTCCCGTAAAGTTCCAGGTTCAAAACAAAAGAGTTAGGTAAAATTACAAGTTAAAGTTTAATGCTCAAACTAACAACAAAACATTCAGGACTCATAAGGATAAGGTAATGGCAAATAAACAGGTTAAATATATGGTTAACTGCAATAGCCTCTATTAACACGAAATTAGCAAGAATAAATTTATCTAAGTCAGCCCTGATAAAATGAGATACCAGATAATACTCAGTGAATGCCAGATAAATAATTACAGATACAAACTATTATCAAAAATGACTGACATAAAGAACCCTACACGAATTACAAAAACTTCACTAGGCCCACAAATTAAACTTATGCTATACAGTACAAGAAAAAATGCAATAACAGTAATACTCAAATTACACACAGCTGCTAGATGGTTGGAGATTTCTTGAGCACTCACAATAATAATATCTGTACAGGGGAGGACAGAGATGTGAACAAAATGAGGAGCAGATCTAAGTGGCAATGATGCAGAGACTGAGCTCATTATATAGGAGCCAGGAGAGCTTGATACAACTTGTAATAAGGACGCGCAAATGAAGCCATGGGGAAATAGAGTTGACAATCCCGCTCTGGACAACGGAGAGAACGACTTACTCTACTATAACGGTAGAAGGGTGGGACTGAGGCAGAACACGCTCGTGATCAAACATGCAGCATACTGTGCGTTAAAATTACACAAAGGATGATGAAATCATAGGCTATGTAACAATATATATATATATATATATATATATCTATCTATATATATATCTATATATATATATATATATATATAATAGATAGATAGATATACACACATGGAGAGAGAGAGAGAGAGAGAGAGAGAAGTGTGATCCAGTACACAGATGTACTGAGGCAAATAATAACATAAGATTAAGAGTTGAGAAGACAATTGTTACTATAGTAACTGCTAGACTGATGGAATTATTGCTTAACTTAGGTTTTTCTTTCAAATTTATCTTGTACAGGATTCTAGCGTGCCGTCCATGTAACACAGAACCAAAGCACAGCTCTTCTTATCTGATGGTACAATATAGGCTATTCACCAACTTTTATCTCTGCAAGTCAAGAAAAAAAAAGGGGGGGCTGCTTTAAGAAACTCTATTTCTGCCAGGAATAATATGTTAAATATTATCATAGAACACACACACACACACACACACACACACTCACAACATTTCCTACTTTCCCACACACCTATCCTTCCCCCCTCCCCACCTTCTTTTAATATGTCGTGCCGCAGCAAGCAATGCTAAATAACCATTGGCTACACCAGGTCCTTAATAACTGTGTCATAACAGTTAGAGGTGACAGATCATTTTGTTGTTATTGTTACTGATGTGAATTCAAGCTTCAGATCTCAACTTCCTGTGTCACTCTATGATTCCTGGCAGATCTTAGCTCTGTGCAGTTAATCCTCAGCAATACGTCTGCAGTTCAGATCTTGATGAACTAGTCTGTAAACTTGACCTGCGATTCTCGCTGCTGCAGTCGTGCCGTCAACAACTCTCTCCCAGCTCTCCAGCCCTTGCCTATTGCCTTGTCCCTGTCTCTTTGTTGCCTTGTCGTGATGTTGTTTTCTGAGGCTTGCCTCTAATTCATCATCACTGCTCGCCACTAGAGCTGTGACTGCGCCTTAGTTGGTGCTGCCTGAGCTGTGTTTGACCTTATTTTACCACTGCACTGCGATTTCTCCCTGTTTTCTAAGAGTCCTGCTCTTGCTCCCGGGAGTTTTCTTTTTTTTTCCTCTTTTTTTCACGGCCTGCCGTTAGTGTCCCTCACCGTAGTACGACGCCGAACCCTGAAGGAGTGTCGTTAGGGCATTTCCATGAAGGGGAGCCTTTAGGGCCTGGTTATAGGAGGCGGTGAGGGCGGCTTTTCTATTAGGGCTAGGGTTAGGCTTGACCCTCACGGGGTAGTGACGGGGTCTCTTGCGTCGCCCTTTAGTGTGTGGAGAGAACTCCCCCCGTCACTGTAGGGACCTTGGCCGTTTCTCGTTTCGTGTGTTTTTTTTTTTTTTTCACATTATACATATTTATATCTGTATATATTTATATATTCTGTGTGCCTCCTGCTTTTTGTTTTTTCCCACACACATTGTATACATTTATATATTCTGTGTGCCTCCTTTTTGTTTTTCCCACACACATTATATATTTATATTTATATATTTATATATTGTGTGCCTCCTTTTCGTTTTTGCCTACACATTATATATATTAATATTTATATATCTTGTGTGCCTTTTGTATTTTCATCACGCTCACTTGTAGATTACCGGTATTTTATATACATATGTACTAGCTGGAGTTCTCCAGGTATTTCCTGGCCCACTCACTGCGATAGATATATAGATACATAATCTCTCTACTCAGCCCCCTTGCTCACTCTGCTTGTACAGTTGTACACTGTATGATTATTCATATAATTGTACGTTGTATTTTTGTATTTTTAGTGTGAGCTCTCTCCGTGCCATAATTCGTGACTGCCTAGCGTCCGTGGAAGCCTGATCATGCAGGCCATCCCCCCCCCCCGCACGGCCGGGGCTACGAGACCGCGCATTTCAACCGTGCGCAGCTCAGCCTCCACCATCAAAGCGCGCGGTGGAAAATCAACCGCCACCCCCTCCACCTCCACTGCCCCCCCTTGTCGCTTGCTTATCCCCGCCCCCACCCGCACCCCCCCAGCCCCCCGCCCCACCGCCAAGCGACGCCCTGCCTCCTAAAACGACTCCTCTTCTGACGAGTCTCTCTCCCCCCCCTCCATGCTCACCACCGCCAGTGACTCTGCTTCCTCAGCTGCCCAAGCCTGTACCAACCCGCCCTCTCAAGTCCTCAACCCCGCCCCAAATCTCAATACCCTGTGTTCCGTGTTCCTGTGCAGGAGGGCTTCAGCACCTCCTACAGTGCTGTTGCAGCCATAGAGGTCTCTCTGCCCAACCTCCGATGTTCCAACACCATGGGAGCCAACGGGAGCTTCGTCGTGAGCCCGCTGGACGTCAAAAGCTACGAACGCCTCAAAACTGCGGCAGGAGACGAAGCCTTCCCTGTCAGGCTCATGGAGCTCCCCCCATACAAGCAGACCACCAGAGCCATCGTGATGGGTTTTCCACGGTACTTCCCCACAGACATTCTCCTGTCCCACGACCTTGTGGAGTCGGCAGAAAGATGCCAAAAGGCTCGATCCCGGGAGGAGACCAGACAGGTTCTGATCACCCTCCGGGGTCCCCTCATTCCAGAGATCTCGCTGGGGAACTGGGGTGCTTACAAGCTCCGACCGTTCACCCAGGAACCGCTACGATGCTTCAGGTGCCACAGGTTCGGGCACCACCAGTCCACCTGCAAGCGTCCCCCCATCTGTGGCATCTGCAGCCAAGGGCACGACACCGACCTGTGCCTCTCTCGGTACAAGGCGGGAGAAAAGATCCCTGGAAAGTGCCCCCAAAATTCAGTCACCATGCTTGGCACCCCAGTTGCCCAGTGCGAGTCTCGCTGGTAAACCGGGGCCGCCTTCACCAGGTCATGTGGGTTCAGGAGAAAGAAAAATCGTGGCCTGCCCCCCCACGCACCTTCATTTGGGGCACCCAAGTGCAGGACAAGGCTCAACCTCTTCCTCCCCCCAGCACTGCCGAATTCCCGCCCCTTCCTTCCCCTGCCCTCCCTCCTATCCCCACCGCCCCTCAGTCTACCCCTCTGACACCAGCCACTCCTCCCCAGCAGCCATCTCCTGCCTCTCCAGACCCATCGCTCATCCTCCTCTCCAGGGACGACTTAAGGGGAATCCTCACAGAGATGGCCATGAGCATGGCGCATCTGCTGGTGGGGATACTGAACACTCCCCTCGACCCCTCTTGCCTCACAGCCCCAGTCAGGGCACTGGCAGAGAAGGTGGCAAACCAAGCCTTCGCCACCAAACTGGCAACTCCCCAGGCCTACCCCCCAGCCACCGATCAGGCTGCCTCCTCAGCTCCCTACCCCCTGCCTCAAACGAGCAAGCCACACACTGCCAATCACTCCAAGGGGCAGCCAGCCGCCAACAAGCCCCCAGCGGGCAAGGCGCCTGCCGTCTCCACCACAGCTGCCATGCAAAACGGGGAGCAACCATCCCCCCGGCCTCCCCTCTAACAAGACCACCGATCCTTCCCACGCCGCGCCTTCGCATCCTACAGATGAACTGCCTGGGAGTGAGAAGCAAACTCACCCACCTTCAGGAAGTGGCTGCTATGGATGACATCCAAGTCATCCTCCTGCAGGAGACACTTCTCCCTGAGGACTCCACTGTCAGGATCAGAGGGTTCACTGGTCATTTTCTCTCCCAGATCCCTGGTGTCACAAGGGGATGTGCGATTCTTGTCAAGAACCACATCCCCCATTCCTCCTCCTCTTTTTTGTGGGGAGGGAGTCGAAGTGCAGGGCATCACCCTGCATCTTGCCACCACCTCCCTCAACATTTTCAACATTTACAGGAGCTGGGGTGGCACCCTTGATCTGGGTGAGATCATGACACTTGCGGCTTCTGAGCCCACGTACATTTCTGGAGATCTTAACGTGCACCACTCTATCTTGTCCTCTCCCTCCCCAGCCAACGAAGCTGGGAGGCACCTCGCTGAGACCCTTGAGGAAATTCCTGGCATGTCCTTGTTAAATGTCACCTCTGAACCAATGCACTTTCGAGGTGGCAGATTGGACCTCTCACTCGCTACCTCTGCTCTTGCCAGAGACTCTGCTTGGTTCCTACACCGATTCCTCACTAGTGACCACTTTGGCATAGTGAAGGAACTTATTGTGGCTCTCCCCACACCACTGCCAGCACCACCCCCTCGGTGGAACCTACGCAGAGCTTGCTGGAGTGAGTACGAAGAAGTGATTGAGGCACATCTTAACAATGTCACGTCCCCTTGTTCCCTTGATGATCTCGCCGACGGCGTCGCGAATGCTTTCAGGGTGGCTGCCACTGACTTCATCCCCCTCTCCAAGCCCCCACGCTTTCCCGTCATGGACCAATGGTACTATGATGAGAGAGTGCGGGAGCTTAACCTTAGGCTTAACTCAGCCCGAAAAGCCTACAGGAGAGGGCCCTCAGACCTCACCAGGCAATACCTGGCTGCAGTGGCACGTCATGTCTCCAAGGAAAAGCGGCGCCTTAAGGAAGAGGCCTGGATACGATGGTGCAGATCTCTCGATTCACACTCCTCCCTGAAGGAGATGTGGACGAAGTTCAGAAGAGTCTCCTGCAATAAACCGCCCAACCCCCCCTCTCATCCCGATCCTGCAGGAGAAGCAAACCGCCTTGCTGTCCTTTTTGCCAACAGAACCTCTCCTGACATCCTTCCCCAATCAATTAGAGATGAGCAGGTGCGCCTGGGGGCCCCAGAAGGGACGCCACAGACGCTGCCTGCTCCCACCCTGATGCCACCGATTGCCTTTTCACCCTCAGGGAATTGGAGAGCGCTCTCCATGGCAGAAAGGACACAGCTCCTGGGGCAGATGGCCTCACCTACTCTCTCCTTGCAGGATCGGGCATGAGAGGCAGAACCTCCATCCTTGGAATAATTAACCAATCCTGGGAGGAAGGAAAGCTCCTCAGGTCTTGGAAGCAGGCAATTATACATCCAATTTCCAAGCCCAAAGACCACACTGCCATGAGACCCATATCGCTTTTCAGCTGCATTGCCAAAACAGCTGAAAGGGTTGTTCTCTCTCGACTCACCTGGAAGCTAGGCACATTACACCCTAGGCTCTTTGCCTACCTGCAGGGTCGAGGCGCCCATCAGTGTCTTGCTTCGTTTCTAGGTGAGCTGAGGAATGGCAGGGGTATTGCTGTCTTCCTGGATCTGGAGAAAGCCTTTGAGTTAGCTAACCCTGAAGCCGTCCTTGCTGAACGTGCCAGGAAGGGGATCCGTGGCAGACTCCTCTCCTGGATCAGAGATGTCCTCTCTGATCGTGCTGCTTGTGTCCGTTTTCAGGGCCAGCTCTCTCCTTCCTACCCCCATATCAACGGCACTCCTCAGGGGAGTGTGCTCAGCCCCTTCCTGTTCAGTACTTTGACAGACAACCTGCTGTCGATCGACTTTGGTCGGAGCTATTCAGCTACGCAGATGACCTCACTCTAGTTCTCTCTAGCAGAGCCACCCACAACCAGGCCATGACTGCCCTAACCCTCCTCCATAACAGGTGCCGTGACCTCAGTCTAAAGATCAACCTCGAGAAAACCAAGTACATGCACTTTGGCATGCGCCCCCCAGAGCGCCCTCTTATTCTCGGGGGACATCGATTGGACCGTGTTCACAGGCACCAATATCTGGGGGTGTGGTTTGATAGCAGTCTCTCTTTTGCACCTCACATCTGCTATCTGCAAGAGATAGCCGCCCCTAGAATTACAGCTCTTAAGGCTATAGCGTGCCGCTCCCTCGGTGCCTCCAGCCGTGTCCTAAGAATGTTTTACACTCATGCCATCTGCTCCCTAGATGATTACTGTGTCATTTGTCTTGTAGGGCTTTCTAGATCTCAAGCTCAGGCTCTAGAAACTGCAAAACGAAGCTCTCAGAGTCATACTAGGGGCGCCCCGCTGGACTCGGCTAGAGAACCTAAGGGTTGAGAGTGGTCTTCCCTCTCTCAAGCTCAGAGTCTGGAGTCGATTGACAGCAATTGCCGCTCAACTGTGCAAACATAGACCTCTTCTCCCTGTCGCAACCACACTCCACCGCACTGTTGAACGCCCCCCTCACCCCGTTCAGGAAGGGACTGGGTACATTCCCTCATTAACATCGCTCATACCCTTGGCCTCGCACCCACACTCTGAGAGGATCCTGATTCCATTCACCCCAAATACTCCCCTCTCCCTCCATGGCAACCATCACCCATCACCTTCATCCTTCTCAATTCCCACAGCCCCAGAGCATCCATCCCCACTCTCCTTCACCAAGACAGCCTCAGAATTTCATCCCTCCAAACGCCTGACAATGCTGTATACTACACTGATGGATCAGTTACACAAGAGGGGCTAGCAGGCTCTGCATTTGTCACTGAAGGCCTTGTTGAAAACTGGCGGCTCCCCACGGGAGCCTCCACGTACGAGACAGAGCTCGTAGCTATCTTATGTGCACTACGTCACGCTTACGAGCTCCATAAACACCGCATTGTAGTCCATACTGACTCACTGTCGTCTCTGTACGGTCTCCAATCAAGGCACTTCAGAGACATTGCTAACCTGCTATCCTCAATTCATCCTGTGGCTGACTCCATCAATTGATACGGGGGTGAAATTCTCCTGCACTGGCTGCCTGGACATGTAGGCATATTGGGCAACGAGCTCGCAGATGCCGCTGCACGAGCTGCAACTACCCTTCCACACCCTACCTTCCCCCTCCTCTCCAGTCTGTCTCGTATTAAATTCCATACCAACAAGGCCATCCATGATCACGTCATACACAATCATTTCACTCTTGCTGCGAATGGATCGTTCTCCACCACCTGGCTTGCCAGAGCCACAGCATACAAGCCGCTGGACATCCCACCTCGCACCCCCAACTCACTAGAAAGGCATATTCATCGCCTACGCCTTGGCTTCCCAACCTTCTCGCAAGTCACTCGCCTTGACCCAGAGCCATGCGCGCACTGCCACCACTCCGACGAGACTCCTCTGATTCACTGTATCCTCGATTGCCCTGCCACAGCCTCCTTTCGTGCTACCATCTCACCTGTCCTCATTCCAAGAATATCACGGTCCCACACTGCCGCAGAAATAATACGCCTCCTTCCCTCATCCTCTCTCCTCCAACTTGTGTCCTCCTACCCCCCCCTACTAACCTTCTCCCTCTGCTAACTCATCGCCATATCTCTGCACCCTCTCTGCCCTCACCGCATCCATTAACCCTCTCATTCCACCATTCCTCACATTCTGCACTCATACCTTCCTTCCCCAAACCACGATCTCTACACGATTTCCCCTTCATGCATAAATCTCTGACGGGCTTCCACCATCTGCCCCTGTCCACTCTTCTCAGTAAGGTGGACGAATCAACACACACACACACTAGACCTGCTTTACAGACCTTCATGGACCAGAACGATAAGACGTGCATCTGCTTTTCCGACCTTCATGACCTACGGTAGTTGGAAAAGAATTAGATGCATAGATCACCTGGAGATAATTAACTATTATTAGACAGCTTAGTATTACGTAGGCTGTATCATACCGCAGTTAGCCACGTCAGCGAATAAATAACGTTAAAGATTAAACTAGCGTTTGTAGATGACAGTTGCCTTTGGAAAGCGATAGAGATCTTTAAAAATTGCCGGTGAATAGAATGACCATCTCTGTATCCAGCAAAAAATGCGCTACATTAGCAAGTTTTTCCAATCCACCATGGCCCTGTGATCAACATCTCATGCTCTTCAAACTTTCTCAGAACTATAGGTACATACATGCATGATTCCTCTACTGAGGCTGAACATGGTACAACTGATTGTTTTTCTAGAGACTAAAAGATAAACCCTGTGTCATATTGCTTTTCAACAGCTGCTGGAAGTTGCTGAGAAAACAGATCTAAAATGTCCAATAAGATCTGTAACAGCGTAAGAGTCTCAAAAAAGTTTGCAGCGTATACATGTCGTGACATACTGAGATGCATTTATTTTCCAGATGAGAGTAGGCCTACCTTTCGATGATAATTATGCTAATCAGCTAACTTATCTTTTATGCTGCACCTCTATATATTAAGCCGCTCACATGTATTAAGTTTTTATAAGCCCAGTAGGATTGCTGTTGCATATGTTTTGACTAGCGTGCCTCAAGCAATTAAATGCAGCAGATATTTCTTATGATCCTTGTAAAGACAGCACAATAATGGTTTTTGTAATAGTTGGGTTGTAAGTTTTTTCCATCCATGGTATACGAGTTACTTCGTTCGAATTTTTAATTATGTATTTCACTCAGACTGAGTGGTTAGCAATGCTGACTAGAGAGCCGCCAGGATTGCAATCTTGGCGTAGGAGGTTGGCGCTGCTCGACTCAGGTGTCCAGCCACCCTTTATGGGGTTGGTAGGTAAAATGAGTAGTTGAGTACCTGATTAACACCTAGCGGCGGTAACTAACGTAATTCTGAATGATGTAGTTGGCTTGTATCCCAGTAGAGTGGGTGAATATCCCGCCACAGGCTCAACGACACTTGTTACGGAGATGAGAACAGTGGCTAAGCGCTTCGTGGCGCTTAATTAACCTTTTCTGTGATATACCTGGTTTGATTGTTGATATATCATTTTTTGTTTAGAATTCACTCATCTGTCATTTCCCAGAGTCATGCCGTTCCCTCTCTCTCTAGATATATTTAACATATATGTAAGTAAATGTTTATGTTTACACACACACACACACACATATACTTTATATATATATATATATATATATATATATATATATATATATATATATATAGTATACACACACACACACAGTCAGAAGTCCATATTCTGTTCTACCCAGCGTAGTGTGTGCTTTGTATTGATCTTTTCAAATGGAACGGGTGTACAGTGTATGTGGTAGTGATAAATGCTGTACTGAGTAACAATTTGCTACCATTCCATTGCTTCAGCCTAAAAACTCACATTCGTGCCCAACGGTGCTTTTTAATATCGAATATTTCTTATTGTATATTGGTGTGGATGTGGATGTGATAGGAAGCATTAAGAGGAACACACTGAGGTGGTTTGGCCATGTGGAGAGGATGGAGAGTGAGAGACTGACGAGGAGAGTATATGTGAATGAGGTGGAGGGGGGGAGAGGGAGGGGGAGGCCGAGGATGAGATGGAGGGATGGGGTGGAGAAGTATATGAGAGAGGGGGGTGTGAGTTGGGAGCAGGGCAGTGCAATGGCGGGGACAGGGCGACGTGGAGGCGATTTGTTTGTGGCCACCCAGTACGGGATTGAGGCGTCTGGCAATAGACAGATAGATAGATAGATAGTATATTGCTGTATATTTATTCAGTTCCAGTAGAAATAAACGTACTACTGTACTTATTCTTTCCCTAAAATGTTTTTTTTTTATGTATGTAATGCGAAGAGAAAGGCAGAATAAAGCAAATGGATGTCCCCAGGGTGAAAGGCTGCAACTGCAATTAGTTTTCAGAGAGAGTTGTATTAATTTTTATTGTATATGTAACTGAGGCCTGGGATGTTACCATTCTTTAATATAACGGAATTTTGCCACCCACTTGTTATGCACATGTTTTTATGTTTTTACAAATTAAAGAACTTTTTTTTGAACAGCAGTAAGACTAGTTAACGATAGTTTATATTCCATTACAGGTATATTCATGACATCACTCCAGTAAAAAATGCTTAACTTTTTTCACATGGAATGAACCTCACTTGTCGATTGCCCAGTCTTTCTACTCAGGATACCAGGGAAGGTATTTATACTCACTTAAATCCTTCAATCCGATAACTTATAATTTGATCTTATTATGCATTCCCGGACGATTTACCTTGAGACAGACTTTCGGGCGGGAAATTTTAGAAATAGCCTTCACTATTCCCATGAACACCAGAGGTCTTCCCTAAGCTGAATAATATTGTCTGAAGGTTACAATAATAAAAAATATATATATATAATAATCATCATACTGGAAGAGATGGAAACAATACTGACCATTCTCAATGTATCTATTTCACTTTTATTCTGCATGCCTCCTATATTCTCTTCACCCCATTCTCACCCCTGCCTTGTATCTAATGACTCATCGACCACCCACTTCCCAATTCCTCACGACTTCGCACTTATAATTTCTTGTCCTGCGCATGTCACTACCCTTGTATCTTACGCGAATCTTCTGTTCTTATTTGACCAGCCTCCACCCCTGCTTCATGGTTAATACCTTGTCGCTCTCTCACTTATTAAATCAGATCCATCGACGCGCATCATCAGTTCTTCGTACTTCCCACTTCTTTCATTTTTTATTTCTGTTCCCAGCCTTTCACAGACCTCCTCTCCTCCTTTTACTCACCTGATCTGCCCACGTTGTTGCCTCCCGTCTAATGCCCTACTACTCTTCCACTTTTTATCTGCCACACACCGGCCCACATCATCATTTTGCCACCATTACCCATTTCCCATTAATATTGGAATTCAACTGCTACATGCCACTCATTCTTTTCTGTATGCCTCCTCTACTCTGATCTGTCCAATACCATACCTCCCTCATATCTAATGCATCGTTACGTCGCCTACTCCCTTCACATCTTCGCAGATCACAATTTCTTCACCACATCCCACTTGTCCTTTTTAAATTCTTAATGCCATATCCTCCACCTACTTCTCCCAATCTCTTATATAACCAACCCTGCATAGTGTCTAACATCTCATCGTTCCCTCATCTATGACCCTGCCCCATCTTCCCACATAATTATTTTCGTACAACATCCCACGTTTCTGTGTCTTTATTAACCCTCCTCCATATAACCTCCTTACTCTATTCTGCATGTACTATCTATTTTTATCATGCTAGTCCCTACTCCAGCCTATGTCTAATGTCTTATTACTCCATCAGCATTATCCCTCATCAACAGTTCTTCACTAGCCTGCTCCAAAGACTGTTCTTTATAACAGTCTGCCTTCCTCAACTGCCTGATTCTTTTGCACTACTCCCTTTATGCCATTCTCTAACCTTCCACACCCCCTCCTCATCGCCTCTCCCTTCCCTCCCCATCACCCCCTCTCCTCTCGTCAGTCCCTTGCATCCCCACCTCTCCCTCCTTTCACCGCCTCCTCTTCCCCTCACAGCTTCCCCTTGTCCTCCAAGCCCCTCCCTCCCATTCGTCTCCCCTTCCCACTTGTCCTCCTACCCTTTTCAGCTCAGTTCTTTCCCGGTGCATATTTACCAACCTTGTTGACCGTTGGTCCCTCCAAATGTATAATCAATCACAGCCCACTTCTATCTTCAGTAAGTCTCCCCACACTGCCTTCCTATCCCTGTCATGTTGTATTTGATATTACTCTTCCGTGGCTGCATTTCAACCTTAGATGGCGAGGAGTATCTATAAGCGGAATAAAACCGTCCGATGCAAGTTGGGGTAATAATAAAAGGTTACTTTTTGTGATCAGAAGGTGAACTTTCATTTCTCAATTTTCTTGTTCTTTTTCCTTTTCCCATTATTTTTATTTTTCAATTTGTGCTCCAAAGATTTCTCTGAAGCAGAGTAGTCGGTTGTCGTTGGCCAAACAAAAATGGAAAATAAGTAATTCGCATCCAAAGGGTATTAACACAAGATGAACATCCTGCACATGCCAGTGATATCTGAAAGATGTGATTCAGACATGACATGGTAATATTTCCTGGTTGACGATCTACTCCATAAACATTGTGTAAGGGCATCTGAATAATAAAATCAAGATGTGTATGTGTGTGTCTGTCTGCGTTTTTTCGTTTCTTTCACGAGAACTGTAATAGATATCAACCTAATTATTTTTGCATTAGACCGGGGTAAGTGCAGGGTGTGTCAGAAAAATGTCAAACAGGAATTTTGGCGATTGCGCACGACGCGACGGCACGAAAATTCTGGAAATCGCAACACGCGAAAATGTCTTGTCTGTGTGTCTGTTCCTTTCTTTAACGAGAATGGTAATGGATATCGACATAATTCCTTTGCGATAGGTCGGGGTGAGTCCAACGAGCGTAAGAAAAATGAAATAAAAAATGTTGGCGATAGCGTGCGACGCCAGAGAACGAAACTGTCGGAAATCGCTTAACCCGAAATTACACTAAAATAATTTTTTCGGGCATTTTGGTGAGAAGTGGTCATTGAGGAGTTCAAAAAAAAATTTAAAACAAAGATATGTGTCTGGAAACATTACGTAATGGAAAAGTTATTAGTTTCACAAATTTTTCTGGGCAAGCACTAGTTTATTATAAACCAACTTTACTAGAATAATATGCCCCACACACGAGCAGCAAAGTGTGTGTGTGTGTGAGAGAGAGAGAGAGAGAGAGAGAGAGAGAGAGGTTGGGTGTGCGGCGGGGGGGCAGTGAGTGAAAGAAATGGTAACGGTAGTGGTGAAGAAAGAAGCCACAGACTGCTAGCGATGAGTAGGCTGCGAGGAGAGTCAGGGGGGCCAATGTTTCATCAGGACCAGACATGTTCGGTGTCCCAGGCGAGATCAGGGAGAGAATCAGGTCTTGTAGTGGGGGAGTATGTGGAGGGGGGCGATGCGGAACTCTGATTTTAGACGCAGTGAGAGCATGAAGGGGACTGTGTTTTAGTTTATTTTTGTATGTTTATTTTTTTAGGTACATTTGTCAGGTCCGCTAAAGATATGTCTCTTTACGGAAAGAATGATTGCGTTACGGTGTTCAGATTTTTTTCGTAGTGGGTGCATTGGGAAGGCAGAATTTTTGCCTATATATGTGTGATTTAGTTTTGTTTGGAATAGTTCAGTGGAAAACATGTAGCCTAATGGAGATAAGGGTAATGAAAGACATGAATGCTTTTTAATGTCCAGATTCTTTTACTTAAATGAGCACGGAAGTGTGCTCATACTGTAGATGCATTGTGAAAATAGAAAGGTAATGTTGCCGACTTCAGCTCATCTCTGCAGGCTGTTTCTGATAGGTTCACCTGGGTTTGTTAATATTGGAACCGTCATTTAGGGAGCATGGTTAACGAATTTGTAGTTTATCTTTATTAGCATTGCCAGAGTTGCCATTACGAGTACGGCGATCTGTAGAAGACTAGTGTTGGGAGACTAGTAAACAAATCTCAAAGGCAGATGAAGTGAAAGTAAGGTGATGATCAAGGAAGAGGTGAACGAGTGTGGTGACAAAGATTTTGGATCACAGACGCCTGAGCATCAGATAGAGTGAGTGGTGTATAGGGGGCAAAACAACGTGGGATATTGTGGTATACAAAGTACACACACACACACACACACACACACACACACACACACACACACACATATATATATATATATATATATATATATATATATATATATATATATATATATATATATATATATTAAAGCGCCTCCAAGCGTGTATAGACAATGACGGCCACTATTTGGAGGATGTAATCTTTAAAACATGATGAATAAAAATTGTACTGAATGAAGTTTCATGTGTGCAGATAATATTTTGATTATCTTTAACCATTTTTTTTATCATTTACCTTTAAAATGTGGGAGGTTTTTCTGGGTCACCCTTTATATATATATATATATATATATATATATATATATATATATATATATATATATATATATATATATATATATATTGTTACGGAACAGAGAAAGATAACGTACACTTTCAGTGAGAATGCTAAAAATCACTACTGTCCCGTAAAGTTCCAGGTTCAAAACAAAAGAGTTAGGTAAAATTACAAGTTAAAGTTTAATGCTTAAACTAACAACAAAACATTCAGAACTCATAAGGATAATGTAATGGCAAAAAACAGGTTAAATATATGGTTAACTGCAATAGCCTCTATTAACACGAAATTAGCAAGAGTAAATTTATCTAAGTCAGCCCTGATAAAATGAGATACCAGATAATACTCAGTGAATGCCAGATAAATAATTACAGATACAAACTATTATCAAAAATGACTGACATAAAGAACCCCACACGAATTACAAAAACTTCACTAGGCCTACAAATTAAACTTATGCTATACAGTACAAGAAAAAATGCAACAGTTATACTCAAATTACACACAGCTGCTAGATGTTTGGAGATTTCTTGAGCACTCACAATAATAATATCTGTACAGGGGAGGACAGAGATGTGAACAAAATGAGGAGCAGATCTAAGTGGCAATGATGCAGAGACTGAGCTCATTATATAGGGGCCGGCAGAGCCTGATACAACTTGTAAGAGGACGCGCAAATGAAAGCCATGGGGACATAGAGTTCACAATCCCGCTCTGGACAACAGAGAGAACGACTTACTCTACTATAACGGTAGAAGGGGGGGACTGAGGCAGAACACGCTCGTGATCAAACATGCAGCATACTGTGCGTTAAAATTACACAAAGGATGATGAAATCATAGGCTATGTAACACCTCCCCACAAAGAAAAAAATAAATTTACAAAGGAAATTTCTTATTACTCTAAAACAATCTGTACATGGCATTACAGAACATGCAAAAGTCCCTCCTAATTTCACAAAACATGAGATCTCCCTAGCACGTTCAGTCATAGGTACTTGCCAGTATCCCTTTAACAAATCAAACTTACTTATGTACCTAGCCTTTCCGGTCTTGTCTATGCAATCTTCCACACGAGGGAGAGGGTAAGTGTCTGTTTTAGTTATCTGATTAACACGTCTGTAGTCAATGCAAAGCCGCTGTGACCCACCTGGCTTAGGGACCAGAGTGACAGGAGAACTCCACTCGCTCTGACAGGGCTCAATCATCTTGTGGTCCAACAGGTAGCCAAGCTCCTTCTGGATGAGAGGAACTTTCACTGGGTTCACACGGTAAGGAGGCAATTTAATTGGCTTTGCGTCTCCAACATCGACATCATGCATCAACACAGTGGTTCTTCCTGGAGTGGCACGGAACACTTGCGGGTACTCCTGCAGTAATGCCGAAAACTCCTGCCTTTCCTTGGGTGGTAGATGAGAAAGCTTAGTCTGGAGATCATTCATGATATCAGGATTCTTCCCCAAACTATCACTCAGGCTCATACTGCATGGGAGAGCTTCACTTGCAGACTCGGGTGGAACAGCTACAGTGCAGACTGGATTATTTTCGTCCCGCCTGTGATATAACTTTAGCATGTTGATGTGACAAAGTTGCTTGATCTTTTTACGATCTGGTGTGGCGATGACATAGTTGACATCACTGAGTTTCTTCTCCACGAAATAAGGGCCACTAAACTTGGCTTGAAGAGGTTGCCCATGAACTGGTAGCAGAATCAAAACCTGATCTCCTGGCTGAAAGTGGCGTAACCTGGACTTCTTATCATACCAAGTCTTCATCTTCTCCTGAGCAGCTCCTAAATTCTCTCTCGCCAGTTGTAAAGCAGTGGACAGCCGTTCTTTGAACTTCATCACATACTCCAGCAGGTTGACGTCATTTTCCTCCGACAGCCAGCATTCCTTGAGTAACTTAAGGGGTCCTCTTACTTCATGGCCAAACAGTAGTTCAAAAGGTGAGAAGCCCAGTGATTCATTTGGAGATTCTCTTGCAGCAAACACAACGAATGGAAGACCTTTATCCCAGTCTTTCTGATGTTCCAAACAGTATTTCTTGAGCATCGATTTGAGTGTTTGATGATATCTCTCCAACGCTCCTTGGGTCTGGGGATGGTAAGCTGAAGACGTGATCTGGGTGATGCCCAACTCTTTCAGAGACTGCTTGAAAACGTTTGACATGAAATTACTTCCCCGGTCTGACTGTACCTCCTTGGGCAGACCAAACTTTGTGAAGAACCCCAGCATTTCCTTAACCACGTTCTTTGCTGAGATGTTTCTAAGTGGAATGGCTTCAGGATAACGAGTAGCCATGTCAATCATGGTCAACACATAAGAAAATCCTGAAGAAGTCTTAGGAAGAGGGCCCACAATATCCACCAACACACGGGTGAAAGGCGCCTCAAAAGGAGGAATGGGAACTAGAGGTGCAACCTTTTCGGTCTGATTACACTTCCCCACAACTTGACAGGTGTGACAAGACTTACAATACCAGGAAACATCCCTGAAGATACCTGGCCAGTAGAAGTGTTTCAAAATGCGTGCCACAGTCTTCCTCACTCCAAGGTGTCCTACCAAACTGGAATCATGAGCCACTCGAATGATATCCTGCCTACAAACACGAGGGATGACAACTTGATGTACAACCTCCCATTCACAGTCGGCTGATGCTGTTGGGGGTCTCCACTTCCTCATAAGTACTCCTTACTTTACATAATAACAAGTAGAAGCACCAGCTGACTCTTCCTCACTGCAAGCAGAGTTAGCTAGACCTTTCAACTCAGGGTCAGCAACCTGCAACTCAACCAACTCTTGACGAGACAAATTATCAACACTACGGGGTACTGCCTCATCTGGTGAGTGGTCCAAATTAGCAAGAAAAGTGTCAGCTAGGATAACATCATCATCATCACTATCCTCTAAATCACCAGTAACTTTAGACTTAGCCCTAGTGACAGCACATGCAGGGAACACATCAGGGACATCACAATCCTGGGACACAGCCACTGGCTCACTAGACAACTGAGGAGCTGGACACACTTGACTTCCACCAATATCATTTCCAAGTAAGAAAGTTACACCTGACATTGGAAGTGTCTCAACCAACCCAACCATAACGGAACCATTAACAAAACCAGACTCTAAATTCACTCTGCACAGAGGGACAGAGAAGTAATTATTCCCTACACCTTGTAAGATTACAGTTTCATCAGAGGAATTAACATTAGAGCCTAGAACACTGGTCAGCATAAGGGATTGGCAAGCACCTGTATCACGATATATTTTAACTGATTTCCTGTCATTACTGTCCAGAGGACTGACAAAACCATCAGACAGGAAATTAGCACATGAACTCTTGAGAGTGTCACCCACGTTACTGCTCAAAAGAGGAGCTCCATCATGAGAATTTAAGTTACCCCTCAAAGCAGGTTCAGTTAACTCAGTTAAAGAATTCTGGGAACTCTCAAGAGTGGACACTAGACCAATTGACTGAATATTTAAAGACTCCTTTTTGTTCACATCACGCTGTCTCCTGAAACATCTCTCCGTAGTATGACCAAGCTTACTACAATAAGTACATTTACTTTTCTGAAATCTAGAGGTGAAGCTGGTATTTACTTCCTGAGAAACATCATCCTTATTCTCTTTCCTGTTACCTGTACTCTGAGTAGAGGCAACGTACTTACTCTCAGCTTTCCCTTTTTCTCTAGAATATCTCTTGTGAGTGAGAACATACTCATCAGCTAAAACTGCAGCATCAGACAAATTATCTATTCTTTTCTCATCAAGATATAGGCTTACATCTTTATAAATACACCTCTTGAAATCCTCCAGCAAAATCATCTGCTTAAATTTACCAAAATCAGAATCCATATTCTTAGAATTTAACCACTGCTCTAACAGATCTTCTTTGATTTTTGCATACTCAACATGGGATTGCTTATCTTGCTTGTAAGTTGTCCTAAATTTTACTCTATAGGCTTCAGGAACAAGCTCATAGGCCTTAAGAATCAAGCTCTTAACTACATCATAATTATCAGATTGATCCTGAGGCAAAGATGCATAAGTTACTTGAGCTTTACCGGTGAGAACAGTTTGAAGGAGTACTGGCCAATACTCCTTAGGCCAATTAAAACCTGTAGCTACCCTCTCAAACAACTGAAAATACTTTGTTAAATCAGATTCATTAAAAGGAGGGACAAGTTTAACATTTTTAGCCACATCAAAATCATCAGAGCAAGATGATCCAGTTCCACCTTGTTTCATGCGATACTCATGGTCTGCCTGAATCCTGGCAAGTTCAACTTGTGCCTGTATCTGTGCCTCCTGAATCCGAGCCTGAGATTCCGCCTCCTTAGCCTGAGACTCAGCCTGCTTAGCATTTGCCTGAAATTCAGCTTCTTTAGCACGAGCCTCCTGCAGAGCTAGCTGTAACTTAGCTAATTCAATCTGCGTTTGCTCATTTGGAGGAGTTACATTAAACAAGCTTTTATTAATCATGCCAACAATTTGATCTTTAGAATGATGAGAGTGAACTGCAATTCCCAATTGTTGAGCAACGAGCTTAAGTTCATTCTTTGTTCTGTTTTCTATATCACACACTGTTTGCACATTTGACAAAAAATCCCTGGCTTCATCAAGTGTAGAAATAGTAGCCATCATGAATATATCACAGTCACAAAATATCAAACAATATCCTTATGATAATATCCTGAATATCCTGATATGAGGTCGCCAAATTTATGTTACGGAACAGAGAAAGATAACGTACACTTTCAGTGAGAATGCTAAAAATCACTACTGTCCCGTAAAGTTCCAGGTTCAAAACAAAAGAGTTAGGTAAAATTACAAGTTAAAGTTTAATGCTTAAACTAACAACAAAATATTCAGAACTCATAAGGATAATGTAATGGCAAAAAACAGGTTAAATATATGGTTAACTGCAATAGCCTCTATTAACACGAAATTAGCAAGAGTAAATTTATCTAAGTCAGCCCTGATAAAATGAGATACCAGATAATACTCAGTGAATGCCAGATAAATAATTACAGATACAAACTATTATCAAAAATGACTGACATAAAGAACCCCACACGAATTACAAAAACTTCACTAGGCCTACAAATTAAACTTATGCTATACAGTACAAGAAAAAAATTGCAACAGTTATACTCAAATTACACACAGCTGCTAGATGTTTGGAGATTTCTTGAGCACTCACAATAATAATATCTGTACAGGGGAGGACAGAGATGTGAACAAAATGAGGAGCAGATCTAAGTGGCAATGATGCAGAGACTGAGCTCATTATATAGGGGCCGGCAGAGCCTGATACAACTTGTAAGAGGACGCGCAAATGAAAGCCGTGGGGACATAGAGTTCACAATCCCGCTCTGGACAACAGAGAGAACGACTTACTCTACTATAACGGTAGAAGGGGGGGACTGAGGCAGAACACGCTCGTGATCAAACATGCAGCATACTGTGCGTTAAAATTACACAAAGGATGATGAAATCATAGGCTATGTAACAATATAGATAGATAGATAGATAGATAGATAGATAGATATAGATATTGTTAAGAGTTTTCTCATATTAACACAGTCTTCGCATGTAAGCTTGAATAAAATTCCCAAGAGAAAGAGCTACTGCATGAGTTATTATTATTTTTTTTTTAAATTCTTCCTCCTGCCTGCCTCCCTGAATGCCTGAGCGTATACCGATATCCCTGCAACCCTGCACACTTGAATGCCTGCCTGTCCGCTCACCTGAATACCCGTCTGCTCACCTGAATACATGGCTGCCTACCTGCATACCGGAGGATCGCCTCGTTATCTGGCCTGAGTCAAGGTGGTGTCAAGTCCCTCGCTCAGGCCTCTGTGCCGGCAAGAAGCTCTAGCACCCGGTAATCTTTTCTCAGGGGTGTAAAGTAGGGGATTTATGTAGAGGTGTTCGGCTGTGCTACGTGATGCTGTCTCTGCCCTGTTATTACTTGCTTGGCGTGTGTATTAAGATGAGCTGATTGACCTCCATGTGTGTCTCATGTATATTTCATTAAGATATTGGATTGTTGGTTACTTCTCCAGGACTCATCATCACTTGCTGGTATGAGGTAATTGCTATACTCAATGTGTTAGTGGTTTGAAAGAATGATGATGCCCTAATTTTTTGTTGTGTGAAGTAATTATAAAGCACTCATATGCTGGTAGTGTCAGGGAATTACAGTGACCCGGTTTGCTAATGGCGTAAGGGAATTAGATTGCACTAATTTGCTGTTGGTATGAGGAAATTAGTGTTTTGCCATGCTAATGTGAAAGTTTGAATACAGTTATTTGCTGGTAGTGTGAGAGAAGTGGAAAGTTTTAATTTGCTGGTGTAAGGGAACTAGCATATAATAATTTGCTGGTGTGAGAAATTATGCATTGATTAATTCTTCTAAAGGAATTAGATTGCACTAATATACTATTGTGAGAATCAGAATATACTCATTTCTTAGTGTGGGGAAAAAGAATGCACACTGATCTACCTCTTTGTATGCATTATTACCGTTAGCTTGTTTTTAGAGGAGTGAGATTCCCTAGAATGTCTCGGTTTATGTTTATTTTTTTACTTGGTAAGTTGGACTGAGTCGTCTATATCTGGGTCTCACCTTTGCCTTCTATGGGTGAGGTACAGTATTAAGATGCATAATTATATTCGGCTCTATCTTCATTCCAAGTTTGTCACCTGGTGTGAAGACATTGAGATCATCAAACTAAATTTAGTTTCGTTTGGACTTGCATAAATAATAACTATTAAACATCATGAAATTCTTCTTACCTTCTGGCATAAGGACATTTGGGCATCGACTGAGCTCTGTGTTCCGTTAAAACTAGCTTATGTGACTGCACTGAAATGCTTTAATCTGCCTCTGTCTGAGCTTTACTAAGTGATATGACGTTACTGCAGTGTTTTGATTTGCTTGTCTCTGTGCTCCATCTTCACTTGCAAAGAGTACCGAGATGCTTGATCTGGCTCTGTCTGTGTCTCCTTTTGTATTGTACTCGCTATTATAAGGAAGCTATTATGCTGTGATCATACTCTGTCTGTATCCCCCTCATATCTGTTACTGTACGGATACTATGGTGTTCTTATATGCCTCTATCTGTGCCCCATTTATACTTGCTAGCGAGATGGTATTACAGTGATGTGATATCCTTTTGTGTCCCAGTTTGAAATTATTAAGAAAAAAAAAATGCAATGTTGTGGTCCACCTCCATCCATGTCCTGTTTTTACTTGCTGGTTTAAAGGTATATACTAAGATGCTGTGATATGCCTCTATCTATGTCCCATCTATACTTACGTGTTTAAGGATTCTTAAATGTCTGATCTAACTCTGTCAACGTTAAATATTTCACTATTCTATTCCACTTTGACTGCGCGTAATATTATCATCTATTTATTTTGAGTGGTGAACTGTAATCTGAGTTTAATCGTAGACTGTGGTGTTAGTCAAGAAGAAGTATGGAAAGGATTTAGAACCGTCGTTGCCACTTAGTGAAGAAAAATTACCCGGAAAAAGGAATAATAGTTCCGCCAAGTTAAGAGAACCATTGAATAGAATGTCTTTTTTTTTTTTTTCATGTTTTACTGTACTGACGTCTTTCTTTCTGTAAATCTATAATCTTTCTACCGTCACATGCACTGAACTTATGATAGGTCCAATCGCGTCAATATAAAAGGACTCCATTATTATGAAATGAATCATTTGGCGGCAACAATAATATAATACAGGCGTATCCCGTAGGAGGGGTTACGTTCAGTGCTAGCATTAAAATGTTAAGTCTAGTATACTTCGTCCACCACTAAAGAGTCTAGGTGTATTTCCTTCAACCAATAGTAATTCGCACACGGTAGAGTTTTGAGAGTGGTATTTTTGAGTCTATCTTTATTCTTAAATTTCGAGGGTTTAGCGGTGGCAGATCATTACAGACGAACGTTTCCTGTAATATGAATGTCTGAAAAGCACATTCTTGGTATACACCACTGCAGGCTTCTCTTATTTTTACCGAGAATATGCATGTATTTATGGACCCCCCAAACTTTTTCAACTCAAAGAATTTCTCATTGCACCCGCACCATTCACCGAGACCATTAAATAATTTCACCCTCAAACATTTCTTGGAAGCAGAACGTATTCCACTTCCACGGCACACACAGGACGACGCACCGACCATGATATATCTCTTGCACACAACTTCCTTCTATGCACAAAGTGATAACTTGGTAAACAGAGAATTTATTACAGAGGGAGTGAATAATTAACACTCAGGTTCCCTTAACTCACTCTACTGAAACAGAATACTACACCTGTCCTGGTCAAGCAAGGATTAACGACAATAATACTAACAACACTCTGAGGATCCTATACTCAATCCCTGTCAGAACAAGGACGATTTCTTCCGTATTCTTTATTGGAGATAGGCTATATATGTAGCGAAGGATTAAATGAACGATACATCTACCTACAGTATTTCAAAGGCACCCATAAATTGAATAAATCTGTCTGTCAGTAGCATGAATAATACAGAAAATGTAAAAGAGGTGCAGGAGTTCGTTCTCTTTACCGAAAGGGCGATCATTTCAGTTTAGTCCTGCCATTAGACGATATTTCTAGAGGCTTCTCGAGCTATTGACATTAAACCTTTATTAAATCGTTCACTATAAGTTACTCTTCCTGACGAAAAATCGCATGGTGGAATCCTGATATACTTACGTTATCGCAGTTAAGCGGCTAACCCCTTACAACACGGAGACAGTTTTTTTTTTTTTTTTTTTTTTTTTTTTTTTTTTTTTTTTTTAATCCTCCAGTGATGACAATGTCAAAGGACGCTATATTTAATGGCTACAAGGCAAAGTGTGAGGACGACAAGGATGAGAAGAGTTGGTATGATATCAGGAAGGAGATGAAGAAGAGACGAATGATTGAAGGAGGAGGAGGATGGAGGCGAGGGAGGACATGAATTCTTAACCCATGTGTGCTTCAGAAAATTCTAGCAGTCTGTTCCAGCTAACGTCAAACGATTTTATTTTGCTTAGTGTGGGTCATAGGAGGATGAGAGTGTTAATATTCAACTGGGACGGGCGTGCTAAGTGATAGAGCCAAACGCAATAAATTTGATGCAACATGGATATAATGTGTTAGGTGAATACAAGAGCGAAAAAAGGGGAAAAGGGGATAGGAAAAAATAAAAGGCGAAATAAAATGGAAGTAAGAGAGACCAAGGATGAGAGAGAAAAGATGGCAGAAAAAACAGAGAACTGGGAGTATGAACTTTTTTTTGTTTTAATGTGTGGAAGAAGGAACCAAAAGTTAAAAGACCGCAAAATTGTTCCCTCGAAGAAAGTATGAAAACTAAAAAACAGAGGGCCTAACTCAAGGTCCGTTCACTTCGAGATGTCTTGACACATTGCGTTTGAAATATTGGAGGTCATAGGCAGTAGGAAATAAAGGCAGGGAATTATATCCCCAGAGGGGATATGTTAGAGGATGAAGGAGAAATGTCAGAAGTTGAGACAGGGTGAGAATTAAAAAAAAAAAAAAAAGGAAAGTTGAGAGTCTAACAGAAGTTAGGAAGAGGAGAATTAGGGAGAAGAGATAGGAGGGGGAGAGTGTAGATGAAGAAAAATGTGGAAGAGTTCAGATGGAGAGAATATTATGAAAGACCTGAATATATATATATATATATATATATATATATATATATATATATATATATATATATATATATATATATATATATATATATATATATATATATATATATATATATATAGAAACAAAAAAAAAATTAACAAGAGTGTTAAAATCAGTGATCAAACAGAATGAGAGAAGCAAGAGCGAAAGAAAACGGGGAGTGATGTGAAGGAAAGTATAGGAGTGATGTGCGCACTCGATAGATAGATAGATATAGATAGATTGAGAGAGAGAGAGAGACATAGGGAGGGAGGTGGGGGACAGGGATAGGGAGAACAAGGTGAAGTGGATATAAATTTCATCAAACAGCATGAAAAAAAAAATAAATTGCATGACACACACATCTGGTAGATCTGTTTCCTGGTGCATGATGGAACGGGAAAATGAAATAAAATGTACTTGACCAATGTGCATGCAAAAAATGTAATGTTTAATTTTGTTTCCTTAAGATATATGTTACTGTGTCTGTTCATCCACCATTTTATGGACTATCTAAGTTTTTCTCACTACTTAACTGTGTCAATAATTCAGTTTGAGAGAGAGAGAGAGAGAGAGAGAGAGAGAGAGAGAGAGAGAGAGAGAGAGAGAGGTGGTAGTAAAGCAAGCACCATTAAACCACTGGCACTCCATCAGAAAGATTTCCTCTGAGCAGCGTGCCATCTTCCCTGATTCCCACTCATTAGTTCTGTGTCTCCCTTCCTGATTTCTTCCTGTCTCTGTTTATGTTATTTCTGGATCTCTTTCCGTTTCCTCTTTCTCGTCCAAGTTTATGTCATTCTTTTGTTTTACGTTTTTTTTTATATCTTTTTGTACCTCTCTTCCCTACTACTTTTTTTTTTTTAATATGTTTTCATTCTGACTCTTGTTCTATTGTTTGTTTTTTTCATGCATTCCTGTTTTTTTTTTTTTTTTTTTATCTTCCCTGCCATGTCATATGCATATTTCTATCTCATGATTATGACTTCGAATATCTGCTGTCTATTACTCTTATTCTATTCCATCTCATTAGGTCTCTGTCAGTCCCTCAGTCTCTTCAGAATTTTAAAGTTTCTTTTTCTCTCCTCTTTCTTCTCCTAAGTGAAGTTTTTTTTTCTTATGTTTTACATTCTCTTGATTTCTTTGTCTCTTCTTTAATTCTTTCCTTCTGTTTCTCTTCCTTCTTTTCCCTGTCCCGGTCCCAATTACTCTTGTGTGCTCCACATATTTGTGTCACTTTTATTGTTATTATTCTTCTCTTGTTAAATCCTTGACTCTGTTTCTACCTCTTCCCTCCTATCGTATCTGATCTCTTTATTTTTCTTTCATCTCTTTTTGTCTCTCTATTCCCTTACTTACTTGTTCTATCCTCTTTTTCCCTTTTTATATTTTTCTTTCTCCATTTTCCGTTCTCTTGATATTTTTTGTGTCTACCTTTCCTTCTTGGATAATCTCTTAAGTTTCACGTTTTCATTTTTTTTTCCTGTTTGTCTTCCGTTTCTTTGTCCCATTACATCTATCACTTGCGTATCTTGCTGTTTTTCACTATTTTATTTTATTCACACCTATTAATTCATTATCATGGCTGTCCTTATCTTTCCGTGGCTGCCCTCTCTTATGATCTCCGTCTCTGTTTTAACGTATTCTAAATATCTTCCTCTGTGTCTCTTTCTTTTATATTCCTTTTATCTTTCTTGTGTGTTTCTCTTATCTCTGTTCCATTCCTCTATCACTTCCACATTTTTCTGTGGCTCCATCTTATCATTCATTTCCTATTATATCACTGTTCTTATCTTCGATTTCCTTTCTCCTGTTCTTTCCCGGTCCCTTTCTGTCCATTTCCCTCCCATCATTACCACATCTCTCTGTCATATTTATTCCTTTCTCTTTCATTAACTCTGTTAGTGCCCATATCTCTTCCTTCCCGTCGCAGTTATCTCTTCATTTCCCTATTTTTGTAGTGCTGGCATCATCACATGACGGTACGTTGAAAATGTAACTGCACTGAACAGAGTAAATGTAGGAAGCGACCACAGGATGGTGGGAAGTCAAGTAATACTGGATCTCAGAAGAGAGTGGGAGAAGCTGATCCCAAGGAAACAGCCAGTCCTTGTCGTACAGAGGTAGAAGGCAGCAAAATTTAGCTTGCTAGTTCAGAATAAATACTAGCAGTTGGTAAATGAGGTAAATGTCGACACAGAGTATATGAAGAAAAACTTTACGAAAATAGTAAACGAAGAAGCTTTAGAAACAGGAAGTAAGAAACCACGAGACAACACCAAACTATTAGAGGAACTTCTAAATTAAAGAAGGAACATGATTGCCAGGACAAGGAGGGATCTCGTAGAAACAGTCGAACTGAAGAAAACAATTACCAAGAAAAAAAAAGTGAAAATATTCACAATTTTAACATAACAAAATTGAAGAAGTTCTAAGCAGCGAAGGAAGGTTGAAAACAGCCAAGCGAAGGTTTGATGTAAATAGAAGTCAGATGTATTCTATGAGAGATTCTGAGAAGCAACGAAAACAGAAATGAAGTGGTCAAAATAACTGAAGAGTTTATTAAAAAAAAAAAAAAATAGTAGCAGTACCGTGACTGAGAGTCGGTTCAATCATTCCCAGCAGTACACTGGAGGAAGCAAACACAGCTCTGGAAACAACGAAGACGCGTAAAGCAGTAGGTGATGATGGTGTCGTTGCTGATCTTATTAATGATGTAGGTGACTGCATTAAATGAACTAGCAGAGCTGTTTACCAAATGTTTCTAGGTCATAGCTGTACCCTTGTCTTGAAAAAATTCCTACATCTATTATTCTGCTCACAAAGAAGATGTTTTGGAAAACGTAAAGAACTACCGTCCTCCTCCTCTTTCTCCTCCTCCTCCTTTTCCTCCTCCTCTTCCTCCTCCTCCTCCTCCTCCTCCTCTCTTTCTCTGCCTCTTTCCTCTTTCTCCTCCTCTTCTTTTTCACTGCTCTAGTCGTTTCCTCTCATATTTGTCCAAGTCTATTTTTTTTTTTTATCCTGCGTCTTCCTGCTTTCTTTTCCGCCGTCTCCTCTTCTTTCTCACTAATTCCCGTCTTTGTCACCTCCTCTCCTACTCCTCCTCTTCCTTTTCCTCCTCCTCCTCCTCCTCCTCCTCCTCCTCCTCCTCCTCCTCCTCCTGATATAATATCACAGAGAATTCTCAAAGACGCCAGAAATAAGTTATTGCTGACATTCTCAGGCTTATTCAATAAATCGTTAAATACTGGGAAAGTCCCATGCGAATGGAAACGAGCAAATGTTACATGAAGTTTCAAAAACCGAAAGAAGTCGTTCCCAGGAAATTACAGACCAATCAGCTTAACATCAGTAACGTGCAAATTAATGGAAACAGTCACAAGAGATACTCGTACAATAGTTAGATTATCTAGACGAAAAAAATATTATCAAAGACTCGCAACATAAAAACATACATCGTCGTTCATGTTTAACTAACTCACTGGACTTCTTCCATGATGTTTACAAATCATATGACGACTCAAGATACGTAGATATAATTTACCTTGGCTTTCAGAAAGCATTTGACACTGTCCCTCACAGCGATCTTATCAACAGCTGCCTCTTTTGACTGTAGTAATTTCATCCATTCCTCTTTCTGCCGATAATAGTTTCTGTTTGGCTGTTTGTCACGCTCACTGTGTCTGTCTGTCCGTCTGTCTGTCTCTGTCTGTCTGTCTGTCTGTCTGTCTGTCTCTCTCTCTCTCTCTCTCTCTCTCTCTCTCTCTCTCTCTCCGTCGTATTACATCCAATCTCATACTTTAGTGCCTTAGAATTGAATCCTCTGAAACAACTCTACAAGTAAATTTATTTTCCTCGAAATTACAATGAAACCTAATTCAGTGCTATAAAAAAATTAAACTGTGTAATATGAGCAAATACTTTTATCTACATTGCTTCTTCCTAGGGGTCGTAAGCTAAATTCTGTGCATTCTAACTTTGCCTAAAGTTGTTACCTTTCGATCTTGAATAGTGAGTTGAAATAATAGCTTAATACTAGAATATGATGCTAATTACGAAGGACTGCTATGGAAAGGATGTAGAGCCGTAATATAGCTTTTTTCCCCTCTGGCACTTAGGTACATTAAGTAAGCTGCAGAAGGATGAAATTCAGGACCACGTTAAGGTAAAAAAGGTGACTTAGGTGGCACAGACTCATCTGGCTGCCACGAAATACTTTTTATATACATCTTGAACCCGTGGACGTAAATTGTGCTTTATTCTGGTCTTCAACCGGACGATTTTGTTCAATTTAGGAGAGCTCCAATGTACTGAATGTTTTGATGAAATATGTGTCTAGTTCTTGCATTTCGAAAAGTAGCAGTGATAATAATCTATCAACGAGTATGTGTCTGTCTACAGCCAAACTCCATTATCTCGCAAGGGTAGCCGTTTGACTTTGAGTTAGCTCTTTTATGGGGAGGGGCATTAATCCTTCACCATCCCACTTGTTGACACATAGGGAATACTTAGGGGTTGGTTATATTGTTATCACTCACCGTTGTAAATGGTTTCCTGACTTACAGGAAACCATTAGGCTTGTCACTTAATGTAAGCCTACCTAAAAAAGAGGAAAGTAATAGAAAGTGACAGGAAATATGGGAGAAACAGGAAGAGAGGAGGGCACACACAGAAAAAAGAATGATAAAGGTGAAGGAGGAAGTAGGCAGCACTACATCAAGTGAGTGGATGATGGTAGCTACCAACTCTCTCTCTCTCTCTCTCTCTCTCTCTCTCTCTCTCTCTCTCTCTCTCTCTCTCTCTCTCTCTCTCTCTCTCTCCTACAAGTCTGTCCAAATACAGCACTTCTCTCCAGCTACAATAAAAGTTCTTGTACGTACAAAAAACGTGCTTACACCTACGATAAAATTGAGTCCAATGACAGCCAAAGTATTAAAACCACAATAATACTACCCACCAATAATAAAGTCTCTCAACAATATTTTGACTTTCAGTGCCGACATTTCTGATTCCTTGATGCTCTGTTTCCCCAGCATCGCTCCCTCAGGTCAACAGATTTCTTCAAACCTTCCTCTTGGTGTTCCAAGAGCCCATACATTTACAAATATACACCTGCACCTAAAATAATTGTATGCACCTTCATTCAGATTTTCTACTTCCAACAATAGCTCTCCACAAACAAGAAAAGTCCCTCCACCTACAGTAAGATTCTTTCAACCTTCAATTAAAGTCCCTTCGATAAAAATCCCTATACATACAATAAAATGCGCTCCAGCATCAATAAAAATCACGCAAACTATAATAAAGTCCCTCCATCATCATTGAAAGTCTCCCCGCCTACAATTAAAAAAATCTCCACCTGCAGTAATAGTCTTTCTGCCAACAATATTCTGTCTCCCAGTCTCTTTCCTCTGTCTCCGTGATGATCTGTTTGCCCCGCTTCGCTGTCATGCTGTAGTCAACAAATGTCCCCACCCCCTGCCTCTTTCAGTTGCTTCCGCCTGCTCGTTTGAGTCACCACCTGTTGAAGCCTCACTGACTTTGTTGCTCTCTCTCTCTCTCTCTCTCTCTCTCTCTCTCTCTCTCTCTCTCTGGATATGATACAACAAACAGTTTTAAAAGAAACTGGAGGGATTAAATTACTGAGCAGTAGGAAAATATGAAACGATTAATGTTTGTAACGAGAATCAGTGTATCTCCGGCAATAAAGCAGTTGGAATGTGGGGGCTGTCTGGCCTTTCAAATGCTGCCATGATTATTTTGATTCATTCCAATTACAGCCATAATTCAGTTTCAACCTTTCAGATTAGGAACTTCTTAATTCAACATTTGTCTCTTTCTGTGTACACAGTTGATGGTTTATTTGCGATGTACAGTGTAGTCTACTGAATAAGGAGACACATTTTGTTGGTGTATTATTATTACCACATGGCGCTTTCAGTCAATTTCTGGAGGATCTCTTGCAATTTACGGCATATCAGTTGCTCCAGTTAAAAAAGTTTCCCCTAATCCGATAAAGTAGTTTGAATTTAACGAAGTTAGAATAAAAAACAAGTCATTGGAATGAAGAAGTTAACCACTAGCATGTCATATACTCGTATTTCTATCAGAATGTGTATATTCTAAAAACTGTAACTATCCCCTTCAGATCCATGACAAAGTTGGCCCTAACTAGCCAACCCTGTTCAGCTTCTTGTAGAGAAGGGTTAATGATGGATTATCTAACAACTGCACTTCAAGAACTATCTTCTAAACTGAAATATAAACATCTGATATTTGCAAGAGAGAGAGAGAGAGAGAGAGAGAGAGAGAGAGAGAGAGAGAGAGAGAGAGAGAGAGAGGGAGGGAGGGAAGGGGGGGGAGTGATTGAAGAGAACTGGAAAATATTTGAGGCAGACGTAAAAAGTTTATTATGATAGGCTTTATACAGTTACTGTAATGTCCAAAAATTAGGGATGTCCTTCATAATTCGCCTGTTATGTGGCATGAAATTGCAGTAATAATAGTAGTCTCATAATTCACTTTATAATTTTCTGACGTCCTGGGTTACAGTTACGAGTGAACTTTCATTAAAATGTGGTTGGTTTTGTAAAGTAGTAATCATCATCATCATCATCATCATCATATAAGTATCTCTATTTAATTTAAGGGATGTGATAAATTCATAAATAAAATCCAAAACATTATCTCACCAATGTATATCGCCCGCCATCACTAAAAAAATTTGATCAGCAATCCTCTGGCAATCAGAGGCATATCACCGCAGCTTCGCCAAAATCGAAAAAAAAGTCTTAATATTTTGCTGTTTACTCCCAGTATGTTAAATGTCATGTTAGCATTCAGAAGCCTGAAGTCAGGTCACATGATGTTGTTGAAGGTCATTGAGTGTAACAGGCCTTTGAAGAATTACCATTAATTACAGCTTTAAGTAGCCATTTTCTTTCCTTAAGGGTGTGATAAAAATGGTATATTATAGCAAGCTAAAAGATGAAGGTAGATGATACTTTTCTTTCAAAATCCTCCGACAGTTGGAGGCATATCATTGCAGCTTCACCAAAATTATTAACAAACAAACCACATATCCTGGGATACTGCCCTCAAAGTTTTGATACAATTTACCTGCTTGATTTTGAGATGTTTTGGAAACACACACACACACACACACACACACACACACACACACACACACACACACACACACACACACACACACACACACACACACACACACACACACACACACACACACACACACACACACGAGCGCGCGCGCGCGTTTACATTATCGCCTCGCTAGGCGGCCGATAATAATGTAGGAACATAAACCCTCAAACCATAGCAGTCAAAGGAGTGTCCAGTAAAGTGAGCCATACTGTATATTCGGTAACACCTTCGACTCGATTCCACTGCACAAGTCAAACAGTCCATTCGGTATATCGCTTCATAATGCCAATGGGATAAAGATGATTCCATCGACTGTCAGATTATAGCTATCAAGGTGGATGGAACCCTTCTCATGTTCATCTCCATACACACTTAACCCAACTCTTGTTATACTCTAGTTTTTTTTTTTTTTTTTTTTTTTTCGCACTCAGCTTTCATGGTACTAGTAGTTGTACTACCAGGTTCATCAGAAATGTGAATCCAGCGGACCACAAATTAAAAATGACATTCTGCATTCCACCATTCTACTCGTGGGGACATTAATTTTGAAAATAAATGAGGAACGTTTACATAACCTTACAGTGGAGTCACTCGGTTATATCAGTGCCACTATATGAAGGTGTTATTACAAACCACCTCTTACCTTCAAACTCACTTATAGTCCCCCCACTCTTTTTCTCGATTCGTATCATTTTTTTTTACAAACATATCATCATAGTACACTCTACCATTCGATCGAACGACTTCGTAATTAGCACCACATCATTAACCAATCACTGTGTTTGTCTTCATTTTGGACCTTCTCAGCCTCTATTTATTGCTTTAGTACTCCAGATTCTAAGGCTCTTCGTCTTGATATTTGGTACTCATGCCACACCCAAGCCCCAGATCTTTATTCATTCCTCTTGCATCTTTCATATCCGATCCATTACTCCCTGTCACGGCCTCTTTAATCAATTTCTTTTTCCAGTTAGCACTCCTTTCTGTCATTGCCCCTTGGAATGCAAAACCTTGCAACACATCTAATTTGTTTCCATTTACCAGCATATAACATTATGAGATACCTTCTGTCTTAACAACCATCGCTTTACTCTAATCTACATTGATTTTCAAACCTTGCCTTCTTATTCACAAAACGTTGAACCAACCTACAAAAAACTGAAATAGGACTCCATATCAAGCGTACAGTACTTAAAATTTCCAAAAAATATGGTTTCCAAGGAGAGGGATTGATAGGATATACTTTATATCCTCTAAACATTTTCATGTTCGCGGGGTATTATCTGAATAATAAGTCTAAAGTGCGACATGTACTTACAACGTTCTAAATTCCTACAGATGATTAAGAAATGGAAAATGTATATATCTGCCGGTATATGCTGACAGTACATTTTGATGAGAGTTAGTAGGTTGCACACACTCCAGGCAGCATTGAGTAAAAAAGTACTGATACCACTTGAAAAAAAAACCTACCATTGACACGAGCGTATAAATGACCTCCAGTCTCTAATTCCCTACAATTAAATGTGATGTCCGCGGGGATATACCACTCTCAGTGCACCGCAAATTAATTACAAACCCACAATAACAGAGACGGGTTTGGCTGCACGGGCTTCAGAGGCTTAATAGACAGAAAGCACATTATCAGAATCCATTAAGTGGGAAAATTAAACGAAGAGACAGGTGTGTCGTGAGGCTCCTATTTGCCTTGTGTGAGCTGAAACTACGGCCAGAGAAACTGAGATTTATCAAAACGTATTGTTTTGTTCGCACATAATCAGGAGGAGGAAGAGGAGGCGATGGGTGAGGGGTCAGAATGTGGACAGGAGGGAGAGGTGAGTGAGAGTGGATTACAGTGTGGAAGGGAGAAAAAGGTGAGGGATGAGTGGCTAAATCAGGAGGAGGGATGAGGGAGGCTTGGGTCTTGAAGAGGGAAGGTTAGAAGTGAGGGTTAGGTTGGAAACAATAGGTGGTAAAGAGTGAAATTGTGAGAGGTTTAATGAAAAGTATATCTATCTATCTATCTATCTATCTATCTATCTATCTATCTATCTATATATATATATATATATATATATATATATATATATATATATATATATACATATATATATATATATATATATATATACTGTATATATATGGAGCCTCTGTGGTGCTAGTGTGCATTTTCGTACACAGGTGAACCAGGGTTTGCACCCCGTCAGGGTAATAAACTTTGGGAATGTTCACCCGGCCACGTACTTCTTTGGCGGACATAAAGGGTGCTGTGGTTGAACCAGTATTTCCTTACTATAAAGTATGCTTGCACCAGTCGGCTTGCACGGGCCGATTACACTTGGTTCACAGACTACACACACATCCAAAGCCAGTCCAACACTACAGTTACACTTCCAAGCACTTCTCACCCTACATACAATCTCTGTCAGACAGCCTGAGCCACTTGGTAGTGATACATTGGCTGTATCGTCCCGTCTTCGGTCGGGATAGGCCGGTCCTGCAGTGGATATTGAAACGGCTGATGATGATGATGATTATATATATATATATATATATATATATATATATATATATATATATATATATCCCTTAGCTCAATTAAAGAATTAAAAAAAAAATCGGCCCGAGAACTGTGACTTATATCACTAATGTCCAGCAGACGACTGCGGCTTACATGACTTGAGTAAGGAAAAAAATAAACGAATCAAGGCAGAAATTTTTAACACTTTGCTTAGGTGACCAGTGAATTGATACTGATCATGTGGTGGCAACTGGAACTTTTTTCAGCCACTTTTCCCATTTATTTCCCCTCACCGGTTCATGCTATATTTTCAGTGCAGTCCTCTCTGAAATTCTAATCTTAAAACAAGCTGTCTTGCTATAGATGCGAGTGCTGGCCGAAAAATTTTTATGTTTATACTTTAAACTGCAATCTTTCATCTTATGCTAAAATGTGTCTGTTGTGGAAATAGAAATTTAAGTTTCTTCGTCATTGGACAAAAACCCTTGTTAACTGCATAATGACTAAACAATGATTGATACTAACTTCATATTAGTCATACATATTTTAACATGTCCTCCTTTTTATCTGGAAAGTAAAACTGATTTCTTATGTCGCTGGAATACTGATATTTTTTGCGCACACCACGGAATGGTCGAGATTTCCTAATGCCGCAGTTTATGGGTAAATGATCTGTTTTTTCAAATGATTTACTAATTCTTCCTAATAACAGGCTATTAATTTCAAGGGAGATTTCATGTGGTGAAAGGACTTAAAGAACGTTAAATATATAAAATCTTAATTTCAAAAAGTTCTATCCTCAGATTGAAGGCGTTAAAAGATTGTTGTATGGGTCATCATGGATTAGCTCTGCGATTTGAAGTGGACCAATAAAAACAGCATTGAAGCTAATTACTACACCAACCAAATTATAGGTATTCTACAAATACCAGCTTTATTTTCTTTACTTGCAAATCACCCGAGTGCCTGACATATGAATATACCGGTATGTTACACAAAACTGAGTTCTAATATATTATTATATGAAGAACTAAGAAAAAAAGGCCCGTAAGATTATTATCGGATGTTCTCGGAACAGGTTGTGTAATCACCAGCGGGAGTTTTTAAAATTTTCAGTTCAGGAAATTAGCTAGCAAAAAGAGTATCTTTTACACTGCTGTCGCCTGGGAGAAATAATCCCAAATTAGAATTTTCGGAGAACGGTGCAAAAAAGAAAAAAAAGAAAAAAGAAAAAAGATGTCTTTGCAAGTATTCGGGAATTAATCAGACATTGTTCTGCACCAATTTGGCCTAGTCGAGCAAAATATACTTTTAAAATCAAAGAGCATCAACAAACTCAGTCTTCCATCATAAAACATTTGAACTTAACTATTATATTCACCAAAAAAAAAAAAAAAAAAAAAGTCAGGTCCACAATTTCGGTTATCTGCAACCTTGAACTGCAAGAGGAAACGAGGAACGCAGGTGAACAAGGCCATACGGAACCGGGGCGGAAAAAAGGTCGAGTATGTTTGGCAGTAGTTGGTGGGACATACCTGACTACCGCGGGACTGGCAGTGTACAGCACCTTCGGCGAGGCGACAGACGGAGATAATGGGTGTACGAATGGGAGAACTGGTGGGTAAACTGACAAACAGGGACCTGGAAAGAGAGAGAGAGAGAGAGAGAGAGAGAGAGAGAGAGAGAGAGAGAGAGAGAGAGAGAGAGGTAGCTTTCTGGTAGTGCAATCCTACCATTGCTTCAGAAACTTTCAACTGATTGACAATACAAAGACAGTCCTAGGAAATGAAGATCTGGCTATATGGGCAAAAATGAGAAGACTTTTGAAAATGGAGAGATAGGAAGACGAAAACAGAAAGAAATAAACATAAAGGGAAAGAGGGGGAAAGAATTTGAGGCAGAAAGGCGCCAAATAATAGCTAAATTCTAGGAAAGAGAAAGAAAGATGTACAGCCTGAAAAGTGAAAATGGCCGGTTCTTGTATTTTAAAAAATACTACAGAAAAGAGGAAACTGAGGTGAAAGGGAGATTGAAAAACATGAATGGTTGGGTACGACTTTGAAATAAAATGAAAAATCAAGATGGAAAGAAAAAAATACAGGATTTTACACGAATAACTGAAACAAAGGGAAAAGTGGGAGAAAGGAAGATCATGCGTGGTAAAAGAAAAAGAAAACGAAAAATGTGTGTGGAAAATGGAAAACGAGCTGAGCGAGAGGAAGTACAAGTAAAAGAAAAAATAGGACAAACTGGACAGACGCACACAACGAAAAAAAAGTAGGATCCCATATGAAGTACATAGGGAAAAATGAGGATAGTTATATATTTTTTGTTTGTAATGATGAAAACAAGGAATGGACGAGAGGAGTACAAACGTTAAATAACTTGGGGGAATGGGAGGCCGGGATAAAAATAAGCTGGGGTCCATGGGGTGGATGTGAGGGATAGTGAGTTTAGGTGTGGGAGGACAATGAAAAGGGAGGGAAGATGGCAAGCATGAGAAGCTTAGGGAGAGAGAGAGAGAGAGAGAGGCCGACGAAGCTGAGGAAGGACTTACGTAAAGGGAATTAAATGATGGAAGTTGAAGGAATAAGGGAGAGAGAGAGAAAAAGGGTGTAAAGGGGGGAAGAAGGTAAGGAGAAAGGGAGGCTGGGGAGAAAAAGGTCGAAATGTATAGAAGGGAAGTTAGAAGCCCGGAATAAATATTGGGTAAAGGAAGAAAGATACAATAAGCCAGAGGGACGAATGAGGATGGATGTGAAGGGCTGTGGAGTGGTTTAAGGCAGACAGCGGGAGAAGTTGGGAGCAGAGACTAGCAATGAAAGGCTTAGTGGTGGAGGGACGGTGTAAGAAAGGGATTTAGTGAGAGAGGAAGGGGATTAGAGAATGAGGGAATGGTGTAGAGAGGAATGAGGGAGACAGCTAAAGAGGGGTGGAAGAGGGAGGTACAGGGCACGGAGGGTGGGAGGTAAAATGTGCAAGAGGCAGAGAGGTAGGTAGGGACAGAGACAGAGAGGTATGGCATGACAGAAGGAAGGGAGGTAGGGAGGGACACAAAGAGGGACGTAGTGAAGGATGGGGATGGAAGGAAGGGGGAGAAGAAAAAAAATAGGTAAAGAGGCATAGAGCAATTATGTGAATAGAAGGTAAAGAGGGAGGGGCAGATGGGGTGAAGGGGTAAAAGGTGAAGGGTAAGAGGTAGAAATACAAGTTTATAATAAAGGGTAACTGTGTGGGAGAGAAAGGAAAGAGGGTTTGAAACTGAGAGGAACGTATGGGACCCAGTGGTGAGGGGAGAGGGTGTGGAGTGATGCGTGAGAAAGAGTGGTGAGCGGGGAGGGTGTGGGGTGAATGGAGAGGATGTTGGCTTTCAACGGGAAGGGAGAAAGTGCTGGACGAAGAAAAAGGGTTTGGTGTGAAGTGAAAAATATTGTGAAAGTGGTGGGTAAAGAATAAGAGCAAGAAGTGAGGGTAGAGTGGCAAGGGGTGAGGGTAGAATGTGAAGGGGTTAGGAAAACGGAGGGATGTACGATTCAGGGGTGAAGTGGGAACATTGTAAGAGTCAATGTTAAAGAGAAGTTGGTGGTCAAGGTATGCAGACGAAATATACAGAACAACGTTACGGGTGAGACGGGAGCTAGGGTGAAATGTACGATGGGATGAGGGGATGTCTGGGATAGGAGAAGACATGGAGTGAGGGAGTAACTAGGATGAGGGAGGAGCTGTGATAAGGAGAGACCTAGGGTGAGGGAACAGCTTGAGTGAGTGGGGCTTGGGGAGAAGTGGGGTGAGGGGAAAAATGGTGTGAACTAGAGTTGTGGTGTTGGGGTAGCTGAGGTGAGGAGTAGCTGAGGTAAGAGGGCAGCTGGGGTGTAGGAGAAGCTATGGTGCGAGGAGAGCTTGTGTGGAGTAGTAGCTTGTGTGTGAGGGTGAGTTGGGTATTGAGAACGCTGTGGTGAGGAAGGAGCTGCACTGAGGTTGACAGTTACTGCGGCAAAAAGACCTAAGAATTTAATACCAGAAAGTATGGAATGGGTGTGAGGCGGTTGATGCTGGCAGATAATGAGATGGGAAGCAGATAAACAATATTTAGGGAAGGCTTAGGTATATGGGGAGGGGAAAATGTTGATGTAAAAGGTTGGACTGGGAAGGGGGTGGTTCGTATGTGTATGTGTTTGTGTGTGCTCGTGTATGTGTGTGTGTGTGTGTGAGAGAGAGAGAGAGAGAGAGAGAGAGAGAGAGAGAGAGAGAGAGAGAGAGAGAGAGAGAAAGAGAGAGAGAGAGAGAGAGAGAGAGAGAGAGAGAGAGAGAGAGAGAGAGAGCACGGAGGGCAGTACTAAGGCAGTCGCCAAGTTTTCATTAGAGGAGCTTAGATATTTCTTACTACAAGCAAGTCTCGGTGAGAGTGATATTTTGTAAAAGAAATTGGTTTTCAAACTTTAATATTCACTGTGACTTGGTTCTGATAAATAAACAAGCATTTTTATTCACAATTCTCACGCAAAAGTTATGAAATACGGCCTCTGGAAAGTTAGAGCTGAGGAAGAGAAATATAAAACGGTGAAGGGGATAGGAAATAAAAGGGAAGTTGTTTTTGACAGACGATTTTTGCATTGTGATGTTGAGAAGATTGCATGAAAATGGTGAGAACAGAATCAAATGCTAGAAATTTCAACAAATAAAGATCTTAATCCATCGAGCTTTCGGAAGTCTTTTATATTTTAACTATACTCTGAAAGCTGCTGGAGTGCATTCTCTCTCTCTCTCTCTCTCTCTCTCTGTTTCAAACTACCCTTCATGTTACGTGTGCTACTCCTGCTCACGTTTGCTTATTGCCTGCCCCCACCCCTATTCAAGATGCTTCTGCAAGTGTGATTAATCTCTCATGCTAGACTCTCCAACAATAACTGCCCGAACCCTATTTAGTAACTAGTAAATTATCCCGTTAAGCCTGAATCCTCTTGTGCATAAAGTTCCCCTGCTCTGTTCTGAACCCTCTCTCATTACAATATAGCTTCTTCAGTACTGTCAGAACGCTCATAACAGTTTCTCTTATATGGCCTGAACCCTTTCTCATAACCAGATCTTTTGGTGCATTCAATAATGTTTTTGCGTTTTGGCCAGGTCCATGCTACCTTTATTGTTAGTCATGTTTTCTCTCTTTTTTTTTCTTTCTTGTAATCTTGTATTATTGTATTCTTGTTTAATTGTGGCAGGCACTTCCGTCCTTCAGAATTAATTCCGACCAAACTTGGACATAGTGACTACCCTATGAACTAGTTTTGCCCAGCAACGGCCCGCTTAGCCCCTCCCTGGCTGTGGGTCCGGATATTGTTGAGACCCAGTAGCAGACCCCGGCACCACTTTTTCAGATTTCGAATATCGAATTTTTTTCTTACTAAATTGAGGATAAACTTCTGGTACACCTGGCAATGCAATTTTTAACTCCTGAGCCCATCCTGTGCATGGCAATGATAAGCGAAAAATTTCGCAAAATGGCCATGTACACGCCAGTGGAAGTTAAGCAAAGGGGAAAAAAAAAAAAAAAGTACTAAGAAATATCCATATTTTCATCCTCCCCCCAAAAAAAATCAATGGTGCTGAAATGGTTTGAAATGACTAGATTTGTGCATTACGAACAAAATCAGTTCATAATAAGCGAGGTTTCATAAAAAGGGAATTATTATGATTTTTTTCACATTTTTTTATGTTTATTTAGTATATATATGGTTATTTCTGTTGTTTGGGTAGTTTAGCTTGTCTCCAGAGAGAGGCGAGAGATGGTGTCTTTAGACTCTATCCAGGTAAGAGTCCTCCTTTGTGTGTACGGGTTGAAACGCAACGGCCCACGTACGGCTGGCCTTCCTCGCCTACTGGCTTCTTCTGTTGTAACTGACTTGCGAGAGACAGGTCATATTTTCCTTACTGTGTTTCTGGGATGCACACTTTCATTTTTAGTTAGAAACAGTGACATTTACTATTATGATTATTAGTAGTAGTAGTTTGTGGTAGGTGGGGGCGCTCACCATCCAGTCACTTAACGTAGAGCAGCTTTGCCTGTCTGCTCCTTCCTCTCTTCCTTCCTTCCTCTTCTGTCTTTCTTTCCTTCATTCTTTTCTTTTCCTTCTGCCTAAGGGTGACTTTACACTCCCTCTTCTGTCTTTCTTTCCTTCATTCTTTCCTCTTCCTTCTGCCTATATGGCTGACTCTACACTGAGCGACAAGCCAAATGGTTTCCTGTACACCAGGAAACCATTTACTATGCTGGGTGGTAACCATATAACCAAATTATGGCACCTGGTGGTCCAATGAGTAATTAAGGCGCTCCAATCAGATTGAGCCGGTGCAAGTTCATATCCAAGGGGTGGTTGGGATTTACTGATCTCGTAATGCCATTCGGGGATGAGTGAGGCTGGTCACTCTCACCTTAAATGTCAGGACCAACTTACTTAATCCCCCCAGGCTCCTACTCTCTTCATGGGGCAGCATAGGATTGGGTGTTGAATGGATGGATGGAGTAGTAGTAGTAGTAGTAGAAGTAGTAGTTGTAGCAGTAGTAGTAGTAGAAGCAGTAGTAGTAGTAGAAGCAGTAGTAGTAGTAGTAGTATTAGTATTAGTAGTAGTAGTAGTAGTAGTAGTAGTAGTAGTAGTAGTAGTAGTTGTTGTTGTTGTTGTTGTTGTTGTTGTATAAGTATTATTACTGTTATTATTATATGACGATTTTTGCATCTAATGGTTGTCTTGTTACTTCATTCACTCTGCTGGATATTCATCTGATGCTGCTGTGAATCTGTATTCTACAGTCATACCATAACTACTGCAATAGTAATTCTCCTACATAATGTCTCGGCACATATGACTAGCTCCTGCATTCACTGTTATGATACAGTGAACCAATTATTTTAATTCTAGCATTTTATTTGCTCTATAATATTTCCTTCTTCCGCTGTTTTACATAACCCTATTGACAACCAGATTTTTTTTTTTCTACAGTGTTTTCTTAGTAATTTTAATTATATTTTGTGCATCATGAGGCTTCCCGTTACAGCAACATTATTAAAAAGAAGCCACACAAGCCATCGTATCCCAGAAAAACCGAGCCTAATCAAGTAAAGATATGATACGGTATATGTCAAGTCTTCATCTAAAGGAAGAATATCTGAGACTTTTGTAATACAGATGGAATATATAGGATTTTTTTTTCTCCTGCCGTGAGAAGATTAAAATGATGGTTGTATTAACAGTCATCGGTTTATATATATATATATATATATATATATATATATATATATATATATATATATATATATATATATATATATATATATATATATATATACTTCCCCAGTATTCCCTGCTTGTCGTAAGAGGCGACTAAAATGGACACTTTTATCTACATTCTCTTTGCTCTTTTTCTTTCCCTTGTACTTTGTCTGTCCAAAGTCTCTGCATTTTACTTTCATTTAGTTAATTTCCTCTCTCCACTGTCTGGTTCCTGCGAGGCACTGGCATTGGCTCCAGGGTAAAATATTTTTCTGCCTAAGAAATCTTGATGAACTCTGGTGGTGATGCAATGGCCCTCAGTCCCGTGCAGCCCGTAAGTGGGCAGGAGGTGCTAAGAATCCCACGGTGTAAAAATAAGTTTATACATCCAAAAAGAACCTTAAGAATAGGAAACTGGAATGTTCGAACTCTCAGTCAGGCTGGTAAAATGGAAGAGCTTATTTCAGTGTTCAAGGAATACAAGACAGATATTTGTGCTCTTACAGAAACAAGGTTGCTTGGAGTTGATAAAATGAATTTGGAAGATGGTATTACTATGTTGGTTTCTGGTAGGAGTGATGGAAATCATTACCAAGGAGTAGGCTTACTGCTGAGTAGAGATGCTTGTAAGGCAGTATGTGAGTTTGAACCAATTAATGAGCGCCTGCTTTATGCTCGTTTAAAATCTGACCATGGTAATATCAGTATGGTTGTAGGGTACGCTCCGACAAATGAAGGATGACTTTTATGAGAAGCTGCAGGATGTAGTGAATAGAGTGGCAAGACATGATGTGTTAGTTTGCACTGGTGATTTTAATGCGATTGTTGGCAGTAGTAGGGATGGCTTTGAAGATTGTATGGGTAAGGAGGGTGTTGGTATAAGGAACGAAAATGGGGCGCGACTTGGAAGCTTTTGTTTGGCAAATGACCTTATAATTGGTGGAACTATCTTTGAGCATAGAAAAATACATAAAACTACTTGGATTTCACCATGTGGTAAATATTGTAACCAGACTGACCACACTGCAATTAGCAGAAGGCATAGGAGTTATTTGTAAGACGTTTGCGTAAGGAGAGGGGCAGATATAGGTAGTGATCATCAGCTTGTTGTGTCAAAGATTAAAATAAAACTTAAGAGAAACGTTAATGGTAATTCTACAGGAGGTAATAATTATGATTTGGATGAGATGAGAAGTGATGAGAGCACGAGGGAAAAGTTTCGGTGGGAATGTAGGAACAGGTTTCTAGTCCTGCAGATTTTGATGGAATCTGAAGACAATGATATTAATCAAATGTGGAGATAGGTAAAAGAGGTTTTGCATGAGAGTGCTAAGGTTACTATTAAGAAAAAAGGAAAAGCGAGAAGGAAAAAGTGGATGTCAGATGAAACATGGAATGCAATTCAGAAAAAGGAAAGAGGCTAAGTTAAGAAGTGAAGAACAACATGCTGATGGCCAGGTAGTTGAAGTACTTAGAGCAAAGTACTGGAGTTTACATTCTGAAGTAAAAAGACTCGTTAGACGTGATAAGAGGAGACTATATGATGAAAAGGCGACAGAGACAGAAATTAAAAGTAAAAATGACGGTCAGAGCACAAGAGCAGCGTATCAGGCCATAAAGGAGTTAACTGGGACTGAAAAGAGAAGGAAGGAAATACCTGTACGAGATAGAAATTGTAATTTGATGACTAAAGATTTGGATATAAAAGAAAGGTGGAAAGAGCACTTTGAATCAGTTCTAAATAGACCAATCCCAGCTGAAGAGGACATTTTCCCAGCCGAGAGAGATTTGCAGATAGAAATAGGGGATATAACTTTGGAGGAGGTAGCAAAATCTCTAAAGGAGTTAAAGAATTTTAAGGCCCCAGGAGAGGATGGAATATTCCCTGAAATGCTTGAGGTGGAAAATGACGAGTTGATGAATGCGCTTTTGAAACTTTTTAATGTGGCTTGGGATAATGGTGGAATTCCAGAAGAGTGGAAAAATGGAGTGATTATAAAAATACCAAAAAAGGGAGATTTAAGTGTGTGTGGCAATTGGAGGGGGATAACTTTGACACCTGTAGTTGCAAAAGTCTTTTCCAAAATCTTGTTGAACAGAATAGAGCCAGTAACTGATAAAATTTTAAGAGAAGAACAAGCGGGATTTAGAAAGGGTCGAGGTTGTAATGATCATATTTTTATTGTAAGGCATCTAATACAACAAGCTAATGAGATGAAAATGCCACTTAGTATGTGTTTTGTGGATTTTGAAAAGGCGTTTGATAGTGTTTCACTTGGAGCTATGTTGGAAATTATGAGATTCTATGGTATACCAGAAAAGTTTGTAAATATTATTAGAAGCCTGCATGAAGGTACTTTTTGTAAGATAATGGTGGGTGGTTCTTTGAGTGATCCAGTTCAAGTTAGGTCAGGAGTGATTCGAGGAGGAGTTCTTTCGCCATTGTTGTTTGTTTTGGTTATGGATTATGTTATGAAAAAGGTTGTAAGGAGAACATGTGCAGGAATTAACTGGAAAGAAAATAAGAAGCTAATGGATTTGGACTATGCTGATGATATTGTACTGATTTGCGGAAGTATTTACAAGATGCAGAGGGTGCTTGATTGTCTGGTGGAGGAAGGAGAAAAAGTGGGATTGGTAATAACTTGTGGAAAGACTGAAATTATTAGTATGAACGTGGAGAACCAAATCGATTGTGTAATTGGGAATAATGTGGTGAAGAATGTAGAAAACTTTAAATATCTGGGAACAATTGTATCATCTAATGGATCATTAAACAATGAAATTGAGGAGAGGATTAGACAGGCTTGGCGAGCTGTTGGAATGTTGAAATCTGTTTGGAATAATAATATGCTTTCGGTACATACTAAAGTGAAAATTTACAAGTCCATGGTTGGACCAATTTTAATTTACGGGCATGAGTCATGGTACAGTACAATTGCAACAGATCAGAAATTATTAGGATTTGAGAATAAAATACTGAGAAGGATTCTTGGGGTAAAGTTGCAAGACAGAGTTACAAATGCAAGAGTAAGGGATATTACGAGAGTGGAACCAGTTAATGAATATGTGAGACTGTCTCGCTGGAAGTGGCTGGGGCACATATACAGAAAAGAAGGTAGTTTGATACAGGATGTGCCAGAGTGGACTGCTAGAGGAAGAAGAGGTAGAGGTAGGCCGAGGGAAACCTGGTTGAGGACAATGAAAAAAGAAGCAGGAGAGGAGTGTTGGTGGGACCTGAAGGAGATGGCAAGAGACAAATATTGGTGGAGAGAGTTCATTGAGGCCCTATGCATCCCGTGGGGTGCTACAGGAAATGATTGATTGATATCTATATATATGTATATATATATGTATATCTATCTCTCTATATATATGTATATCTATCTATCTATCTATCTATCTGTATATATATATATATATATATATATATATATATATATATATATATTTTGTGTGTGTGTGTGTGTGTGTGTGTGTGTGAGGGTACATGTATGCAGTATCTACAAAGGCATATGTGTCGAAATGTTTGATCGAGATAGAATGACGCGGCGAAAGTATGAAAGTAGGTCAGGTAGTAGGGCTTATTTAGGCAAGTGTGTCTTATGATGTAAATGTCTGGTGGAAGGGGAGGGGGGAAGGGGTAGAAGAGGTAGAGAAGGAGGCAAGGGGAGGGGGCAGCGGAGGGAGAGGAAGGAGAAATGGATGGGGGGAAAAGGGAGAGAAGAGGATTTGGGAAACAGTAGAAGAGGAAGAAGGAAAAAGAGAGAATAGGAAGATGGGAAGGGTGTGTAGGATGAAATAAAAGGGAGGGGGGGGGGGAGAGAAGAGGAAGAGACGAGGAAAAGTTTGAAACTGAATGAAGGCGGCAGTAGGGAGAAAAGGAATAGGTAGGAAGCGGGGAGGAAAACAGGAGGGAGAGAGTGGGTTGAAGAGGTAGGGAGGAGGGCAGCGATAGAGGTGGTTGTTCTGTAAGGTGGCTGTGTTGCAGTGCTAAGGCAGGAAGGCTGGCATTTCAATACGCCAAGTGGTGAGACGTGGATAAGGGATTATACATATAGACGGCAGTAGTTGCAAAGGGGCACAGCTATTCCAAAATTTTATATATTCAGCTAAATTGCAAGTGTGTATGGGCCGCATATACACTATTGTGAATATAAATATAAATTCCGTTTATAACAGTAAATAGCGAGACAGGGAGCAATGACTTTTTAAACACACTAATTCGATCTGTGAAGGTCAACCAAGGTCACAGAATATCATGGTAGTTTCGCAATTGTTCAGCTAAAACTTGGATCGCTGATACTGTCCGCCATTGAGCTTCCTAATTAGGTATCCACAAGATTTTGTTTTTGTCCGAGGGTTATTTTTATCAAGAATGAATGCTGCAGGTACCATTGTGTGTGTGTGTGTGTGTGTGTGTGTGTGTGTGTGTGTGTGTGTGTGTGTGTGTGTGTGTGTGTGTGTGTTTACCCTTTGCAAAAGGAACACTTGAAAAAATTCAGTCACTTAATGCTCTTGGTTCGAGAGTGCGCGCGCGCGCCCCCCCCCCCACAGACCCACTTATACATTATCATTAATGCAGTATATAATATTATTTACCCATTTTTTCCCTCCACCTGACAAAGTCAGGGGAGGGTGTTGTTATCACTGGGATCAGTAAAAGTCTGTCCGCAGAGCTGGGCGGCAGGCCGGGCGTAGAGATTTCGTTTCCAGGCCAGAGCTCAGAATGTATTCACTCTATTCAGGAAATTTCAAATAGTCATATGCCCTGTAGTGAACCGGTGCCTTTTAATAGGTAGAATACTGTCATAAGATTTTTTTTTTTTTTTTTAACCCCTTAACCGCGGGGCGTCACTTTCGTGACGCTTGGGAGCAAGGGATCATACCGCGGGGCGTCGCTTTTGTGATTCTGTGTTATTTTGAATTCACCCGGGCTTCCAAGTGGGGGCTTGTATCATCTATCAGTACTGCCATTGTCCAACACTAGTCAGCACTCCTAATCTCATCTGTACTCCCATCCGTTGTTGACAATTTAGCCATTTCTCCCCGTTCTTGACTCCCCTCCCTAACCCCCCTCCATTACCCTATCCTCTCGCCTGCCCGGCCGTGCTACGCTAAGTAAATCTTCCCTGGAATTTTTCACTGATTTCATCCATTGAAATAAGCCCTATGTCCTATTCTTATACCAAATAATATATACAAGAAAGAAATAAGGTAAGTGAGAGTGCCAAACACCTGGAATTGGCTAATTATCACCTGACAACACCTCACGTGCACTCGTTCGCTAATTTTCGCTGTTTTTTTCCCCTTGAAATATGCCCTATAATCTATTTTCGTAATAAATATACATGTAAGGAGGGAAGGGAGAAGCCTAAGTGATATTTACATTCACCTGGAACTACCTAATTTATAATGTATTGTCTAGATTTCCTGCCAATCATATCAGTGCTAAACAAAGATGTTTCAAGATCTAACATTGGTAGCTCTGAAAATATATCTCCTAAGTAGGCCTCTAATCTATTTTCGAAATAAATATACATGTAAGGAGGGAAGGGAGAAGCCTAAGTGATATTTACATTCACCTGGAACTACCAAATTTATAATGTATTGTCTAGATTTCCTGCCAATCATATCAGTGCTAGACTTAGCTGTTTCAAGAAGCAATATTGGTAACCCTGAATAACCCCTTAGCAGGCCTCCACGCTAGCCCTCCGTTATCAGGTTACTCTCAACTTCCGAAGTGAGAGTACGTATGTTTCTTCTTGCTGACTTCAAGGCCTTTTTTCACCCCCATGCAAATGGCCCTGTGACCTTTACCCACTACTAAACCTCGTGTGGAAAGAGGTAAAGGGCTGACAATTGATAAAAGAGTGACTACGATCTTTCTATTGAGTAAAACAGTGCAAGTGGAATTGTAAATAATGTGTAAATAATGTGTAAACAGCAAGTGAAAGTAATGAATGTAAATATACGTGAACAATGGAAAACAGTTTTATAAGTTATTTCAAGTGACAGTGCACAACACAGTGTAAATAAAATAGAAATGTAAATAACGTAAATAAAATAGAGAACGTAAATAGAAATGTAAATGAGTAGTATTATAAGAATACGAGTATATACCCTAGGAGTAATGAAAGTGAAAGTTTCACTCTAGCATGTCTGAATGCTATGAGTTATGAGAGTGAAGATGAAAGTGACATTCACTCTCAATGCCAGTATACAGGACGAGAAAGTGAATGCTACTTATTTTACTGAAAGATATTGAATCCCTACAGTGACAATAAACTAATACTACTGAAGGAAACTTATGAATAAAGACTGTAGACATATATAAGTGTTATATAGTAATAGAAATATAAAGTGTGAGGGGTTTTATGAATAATAAATGACAGACTACTAAGAGCGAACTAGTGCCAGTGCGACGATCAGACGCGCTCGTAATTTCCATTGCTTTCACAGTGTTTTCTTTTTTTTAGTATGGATCCCAAACTACTTGAAAATTGTAGAATAGTGTTTATAGTGTTTGTATCTGGCTGTGGTAATCATATTACGGGTTGTCGGGAAGTGTAAAGTGGAGACTTCGTTACCCTACTTCAGAGGTCTCCACAAGTCCTACGGTAACTGACGAAGGCTCAACAATCATTCCAGGAGAAAGCTGAAGGTATGTGCCATAAGCATATGTAATTTTATTATTCTAGGACTAATAACTGATTTTTGGCAAATATTTTTTGAGAGTCTGTCGGAGCCCAAATAACCCCGCGGCACACGCAAGTCATTGGTAAACAAGCCCGCGGTGTAGGGGTTAATGAAATCAATCAATCAATCAATCATTTCCTGTGGCACCCTCGGGGATGCATAGGGCCTCGATGAACTCACATCACCACATCCTATCTTGTGCTAACTCCTCAAGATCTCCCCAACACTCATCTCCAGCTTCCCGTCTCATTGTCCTCACCCACGTCTCTTTTGGCCTTCCTCTACCTCTCCTACCAAGTGCCACCCACCCTGGTGTACCTCGTACCATTCCCTGTCTCCTGTACACATGTCCTAGCCACTTCCTTCGTGAGAATCTAACATATTCATCGATCGGCTGCACTCCCGTTATTTCTCTAATTCTACTATTTGGTATCCTTTCCCACCACTTAACTCCTAATATTCTTCTAAGTGCTTTATTTTCAAACACCAAGAATTTATTTTCCATAGTCACTGTGCTGTACCAAGACTCGTGTCCATAAATTAAGATACTCCTAACCATTACCTTATAAAGTTTGATTTTTGTATGCACAGAGAAATTGTTATTATTCCAAATATTTTTAAGCATTCCCATTGCCTGATTAGCCTTCTTTAACCTTTCCTCGAATTCAAAGTTCAAAGAACCATCCTTGGCTAAATAAGTACCTAAATATTTAAAACTATCAACTTGCTTTACAACCATACCTCCAATTACACATTCCTGTGCATTTTCCATATTCATATTGATTATTTCAGTTTTTCCACAATTAATAACCAAACCCACCTTGCGACCTTCACTCACCAAACAGTCCAACACTCTCTGCATCTCTTCTGGCCCATCACAAATCAAAACTATATCATCTGCATAATCTAAATCCAAAAGTTTCCTGTTCTCTCCCCAAAGTATACCTGCACCGGTTTCTGTTCCAACGCGTTTCATAATGTAGTCAATGACCAATATAAATAGTAAAGGCGATAGAACACCACCTTGAATTACTCCGGACTTGACTTCAAACGAATCACTCAGACAACCATCAACCATCAATCAATCAATCAATCATTTCCTGTGGCACCCTCGGGGATGCATAGGGCCTCGATGAACTCACACCACCACATCCTATCTTGTGCTAACTCCTCAAGATCTCCCCAACACTCATCTCCAGCTTCCCGTCTCATTGTCCTCACCCACGTCTCTTTTGGCCTTCCTCTACCTCTCCTACCAAGTGCCACCCACCCTGGTGTACCTCGTACTATTCCCTGTCTCCTATACAATGTCCTAGCCACTTCCATCGTGAGAATCTAACATATTCATCGATCGGCTGCACTCCCGTTATTTCTCTAATTCTACTATTTGGTATCCTTTCCCACCACTTAACTCCTAATATTCTTCTAAGTGCTTTATTTTCAAACACCAAGAATTTATTTTCCTTAGTCACCATCACTTTACAAAATGTGTCCTCATGCATGTTCATAATGATCCTCACAAACTCCTCTGGTATTCCATAATGTCTCATGATCTTCCCCATAGTCTCTCTCGAAACACTATCAAAAGCCTTTTCATTTAAATGAAAAAGTAAGAAAAAAAAATCCGGAGATTTTAATGCAACCTGAACAAGGAATCAGAAGGGCCCAAGATACGTGTCCTCAAGGCATTCTCCTTATGCCCACCTCTAAAAGAAAAGCCTGGGAGGGGTGGGGGCGGAGGACCTTTATGCGCTTGGTTAGGTGTGCAGGGAGGTGGAGGTATGTGCTTGGTCAGATGGAGAGTTGCAACAGCGTATAGTTGACTGTGTTTACCTTCATCGTATTTCGCGAAATATGTCAGAGCAACCCAAGCTTACTTCCCTGTCGTTTTTGTTACTTTTTTTTCTTGGGTAAGATTGTCTTTCTCACCGCCTTGACTGCCTATATTTCCATGGTGTACAGAGACACCATTATCTTCTCGAAGTTTGTCCCCCCTCCCCCCCAAAAAAAAAGGAACAATCGAACCATCTGAAACACAAACCAATAGTAGAGATAGGGTTTTCATTGTATTTCGTCAATTGTAAATTTTTTTCAGACGGAACTGGGAAGATGATTGTTTCTTTGTCTTTACTTGTGAGTAAGAAAGTTCGCCTAGTGTTTCACCTGTTTTATTTTCTGCTTTCATTTGTTGATTATTAATTCTAAATTGATGGAAAGCTGGTATTTTTCTCTGTCCATAGATGACTTTTCTGAATTTGATGCGTAGGAAGGTGTCCAAATGAAGAATGCCCAAAGTGCGAAGATGACGTAGTGGAAGAGCAAGCAAACTTTTGTCCTAGACTCTACCCCTCAGCCTTACCCGGTCACCCACTCACGTCCTAGGTCGTTCTTTTCATGCCTGCTTTCTCCCTACATCTTATTTTGTCCCACATGTCAGAAGAGAGAAAAATTAAGAATGAAACTCAAATCAAGAAACCATTGTCTGAACTGGCTAATCATTTGCATAAAATTTAATCCTTTAAAATAAAACTACAGTAGCTAAAATGAATCGATTGGACCTGAACGAACCTGAAATGAAGTAAGGAGAGTTAAGGATAATGTTAGAGATGGCTTAATGTGACAAAAAGTGACAAGTGCAATTTATTAAGATGAATTCATTTCACAGCGTCTCAGTTCTGCTGCCTCTTGCTTACTTTATTATTGTTACCACTAGGTGTTATTTTTATCCAACTAAGGAAGGATCTTATTTCAGGGGATTAATTAAAGCTATATGTTTCATCACCAGTTCGAAGATCTATCTCCAGCTGAATATAAATGGTAAAAATGAGGCAAAAGTTAACAATTACGTACTGAACACTTATTGATCTAACACGGCATCAGTGAGTCTAAATGAGTGTGAAATTGCCTGAATGAATCTGCGTTAATGTTCCTGTAGTCTGAACATATCTAATAATCCATCCCAGCTAACTGCAGACGAATTTATTCCAGTATGAGTTTATTATAGGAACCTGGGAGTGCTGATAATGTCACTCTTAACCCTCTCTATCTATCTATCTATCTATCTATAGCCCGACGCCCTAATCCCGCAAAGGGTGGCCGCAGACAAAACGCCTCCAAGTCACTCTGTCACCCACCATTTGACTCCCCTCCCCCCAACTCACCCCCCCCTCCCTCATATACCTCTCAACTCCATCCCTCCACCTCATCCTCGGTCTACCCCTCCCTCTCCCTCCCTCCACCTCACCTACATACACCCTCTTAGTCAGTCTTTCATTCTCCATTCTCTCCACATGTCCAAACCACCTCAGTGTATTTCTCCTAATCTTTTCAACCACATCCACATCTACCCCACAACGTTCCTTCACTTCTTCATTCGTCAACCTGTCCCTCCACGTCACTCCACATGCTCCTCTCAAGTAACTCATTTCCACTGCTCTCACTCTTGATTTGTTCCCCTCTTGCAAAGAGGGGAACAAATGTCCACGCCTCGCTTCCATACGTCAGGGTAGGGATCACAATACCATCATGCAGTGACTTCTTAACTTCCATACTCACCTCCCTATTTCTCATCACTGCTTTCAGTATACCAACAACCTTTCTTCCCTGCTGTACCCTTTCACGTACTTCATCCCCCAAAGTTCCATCCTTATTCATCACACTACCCAAGTACTTGAATGCACTCACATTCTCCATATCCTCACCATCCAACCTCACTGCACACTCTGTGACTTCATTCCTCTCAAACACCATAACTTTACTTTTGTTTACATTAACTTTCAGCTTCCTCCTCCTACACACTGTCCCAAATTCATTCACCAAACCTTGCAACTCCCATTCATCTTCACTCAACAATACTGTATCATCAGCAAACAGCAACACCGGAAGCTTCCAAATCTCACCCTCATTCATTAGGGCCACCCCCACATCCACTGCCCTACCTTGTACCTCCTTTACAACCCCATCCATATATATATTAAACAGCCATGGAGACATTACACACCCCTGTTTCAGTCCCACATTGAGATCAAAGAACTCACTCAGCTCACCATCCACTCGCACCGTAGCCCTAGCTCCCTCGTACATACTCTTCACAGCACTCAACAATTTCCCCTCCACTCCATATATTCGTAATACCTTCCACATACCTTGCCTATCTATTCTGTCATAAGCTTTCTCCAAGTCCATGAAGGCAGCATACACTTTCCTTCCCTTCTCTAGATACTTCTCCACTAAACATCTTAGAACAAATATCTGATCTACACACCCTTTTCCCTTCCTAAATCCCCCTTGTTCTTCTCTAACTAGCTCCTCTGTCATATGCCTAACCCTATCAATGAGTATTCTACCATATATTTTACCAGTCACACTAAGAAGGCAAATACCCCTATGGTTACCACATACTTCTCTCTCCCCTTTTCCTTTGTACAGAGGAACAATTATACCTGATTTCCAGTCCTCTGGAACCCTTCCCTCTTCCCAAGCCAATCTACACAACTTCCATATCCACTCCACAACAATCTCACCCCCATACCTAAGCATTTCACCACACACTCCATCAATTCCTGGGGCCTTTCCCAGCTTAATCTTCTTCATCGCTTCCCCTACTTCCGACCTACTGATCTCTTCCTCCCTCCTCTCATCTCTTCTTCTCCCAGCCATTCCCCAACCACTTATACTCACACTGCTCTCACTCTCTACATTCAACAAATCCTCAAAGTGCTCCTTCCATCTCCTCAATTTCTCTCTCTTTTCCACCAACAATCTATTATTCCTATCTTTCACTCCCCTACTATTTCCCCTTTCACACTGCTTTACTTTCTTTACCTCCTTCCAAAACAATTTCTTACTCTCCCTCCATTTCACACTCAGATTCCTCCCAAACTCTTCATCCACTTCCTTCTTGCTCTCCTTCACCAGTCTCTTAACCTCCCTTCTCCTGCTCACATATACCTCTCTCTTCTCTCTCTCATCTTCTCCCCTACCTCTACTCGCCAACCATTCACCATATGCCTTCTTCTTTTGTTCCACAGCTCGTTTCACCTCATCATTCCACCATGCTGTCCCTTGCACACCCTTGCATCTCCTCCTCACTCCACAAACCGCCTCACACGCTGCGCTTATCTCTTCCGTGAATATCTTACATACTTCTTCCACCCCTTCCATCTGCTGTAGCTCATACCTTCCCAATCTTTCTTCCACTATGCTCTTATACTCTGTCCTTTTCTCACTATCTTGCAATTTCTCCACTCTTCTCACAGGAGCTGCTTCCTCCTGTCTTCCCCTTCGCCTCCTCAACCACTTTCTTTGCAGCTCTACCTTGGCCATCACTAAGTGATGGTCCGAGACTCCATTCCCCCACCCTCTCCACACCCTTGCATCCAACACTTGTCTTCTCATTCGCTCATCCACACACACGTAGTCTATCATTGCCTTTCGTTCAACAAGTTCACCATCCATCCTCCTCATTACTCTCCATGTATACCGGTGGATCATCTTATGACGAAAGTAGGTGTTGGCTATTGCCAACCCCTTACCAGCACAGATGTCCACCAAAGCACTACCATTCCCATCTACTTCAGCTGGCACACCCCACTGACCAACCACTCCATCCACTCGTACATTCCCAACTTTGTGATTCATGTCTCCAATCAACAGCACTCTCTCGCTCCTCTCAAACTTGTCCATACATGCTTCTACTCTTGCCCAAAACTCATCTTTCACTCTTGCCACTCGATCCTCTGTTGGAGCATACACACATACAATCGCCCATGCTTGTATACCTACTTTCATCCTCACCCATACAATCCTTGCACCCACTGTTCCATACTCTCTTATATTCTCCTTCCACTTCTTGCTTATCATCAGACATACTCCCTCTCTTGCCCTCTCATTCTCACTGATTCCCGCACATATACCTATACCGTATTCCCATTCTCTCATCCTTTCACCTTACCATTTAGTTTCAGTCAATCCACATATATCCACTTTTGCATCCTCAAGCACCTGGACAATCTCTCTCTCTTTCACTTCATCATTCACTCCTCTCACATTCCACGTTCCTACCCTCTCACTGTTTGAAAAAATGGTATATTCTATTGTAGCAAACACTGCATGATATTATTCAGATAAGAGAGAGTTCTTAGACCCTGAGGGTAGTAATAGTGTCAAAATAAACCTGAAAGTATCAAAATGGATGTAAATGAATCGGAACTGACCTAATTGATGCGTTTTTCCTTAAATGAATGAGAAGGCTCTTAATGGACACGAAAAGACGTATAGTTACTCAAATGCCCCAGTTATGAGTGTGTGTAAATGTATTTTGATGGTTACGAAGTTGCCTGAGCAGCTGTCCTGTTCAAACCCATACTGACGTGAGTATACTGACAACTCGAATCGACGTGAATGGAGCTGAATGAAACCAGCGTGAACTGGAAGACCTGTAACCAGGTTAAAAGGGCCTAAATTGGTCTGAATCGACATGATAAGCCCTGACTCGTCCTCGTCGGTTGGTAAATACGTGATGGGTCTGAAGCGCCATAACTGTGCTTGCAGTGACCGGACGAACAGAGTGAACTTAGTGTAAAGGCCTCTCCATAATGCTAGAAAAAAAAAAAAACACTGAATTAGCACACCGATGAAAAGCCAAGGTAATATATGCCTGTAATATGCAAACTATGCACGGTGTTCTGATGGTTGCCACCATCCCAACATGGTCAAGTAGTAAGGAAATGCGCTTGTTTTTTTTTTTCCCCCTCTTACAGTTAAATGACTACTCAGACTAGAAGATATCTCTCTGACTGAATTGATGAAATTTTATGGCTCGTAGCGTCTGTTCTACTTTACATTCACCTCCAAGAAACACATCTTACCGTAGTTCCATCTATAAAAATCATCAGTCCCGCCTTCCATTCATCGTATTTCACTTTTCTCTTATTTCAGTCTAAAATAAATCCCACTTCGCAACAGCTCGCTCCTCCACACCTCACTTCCTTAATATTTCGTCCATATTAATTGACACAGAGTGAGCAGAGGTCTAAAAAGGCCTAATATTTTTGACAGGCCTTTATGGAAAAGCTGTAATTGTTACATATAGCTTAATTAGGTTGCGTTCCATGTTGCAGGGTGTTGTCAGTAACGCCACAAAATGGTCAGACACGTTCTATCATCACATGCTTCAAAAATGCTCGTCAACATTTGGAGACATTTCTACACTTTCGCACTCACACTCGTATCACACTTCACCTCTACTACATACCCATACCAAACACTGCCACCACACACCTCCACCCCTCCTTCCTCCTACTATACCTCATCTTCTATCACACATTCCACCTACCCCATACCAATACCACATATCCCCAACCTAACACATCTACCAAACAACTTCACACCGAACCCTGTCCACATCTCATCCCTGCTATACCTCATCAGTATTAAAACTCCTCAGCAACACCTCATCATACAAAACACCCTAAACATACTTCACCCCTACCACACCAGGCTCCTACCACGCACCTTTACCACACTTCACTCCTACCACAGCTCACCCCTACCACACCTCACCCCCACCACACCTCACCTCCATTACGGAGAGAGAATTCAGACGTTAACAAACTTTAACAATTACCGCAAAAGAAAAATTTATGGTCGATATTAAAGCCCCGAAATTAAATGAAAAATTAAAAGTTAGAGGCTGAAGTTGAACCGCTGAGCCTCACCCTAAAAAAAATAAAATAAAATAAAAAATGAAATGAGAAAAGAGTGGAAATAAGTGAATATTCTCATTTATATGAACCTAGTGAATGAAAGAAGTGAAAATTATATGTATACATGACAAAGATAAAGAAAAAAAGTGTATAAGAGCAAGAAACAAAGTAAGCATAGCTACATTCGTGAGACTGAATGGAAGGAATGACAAATAAAAGAAGACGTAGGAGAATTATGAAATGAACAGAGGAAATGGAAAACAAAAGTATACCCATCTAAACAGAAACAAAAGTGAAAAACTGAAAAGTAAACATAGCTGAGTAAAGAACATAGACCATTCAAAGCAATAAAATTCTTCCTCCCCCCCCCTCTCTCTCTCTCTCTCTCTCTCTCTCTCTCTCTCTGTGTGAATGCAAGTATGGAGATGCATTGAAACAAGCGACAAATGAAAATACATAAAACTAAACCCATTCATTCAGGAATGCTATAAAGTGTGCGTGGACCCAGGACTAGGCTATTCAGTCCAACATTTTTAGGAAAGCGTGGCCAGACACCTTCCCTTCAGCAAAACTTTGGTTGTAATATTGCAATAACCGCAACCATTCCACTGAGTCAGACTCATAACGGTATGTCTCTGTTTCCTGATTATGTGGTTATCACAAGACTTAATGAATGGTTTCATGGATTACAGGAAATAGTTGGCTTGTTACTCAGTGAAAAATCACCTGAAGGTGGCCCTATGATGAGTAGGTGGATTGTGATGGCCCCGCCTATCACAATGAAAGAATATACTTTATATTAACGACGAATTTACACTTAAATCCGATTTGTTGAATGCAATTAGGATACATACAGATACCTTGTTTATTTTAGTCAGTGCTACATTTATTCTTAGTTTCACATGATTCATCGTCTGTGCTCCCGTACTTAAGAAATGGTCACTAATGCTTATAACAAGAGCACTTAGTAATATGGGACCTCCATGATATCTGAATTCTTGAGTATTTTTTATCCTGTCTTGACTCTTCTCCCAGAAACATGGCCAATGTGCTGCTATGATCAAGCTCTAAAAATAATGCCCTAATTACCATTAACGCTGACCTGTCCAACAAGGAGCATCCATTAGTGTTACAATATATTACTGACCACACATCATCTGACCGCGACACTCAGCCCACTGCAAGGGTTTGCTTGGTGTGGTTCCTTCAGTATGATTCCGAATATTAAAGTTCGTTCCTCTTGCCTTTAGACTATTCAACTTTGGGGAGACTTCGAAATGCAGAGATAAGATAAAACACAAACTCCACCACATCAAAACTACCTCTTTTCAACTTAAGAACTCGCCTGATGCTGGCCTTTTGAAACTGAAAACTAAGCCATCATATTACGGGGGCCAGCAATTATCTGTGACTCTATGGGCGATAATGGGATCTCATGAAAAGCTGCGGTCAGCACTGTCTATACCCTTTGTGGCTAACTGGCTAGTAAAGCATGCAGACGTTTCCCCACACAATCGTCACTTTACGTATCCATGTCCCTGTTTTCAGCTCTGCATGCGAACACCTGGGGTAAAGAAACTCCAGTGCTCTGCATGTGGCGACCTATCTTACAGTACGTTCTTGCTGGTAAAGACGATTTCCTTCAGTTCAGTGAAGGCGAACCAACACCTTCCTTTTAAGTATGTCTTATAAACAACATTCCTTTCACACCGTCTGTAAACCGTTTGAAAACATAATGAGATCCTAATCAGGGTCTACAGCTGTAGTCATTAAAGAATTACACCGTCTCACTGTCATCACTGTTAGCCTAGTGAGTGCTTTCCTAGTTTTTCTTCCCTCATCTTCTTAAGAGGATCTGAAATTCGCTGTACGTCTGAAATACAGCTATGTAAAAGAAACAGTGATTTTCTTACACTCAAAAAAAAAAAAAAAGGTCTGCAAATCCTGGGAGTGACGGATTTTAGAGGCAACAAGATCTTCGTGGCTCTGTCGGGGCGCTCACCAGTTGTCCAAATTAGAGTAAACTTTGAACCAAACTTCGCAATGGAACAAGTGCTTTGTGGTCCTCTTCGCGCTGCAGAGCACTTGTCCAATAGAGGGGCACTCAGTGGGACGCATCTCTCCGACGAGGGCAACCTAATTTCCAATCGCTCTTCAAAATGGGTTTAGTTTTCTCAACATTACCTCGCTCTGGGCGGAGTCAGGCGAGGTATTGTTTTTGGTCGTTTAGTTGTTGTTGTTGTTTTTTTTTCTTTGTTTTTTAGCAACATTGCGGAAAAAACGACTGAATGAAATTGCATGAAACTTTCAGGATATATGGGCAGTGGTCCCAAAAGGAAGATATTATATATAGGAGGTAATCGAGTGATCTTGAGAGGTCATAATCAAGGTCATGGATTTTCAGGGAGAGAGAGAGAGAGAGAGAGAGAGAGAGAGAGTTTGTATATTTTGACAGTTCACCGATAATATCTTTGATAAAGACTTGGTTAAAAACCTGAACTTAGTAATTATTTATCAGTATTTTAATAGTTCTTTCAGTTTTTCTCACAGTACTCGATTGAGTCGAGCTGGTGATGCAGACTTCCAACATCCTTTTTTTTTTTTTTTTCACTTGGTATGACAATAGGTAGACCCTGATCATTATCTTCATAAAAGAACACATCATTCTCGTCCCTTCAATAACATGTACCCTACAAGAAACAGGACTTCAGATTATTTTGTTTCGTACACCACCGATTATTTACTCACACTTCAAGAACACACACCAAAGGAATTTACCAGTTACAACACATTAAGAACCCCTGCCATATACTGAACACAATTTCTTGCTTACACTGTTGTTATAGTCGTGATCAAGTGCTATACGACCATTTGAAGAAGGTAAGTCAACAGCACAGCCATCAATCAATATCAGTGGCGTGTTAGCAGCGAGATGGTAGAGAGGTGACTCGTGGAAATGATGGGGGGAAACATTATATTGGACCTTAATGGGTACTTCTGGGGAGGGGAGACAGGAGGCGCAGACGAGACTATACATGCCTCCTTAAGGGCATACGGAATATCAGAGAAAAGGAGAAAGTAGGCCTAAGGGAGAACAAGGCAAAGATGTAAGGGGAGATTAGGTAAACCGGTGATAAGGGGGGAGAAGAGGCGGAGAGGAAAGAGTGAAGGAAAAAGAGTTGGAAAGAATGTATGCCTAATGGAGATCAACTTTATGGGAGAAAAGGGGGGAGAGGAAGAGAGATGAGGGAGAAGAGGGAAGTGAGAGGAGAGGATAAATGGGGTTAAGGGTAGATATGAGGTTGACTGAAGAAAGAGGGGAAGAGATGAAGCCGAAAGGAAGAAGGGAAAGGAGGAGGGGAAATAAAGCTAACGGAAGAAAGACGGGAGGGAATGGGAGCGAAAATCAGGCTAAGGAGAAATGAAGAGAAAGAAGAGAAATAACTAGGCAGAGAGGAAAAAAAGGGAAAATGAAAGAAGAGCAAATGAGCTTCAGACGAGAAAGAGGGGAAGAGATAAGGAGAGATGAGGCTGAGGAGAGGAAGGAAAAAAGAACAGTAGGTATAAGTGGTGGAAGGGAAAAAGGAAGAGAGAGAAGTGAATGGGCTATGGGATGGGAACAGAGAGAGAGAGAGAGAGAGAGAGAGAGAGAGAGAGAGAGTACACAGGAATATATAGGAAGTACAGATTACAGGAGGCCTGTTGGCCCATGACAACGTTATCTGCTGGAAGAAAAAGCTAATTCTACTAAGATCTAACCAACGTGTAAAAGAAAAAGTTAGAAAAGAGGAAGGCTTCTCCCTTTCCCCCACCACATCATCCTGTATGCCAGAAGTACAAGAAAAACGCCATGTTTGTTTGAGAGAACAAGGATGGAAATTTTTAGTGTAGAGGCAGAAAAGGAACAACTGTACACTATGTAATCCCTAATATACCGATCTGTATAATGAAAAGCGTATACCAGCGTCGAATATTCCCATTATCTAGCAAACATATCATTGTCGTCAGCATACACTGCAACATGGAAATAAACAACACTCGGTTAGTTGTAACCATTAGTCTCAAAATGTTTATTTAGTCAAATTAATAGCGTATCTGTAGTTTTTGCTCTAACTATTGGTGCTGATAGCTTATTCCATTGATCTACTGCGCGAATATTAGTGCTGGACGTCATGCTCTTTAGTTTCATTTCATTAATTCGTCAAAAATTAATTCTGTATGATTGAACAAATTATCATATCGTCCAGAATCTTACATATTTGTAAAAGATATCCCAGTTGCTTATTTATTTATTTTTGTAAAGAGAAAACATTTAGTTTCTTTAGTCGCTATTCGAAGGGTAAATTTCGCAGCGATGGGATTATTTTTATGGTTCTGCGCTGCACTCAGTCGGGCTTTTTTTTCCCCCCTCTTTAATAAGGGGCAGCGACCTCTGCTGCACACAGTATTCAATGTGTTGTGTAGCTAATGACATAAAAACTTCACTGATTACCTCGGGTGTTTTAAGACCGAAGTTCCTTGCGATGAAGCTGAACATTTTTTTTTGCATTGTTATTGGCCGCTGTACACTATTTTGAGTTTTGGAAGTCGTTATTGATAACTCATAAATCCTTCTCGTCCTTTACTTCCATAAGTGGGCTAACGAATAAACGGTACTGATATTTAATACTTTTTCTCGCCAAAATCTTACGTTTATCTACAAAGAATTTCACCTGCTACATCTCACTTAAATTTGGTAAGTTATCCAGCTTATTTTGTAAAGATTCGCAGTCCGCATTCATATCACTCTGCCTCCAGTCTTTGTGTCATCTGCAATTTTTTTTTTTTCCTTCAGTAATGGGTCCATTTTCTAGATCACTGATATAAAAGGTGAAAAGAACTGGGTCAAGGGCTGACCATGGGGAAATTCCTCTCGTTGATTATAGCCAGTCAGATGATGTCCATTTATTACTACACGCTTACAATTCGTTAACCAATCACCAGTCTGTGTGAATAATTTGTCAGTGAGACGTGAGCCCTCAGTTAGTCTAGTAGTCGTAGATTGGGGACCTTATCAAACGCTGTCTAGAAATCCAGGTAGATGAAATCCAGCGATATTTTCGCGTCTCGGTTATCGTATGTTGCAAAACAATTTTAGAGGAATTGTAAGGCATGATTTATTATTATGAAACCCGTGATGTTTGTGTGTTCTGTGATTATGCTTGCTAAGGGATAAGGTAATTTGATCTCTAAAAGTTTGTCCATAATTTTGCTTGGCACTGACTTTAGGTTAATTGGGTGGAAACTTGCGAAGTTTTTTTTTTTTAATTTACATTCTTTAAAGGTAGTGATATATTACAGAGAGTTCATTGATTAGATACTTATATGCAATTATGATTCATTGGGTATTTTAAACATGAGAAAGAATATCTATAATATTCATGCATTATGCTAGGACTGGTCTGGGCCAGTTGATTTGTTTAGGTCAGTTTTCAGAAAAAAAGTTAGTACACTATGTAACATCACTTCGTTGATTTATCATTTATCATCTTCTGACCTTGAAAAAAAAAAAAAAAATGTGGCATGGGAATGTTTACGATGTTTTGTGTTGTGAAAGGAGTCGTTCAGCATTACGAACGAGATCGCCTTCCATGTTTAATATAGGGGCTGTGCCATCTTTTGCATTTTTCTTACTCCTTACATAATGAAAGAATCTCTTAGGGTGTGCCTTTGCATCAAGAGAAATATTTGCCTTATAGTCTTGTATATTTTTCTGAAAATTTTCCGTACAATTTGATGTAGTTTTAACTAATCGGTTCTGGTACTGTGATTTTTCTGTATATTTATATTTGTACATGCTTTTCTCTTCCAACCTATGACTTCTTCAGTATTCCTCATAATCCAGGCTGGTTTATTAATGTGATTATTTCTTTGATTAATTCTCGGAATATTATTCGTTCAGTATCCCCCGGCTGATTAGTGAATACTTCACACATTTCTTCGACGTTGTCCACATGCAGTAGCTTAATCCATTTGGTGTTGGTAATTTCGTTTCACATATTGTTGAAACTTCTTTTGCAGTCATGAGCAAAGAGGCTACTTGTTGTGGTCTTACAGTTTATATTAATTTAGCGTTTGATGATGATCACTGTTACTAAAATCTTCACCAACATCACAATAATGTATCAGTTCCCTGTCTGCTGCTAGGGCAGAATGGAGTATATTATTACCGAACACTTGTATATTTACTGACTTAAAAATACATTTTCTGCCAGTTCTAGCATCCCGTTCCTTTCTTTGTCTGCACACGAATTTTTCTAGTCAGTAGCCTACTTGGATTAAGGGAGCCCCTAAAATAACGATGTCGTTGTTTTCTTTGATCTTATTCCCAAGTACAGTAATTTATGGTTTTCCTCATCATCTAACTTGGGCGGTTGGTATATTACATCGAAAAGAATGGTTATATTGCTTTGTGATAAAATCGACTTACATGGAATATGAGAGAGAGAGAGATGATGATGATGATGATGCTGAAAGAAAGGAGAGAGTGAGGACAAATAGAGAACATGAGGGTGAGGGGAAAGAGAAAGTAAGGGAGAGAGGGAGAGATGAGACCCAGGGATAGAGAAATGGGAATATTGAAGGGACGGAGATTGAGAGGGGAAGGGTGAAGGAGTCAGAAGCACTAAGAGAGTACGTACCTCTCCAAACACTAATATAATAATGATTTATAAACCAACCTTCATCTAACTTCTTTAGCAGAGATAATTAATTCTAAGATCTCAGTCTCCCCTCTTTACAGAGTTTGAGAAGATATACCTCCGCCGACGCCCCCCCCAAAATTACGATTTATTCCTTCATCCGGATTCGAATCAATCTCAAAATCTAATAAACCTTTAAAAAAAACAAATTTTGCATAGCAGATTTCATTTAAATCCGATATATAACAGATTTCATTTAAATCCGACAGCAACTTTTCGAGATATCTTGTCCGTAGACAGACAGACAGACATGGGTGAATGCGTAACCTCCTTTAACTTCTTTGTCTGAGGAAAAAATACGAAGGACGAGAGAACGGTATTGGTAGGGTAGGAGTGACAAGAAATAGGTGCTAAATTTCTCAGACTCCTAAGGCTTACTCTTAGCTGAAAAAACAACAGCTGGAGTTACCTGGATTAGAACTGCTCTGAACTGGTGAGGATCAGTGGTATCAGCCTCAACACTCAGACTCGTGTGATTCACTCTCAAGGAAATACAACCGTTTGACTTTACCTGGAATACCATAATTGATTTTTCCTGACCATGAGAGAATTATGCATGAGAAGGAAGCTGTAGCCGGACAAAGAGAATGAAAGGATGATACGAGAATTAGTGGCTGAAAATGAAAAATAAAATAAGAATGGAATGAAACGATGAATGAAAAAGAGAAGAAAGGTATTAGGGAAGGGAGTTTACTGTTGCAGTGAGAGGGAGGAGAAGAATGCAATTAATAAGCAGAACGGATTAAATGGACGGAATCGGATTGTTGGAGAGAGAGAGAGAGAGAGAGAGAGAGAGAGAGGGGGGGGGGATGATGATGAGTGAATGAAAGAAGGTGAGAGGAAAGGACAGCCCATCTAGTTCACCACAACAACCACCAAAAACAACTCGTTTATTCCGCCATTAATAGCTGAAAAGAAGCAAGATGTATCACTGTGGTCATTAATGTAGTTAGCCTGTGTAGGCAGCAAAAAATAATGGAATCAAATATCGTTGTCTGAGTTCTCTTGTAAGATGTAGGAAAGCGTTGGGTGTTAGGAGGTACAACAAAGTAATGATGGTAATCTACAGTATTATAATACTGTAGATAACAGTTTCACGACGAAATATTTACCCTACACTGAATAAAATTTTTGAGTATCTAGAATGCCATATAAATTACATCTTCCCACTGAAAGAGATATCAAGGTGAATGTTAATACTTCAAGCTCTTATGACACACCCAAGTTGAATGAAATTATCTGGTGGTTTGGAACCTTGGAGCCTGGGACGAGTGGTCTCAGCTGCCCGCACCAGGACTCAAACCTTGACGCTAACTGACCTGCAGCTTCGCAACTAGCATTACTGACCACTTGGTTATTGCAGCGGTAAAAGATATACAGATAACATGACGGACGCGACAGACAGACAGACAGAAAGGAAGAGCAATAAAAAGACAGGTAGAAATGATGAAGTATGATATACGGGTAAACAAAGGGCTGTACTTTTGTTTTTAAACTCCAATATTGACAAACCTGAGCATCTGGTGTTCTTGTTTTTCGTACCTTAAATAAATTTGCTGTTCAAGCCAGGCGTTCGTCACCTGGATAACGTGTAAAATAGTATTGGAATATGACTGGAAGATAAATGCCACCAGAGCTCCCCCCCCCCTTTGATGTAACAAAATTTAAATATTCATAATATAGCGTTTTTTTTTTTTTTCCGTTAGTAATTGGCACTGAATAATTCAGAAAGAAAATTTCCCTCTGCAGACTAAGTATATGAGAAATGCTGGGCTCTTTACCAAATTTTACAAGACTAAATGTGTTATGTAAACGAATGCGAGTGAATGAAACTTACATGGTGGACTGGTGGTGAGCTGGCGACGTGGTGCTTAATATTTGGATTATGGTAGTAAATGATGCTACCAGGCCAATTTCAGACTACCAGTGCAATTTCTCAATAGATTTTTGGAATGGCAACAACTGGTCGGATAACAGTTAGTTAGGATGTTAGCTAAAATATTTACCTATTGCTTTAAGACTTGGTTTTTATAGTATGGCCCAAAGAGTCACATAGTTAGTTATAGAAAGATAGTTACCGATAGAGAGAAACAGACATTTTTGATAGATTCAGCTTTCACTTCGATCAGAAGAAAAAAATGAACCTCCACTCTCCACTAAGGCAACATAAATTATACTCTATTTTCCGCAATTACCCAAGGCAACTCGCTCATTCACCATTTTTTGTTACTTTAATGAAAGCCGTAAAGCAAGTCATAATATAAATGGCACAAAGTGAGGTGGGATATTAATTACCGGAACATGCATAATATAACTGCCCTGATGGATGCTTTGGTGGATGATGGTGGCCATAATAAGGATAAAGAACACCAAAGGGAATGGCAATACTTGGAAGAGGAGGAAAAGGAAGAAGAAGAAGAAGAGGAGGAGGAGGAGGAGGAAGCCAATGTCGACGACTCATTGTAATTATGTTATGGGCTATGAACAAAAGGCTACTGGTGATAATCATAACAGCCAAGCTACAAAGTCCCAGAGAATGAGAAGCACAGCAAGATCAAAAATCAACAAGTCACCTATTTGGGTCGAACCTATGCACGTTTCAATGCCCTGAAAGTGACTGGGACGTTCTCACCACTAGACCAACGGATTACTTAACCATATCATGCATTACATGAGTGTGTTTACCTCCGCTAGAGATGTTGGGAGAGGTTATGCATTCACCCCTGTCGGTCTGTGTATACAAAGTTGTGGTATTTCATTGAAATTTTATGGATAGGTGGGTAGTGATGCAAGGAATCGTTAATTAAATATTGAGGTTGATTCGGATACTAATGCAGCAGATCACACACACACACACACACACACACACACACACACACACACACACACACACACACACACACACACACACACACACACACATCAAAAAAGCACGAAGGCAAAAAAGAGAGCTGAAAAGGAGAAAGTCATAACAGATTGGAGGGGTTAGAATGCACGAGAGGTACAGGAGGAAACAAACAAAAAAAAGTTACTTAACCCCTTAACCGCGGGGTGTCACTTTCGTGACGCTCGGCTACAATGGATCATACCGCGGGGCGTCACTTTTGTGATTCTGTGTTATTTTGAATTATCCCGGGCTCTCAAGTGGTGGCTTGTATCATATATCAGTACTGCCAGTGTCCAACATTAGTCAGCACTCCAAGTCTCATCTGTACTCCCATCCATTGTTGACATTTTAGCCATTTTACCCCCTTCCTGACTCCCCTCCCTACCTGCCCTCCATTACCCTCTCCTCTCACCTCCCACGCCGCGCTGCGCTACGGAAATTTCCCCCTTCTCTTTCCACAGATTTCATCCATTGAAATAAGCCCTATGCCCTATATTTTTACCCAATAATATATACCAAAAAAAAAAAGGTAAGTGATAGTGTTATACTCCAGAAATTGCCTAATTATCACCTGACAACACCTAACGTGCATTCATTAGCTACATTACCACGGTAATTTCCCCTTTGATTTATGCCTTGTAATCGATGTCTGTAATAAAAATATATATCAGAAAGGAAGGGAGAATCCTAATTGACATTTACATTCACCTGGAACTACCTATTTCTTTATTTATTGCCGAGATTTTCTACCTATAAAAAATTAGCATGTAAGTTAGCAGCAGTAAGCCTAAAGTGTCATTGTCAACCCTTCCCTTCTCAGATAATTTACCCCCTTCGTGACTCCCCTCCCTACCTGCCCTCCATTACCCTCTCCTCTCACCTCCCACGCCGCGCTGCGCTACAGAAATTTCCCCCTTCTTTTTCCACAGATTTCATCCATTGAAATAAGCCCTATGCCCTATATTTTTACCCAATAATATATACCAAAAAAAAAAACAGGTAAGTGATAGTGTTATACTCCAGAAATTGCCTAATTATCACCTGACAAAATCTCACTTGCATTCATTCGCTACATTACCACGGTAATTTCCCCTTTGATTTATGCCTTGTAATCGACGTCTGTAATAAAAATATATATCAGAAAGGAAGGGAGAATCCTAATTGACATTTACATTCACCTGGAACTACCTATTTCTTTATATATTGCCGAGATTTTCTACCTATAAAAAATTAGCCTGTAAGTTAGCAGCAGTCAGCCTAAAGTGTCATTGTCAACCCTTCCCTTCTCAGATAAGCCGCGGCATTTAGTTCCTTGTCCTCCACTGCAGAGACAACATGTCGCACTCACGCCCCGCCATTCCTGCCGCTTCTGCGCCCATTGCAAAGGGCCCCGTGACCTCTACCCCCAAGAAAAGTGTTGAGGCAAGCAGGAAAGGCCTCAGTGACTCTGCAGTGGCACGAGAACTTGCTGAATTGTCGATGATAATAATGGACAGCGATTTTGACGATTCCGGTGAATCGTGTGATGAGCCGGGTGAAGTTATCGCGCCAGAAACAGCGACAACAAGTGCTCCTACCAGTGAATCTGTGTCTAGCTCCAAGGGAAAGGAGCCTTTAGTGCAGGAAGGAAAAGAATTTGGGAAGGGAGTGAAAAGGCGGCGTGTTAGCCCCAGAACAATGCCCCCACGTGACCCAGCCCGCCATGAGTCACGAGAGCATTCACCTCCCCGTTCCCCAAGCCCCGCTTTACTCATCTCGTCATCATCGTCAGCTGAGTTATCTCCGGAGTCTTCGTTGTCGGAGTCACCACCAGCATCAACAGTGAAGGCCGGCCGTAGAGGTAGAGGTAGATCTAAGAGAGTGAGAAGTAGTGTAGCTAGTAGGGTAAGGGCTGCTAGTGCTGTACGGCAACCTAGGGTCAGTGCGAGTGACCTTGACCGAGATAAGCCTCCCTCTCAGCCAACCTCCACCACCACCACCACCACCATCCCTCCACCGCCACGCCAGGGAATCCTGGACGCCTTCGCGTGGACGGAAGGGTCAGATTTTGTCCCCGAAAACCTGGTTTTCGATGAGAGCTCGTCAGGAGTTCAGCCTGCCTTCACTATGGACGAAAATGCTGAGTGTGTCGACTACCTTTTGGCCTTCCTAGATGACGAAGTCATGCAGCACATATGTGATGAGACCAACAGGTTCGAATCACAACGTGCTGCTAGTGGTACAGGTGCAGCCAAGATGCAACAGTGGACCATGCTGGGAGTGCAGGAGCTGTATGTGTTCTTTGCCCTCATGCTTCTTATGCCACACTCCAAGAAGCATGAGTTGGAAGAATACTGGTCCATGGACCCCTTACTACCCTCACCGACCTTCAACAAGTACATGGCCAGAGATCGCTTCCGGAACATCATGGGAAACCTGCACTTTGCCGATAATGATGTACCTTCCCACACCGACCCACTCTGGAAGATCCGGGAGATTCTGAACAGAATGAAGGATAAGTTCATGTCATTCTTCCACCCATTTCAGAAGGTTGTCATTGATGAGTCCTTGGTTCTGTTCAGAGGACGTCTTCGGTTTGTCCAGTACATTCCAAGCAAACGCCATCGCTTTGGAATTAAGTTCTTTGTACTGTGCGACTGTAAGACGGGGTACATCCTTGACTTCGTCATATATTCAGCCAGCACTGTCGATCTCGATAAAACACACCCCCTTGGCTTCTCAGGCTGTGTAGTGAAAGTGCTCCTAGAAAAGTATTTTGGTGGGAATCATGTGCTGTATACAGACAACTACTATACAGCACCGAAACTTGCCAGATACCTTTCTGAGCACGGCATTGGCTCCTGCGGCACTGTGAAAAGTAATCGTGCCAACTTCCCCAAATTCCCAGAGGCGGGAAACTCGCAGCGAGGAGACGTGCACCTTCGCAAGTCTGAGAAGATGCTGGCAATACGGTGGCATGACAAGAGAGTCGTGCACATGCTCACCACCGTACATAAGGGGGAGATGAGAGACAGTGGGAAGGTCGACCGTAGGACAGGCGAACCTGTGATGAAACCTGATGCTGTGTTGGGCTATAATATAAACATGCGGCTTGTGGACAAGTCCGACATGATGATTGGTGAGATCGACTGTCTCAGGAAGAATACTAGGTGGTACAGGAAAGTTTTTCTGCATCTCATAGATATGACGATGCTGAACGCCTTCATCCTGTACAAGATGAAGGTAAAGCCACCCAAGTCCTTCTCCCTGAGGTTGTTCGCCAGGACTTGTGTCCAGCAGCTGCTGGAAAAATATGGTAAGGTGCAAGCAGCAACTCCAAGGCGCCATCCAGTTACACTTCCCGACCGACTTGAGCAGAGGGCGTATATGGATCGGCACAGACTTGAGCTAATGCCTGCCACAGGGAAAAGGAAAGCTGCGATTCGCAGGTGTCAGGTATGTGCGCATACCACACGCCGCACACCTGAGCATAAACGCACCTCTTGGCAGTGCGCTGAATGCCAGGTTCCCCTCTGTGTAACCTGCTTCTTCGATTATCACAGCCAGAAGCAGTTCTAACAGTGCAAGTGTGGAAGCAGAATTATTTGGAAATAATGTGTAAATAATGTGTAAATAGCAGGTGAAAGCAATGGATGTTCAGTTCATATGACTGAACAGTGTATTATAGTTTCATCTTACTGAAAGTGACAGTGAATAACATATTGTAAGTAAAATAGAAGGGTAAATATTGAAAATAGAATAGAAAATGTAAATAGTAATGTAAGTAATTAGTAATATAAGAATATGAGTACAAATAATTTATGTTATAACAGTGAGAGTGAATCCGTGGCTCTCTACGTATTTTACTGACTGAAAAATAGAATGACTTCAGTGACAATAAAATAATACGACTGAAGGAAACTTATGGAGAAAGACTCCAGATATATATAAGTGTGATATAGTAATAGAAATATAAAGTGTGAGGGGTATTATGAATAATAAATGACAGAGTGCCTAGAGCGAACTAGCGCAAGTGCGGCGATCAGACGCGCTCGTAATTTCCATTGCTTTCACACTGTTATTCTTTTAGTATGGATCCCAAACTACTTGAAAATGGTAGAATAGTGTTTATAGTGTTTGTATCTGGCTGTGGTAATCATATAACGGGTTGTCGGGAAGTGTAAAGTGGAGACTTATTTACCCTACTTCAGAGGTCTCCACAAGTCTTACGGAAACTGACGAAGGCTCAACAATCATTCCAGGAGAAAGCTGAAGGTATGTGCTATAAGCATATATAATTTTATTATTCTAGGACTAATAACTGATTTTTAGCAAATATTTTTTGAGAGTCTGTCGGACCCAAATAACCCCGCGGGACACGCAAGTAATTGGTAAACAAGCCCGCGGTGTAGGGGTTAAAGGAAAGGACAGGGGGGAAAAGAAAGAAGGGATGAAAAAGAAAGAGGAGGGAGAGACATAGAAGTAGGAGGAGTAGGGGAATGAGCAAGAGTATGAGGAGAAGGCACAGTGGACCTGGGAAGCAAGGACGAGGATGAGAAAAGGGATAAAAACGGGAGATGATGAGGTGTGGATGAAGGTCGCCGAAAATAGCCTAATGAACGGACGAATGGATAAAGACACAGTAAAGGCGCCTATGACTCACTATCAGGTGAATAAAATCTTCTCGTATTAGCTAGAATATAACACTAAAGCAGTTTCTATTTTCAGGTGGTTATGATAAGATTAGGGACAGTTTAAAGCACAAATAATTGAAGCTTCCCTGAATAACATCACATTAGAATACTACTTTTCCTGACCGTGATAGGGTTAAGAGAATGAAGGAGAGTGAGAGTTGACGAGGTCTAAGAATGGAGTGGAAGGAACATCCTAGAGGGAAAGGGGCGGGGTCGTGGAGGGGAAGAGACTGGAAGAGATGGAAAGAAGAGATGATGAAAACGAGAAGAATGAGAACACTGAAATTACAGAGAGCACAAATGATCACGGAAAGCGAGAAAGGGGATAAGAGATGGGAGAAGAAATAGGATAGTGATATGAGAGATAAGGGAGAAAACCGCTGACGGTTGCCTGATGGATATATACAGTATATATTGGATTAATGAGGCGTAAAGTAAGATTAAATGAATCTGAGGGAAAAGAAGTCCTATTTTACGAGGAGAATAGAAGGGACACTGGAGGTGAAGGAATGCTGAAGAGAGAGAGAAGAAGTGGAGGGAGAGTGAGGGTGTAAAAGGAAAGGATTAAGAGAAAGTGAAACCAAAGTTGATAATAATGAGGACGAGGAATGTGAGGGTGAGAGGGTTAAGAGGACGAGCGATCATGGACAATGAGATAGATATTCGGAGAAGAGAGAGGAAGGAAGGTAAAGATGCGGGACACAAAGAAAAGCTGATGGGAATGGAAGAATGAGAAGTAGACAAAGTTTATTAACCTCACTCCAGTGACGTATTTCTCTGTATATCCTTTCTATCCGCAGTAGATTTTATGTAATTTTTAAAGAATCGGTAGAGAGGAATGGGTATAAGGTGAAAAAGTCTCCGTCTATTTTAATAAAAGGATCTGGAAATTGCAAAAATAAACTTTGTAGACGTCACCGTACTGCCAGAGTCATATGAACGTGAGAGAGAGAGAGAGAGAGAGAGAGAGAGAGAGAGAGAGAGAGAGACAAAAATGGGGGAGAGAGGGCGGGGGGTAAGGGAGAGAAATAGGGACAGAATAAATAGCGAGAGAGTATGACATTGAGGGTGATGGACAGCATGATATGGGACAAGGGTGGGGGAAAAACATTACATATATATATATATATATATATATATATATATATATATATATATATATATATATATATATATATATATATATATATATATATATATATATATATATATATATATATATATATATATATATATATATGCAGAACAAAATGTCAATATGTTACAAACTCCAGGGCAAAAATTCGTGGTCGAGGGTAACATAATGAAGGAGGGTCGCAAGCTGAACGGAATAACTGAGGGAAAAGAGGGAAAATCTGACGTCGTGTTATTTTCCTGTGCAGGACAACAGAGGAACGCCAGGGGAGACACAGTGCCTGGTCATTATATTACTCTTTTTCCCGACTGTCTATTTCTTTTGATTTATTTCTCTCTAGTGTTTACTGTTTTGATGCATAAACAAGCCTACGTGAAGGGCAGAAGCATGTCTGCCTAATGAGTTACTCATTTCTACTCATGTTTTCTTGGTGTTTCTATCATTCGTGTACTTCGTGTGGCTGTGTGGTGCAAATAGGCATCTTTGAAGGGACACTTGTAATGCAGTAATGCAAAACTTCTGCCTACCACAATTTCTTTATTGTCCGAATTGCTTCTCTTTGGAACTCGATTCCCCAGACTAACCCCTCTCCCAAAATTCAACCTACAGTAGTTCAATTTGAACTCTTTGCTTATTACACTTTTATGCATCGAAGACACCTGTAGTGTGGCGTATAGATTTTTTTCCATTTAAATGTTCCTCCTTCCTCTTTTCGATCTCCGTAATTCAAAAAAAATCTAATATATCCCTCTTTTTCTTCTCTTTGTTTCTTTTTATTCATTTGTGTGGCAGGTAGGATAACCAATCCATCCACTCATTCGATTTGGAGGTACCCTTCAGGCGACTCAGCACTAAGGGAAAAGTTAGATCGTTTGCTGTAGCCTTTGTTGGGTGGTATAACCACATACTGCCTTATTTTCTAACTGGTTGATGCCGGGAATATTGATGTTACCCATAAGGGTTTGCATCCGATGGAGGGTAGAGGCGTTTTGCTCATGCAGTGTCAGTCAGGGGCTGGCCACTGCTCGACCTGGCTATAGATGTGACTGTGAAGCCTAGACTCGGGCATCTATGCTCCGTGTGAGTCTGTAAAGCATTAGATGAATAAACAGAATACATCCATTTATAACTGGACACAGCAACTTGATCCAAAGATTAACTTTTTTTTGGGGGGGATGTTACAGTCTGTTTTAGTTGAATCTGAGTTGGATTAGCAACCTTCTAAATACGATGTTTTGAAAACATATCAGCCTGCAAGTGTACATGCACCTACGTAAGCATGTACACAGTTACATACATACTCACATACGTACATGCATACACACAAACAGAAATATACACAAAAGCACACACACACACACACACACACACACACACACACACACACACACACACACACACACACACACACACACACACACATGTGAACCAAGCAAACCAAATTAATCAGTCCTTCTCTCCTTTTATTTTTCATTCTCTTCTTGCTGCATTTAGGCACTTTTATCTAATTTCGACTGAGAATCTTTTTAAACCTGAAGCATTAGATAATATCCCTCGTTAATCCCAAGTAAAGAAGGCAGGGCCTTGCGGTTGGTGCAGTTGAGGTGGTGTGGTGTGGTGTGGGAGGGTAATTTCATGTGGTATGGTGCGAAGAGAGTGGTATGGTGTGTTGTGTGGTGTTGTGTTGTGTCGTGTGGTGTGGTGTGGCTTTGCTAAAATCGCTATATCCACGGTAGTAAGGTATACACCTCGTTCCCGAAAATTGCTGGACAGATACATATGTCAACTCCAACGGATGCTGTTGCACATAAAAATGAAAGAAGCTTAGCATTTTATCTCGGTTGCGGGATTTATTCGTGGAGGGGCAAGTACACGAGAGCTCAGTTTCAAAACACATATTAATTGTTATTATTTACGACCCTACTCTTGCCTGGATATATATATATATATATATATATATATATATATATATATATATATATATACTGAATCCCACAGGTTGAATTATTATTATTTACGACTCTATTCTCTCCTGGATGTATATATATATATATATATATATATATATATATATATAGAGAGAGAGAGAGAGAGAGAGAGAGAGAGAGAGAGAGAGAGAGAGAGAATCCCACGGGTTGGAGAGGTGCAATTTCCTGCAAACCTTCTCCCCCTTCATAACTGTGTTTAATATTTCAAGCCCGAGCAATGGATTCTTTTCGCAAAGGGGCGAGAAAACACGAAAATCACGTTTCCTGGAACCTTCAGCAATTTTCAGGGGGACTGATATGCGTCGGACGAGGAGCCGAATCTGAAGAGTATTTCATTGGTCCCGGTTGTTAATTACTGCATTTTCTAATTAACGGGGAAGTGGGTGGTTATGATGTGGTTTGGAGCTGTATTGTTGGCGGGTGAGAGGGGAGGAGCGGTAGGTGATGCGTTGGGTATGAAGTCGAAGAAATGTTTCGTTATACATGATTCACTAGGGAGGGACTGTCAGCCTCTATGTGCCCTGGAAGGCGATTTTGGGGAGGAATTCTATAGCCGCTTGGATTTCGCCTGATAGAAGTGATCCACTGCCACGCCTTCTTTACTAAAGCATGGTTACATGAAATTCGATAACTCAGTGATGTTTACTTGATATATGTATATATATTTTCCTATTTGACTACACTAATAGTCAAATGAGATGAAATGGGTTAGGGGTCTTGCCGGGTCGGGACACGGGACAAATATAGTATACTTCGTAGGGTAACTAGCTTAAATGATTACTGAACCAACTGATATACATAATGGTGTGTGTGTGTGTGTGTGTGTGTGTGTGTGTGTGTGTGTCTGTGTGTGTGTGTGTGTGTGTGTGTGTGTGTGTGTGTGTGTTTAATGATAAAAATAATAGCATTACCAATAATCCGGGAAAAAATGGTTAAACATAGGGCGAATGAGAAAACGGGGGGTCAAAAGGGTAAAGGCTGAAAGCAAATCGGGTGAAAAAAATTGTGATGTAGTGAGGATGAACACAGGTAAGGTTGAAAGTATTTCTATGTCCAGTCTTGTTTGCAATGAATGTAAATTGCATTTAGGAAGAATCTGTGGTAATTATAAAGCTTCTGATAGTGTGTGTGTGTGTGTGTGTGTGTGTGATGAATTAGCTGGAATGATGAGGAACTTGTGTAGTGTGATTATTGCCTATTAGTGATGACCAGTAGGTGTCGAAATGAATGATTTTGATAATGATGGTCAGTGTGCTTGACTGAGAAACGAGTATGACTGCGACAATGGACGCTTGATTGTCCTGTTAATCATACTGAAAGTAAACGTGTGTTGTTGTGGTGAAATCTTCTATTTGTGATGGTCAATCCTGATTGTAAGGAACGATAATGAATGTATTGGTAAGCGCGTGAGGTTAAAGTAAAAGCTTGTATCTGTAAAGGTGATTATGTGTTGCGCTGGTCAGTGATTGCGGTGATATTAAACACCTTATTATAATGATACCTTGTGGCTGAGTTGGTAAACATATGGTTGTGATGTAAGGTTAAGAGTGCGATGGTGAGCATGTTTTGGTGTGTTGAAATTTTGTGACTTTGATAATGTGCGGGTGTGCTGTGATGAATTTGTGGTGATGATGATGAACGTCTGTTTGTAGTGAAAGTCGTCTGTGATAGTGTCAGACGTCTGTGCTGGTGGTATGTTTGTGTGTCCTATATCAGCATGCCTTGAATGCTAAAGTGAATGAAACATTATCAAGCGTATTCTCAGCACCATCTTAGTACGTGGTTAATTCACTTATAGGAATGTGTATGGTAATCATTTGCCTAAGTCTGTGGTAGTGATGAACTTGTGATAATTCCCAAATCCTACACTGATGGTGATGGCAGTATATATAATGCGGTGGTAAAGATGACAAATGCAAATGGCAGTGACGAAAGTTTGTAGTGGTAACGAATGCTTGCACTGGTAGTGATGATGTAATATATCTCGATGGTAACATGAGGAAAGCATACTGCTCGTGAAGAAAGTTAGTGGTAGAAATCAGACGATTAGAAAACATGTTGTAATGATAAATTTTGTGCAGTAACAAGTGCTTTCACCGGTGGTGATGATGATATACATCTTAATGGTAATACGACGAAAGCATACTGTTCGTGACGAGACTTCGTGGTAGAAATTTGACGATCGTGGGGTATTATGACGAAAATATGTTGTACTGATGAAAGTTAGTGGTAGTTACCGTCACTTGACTCAGGTGTCTATCCACCCTTTGTGGGCTGGTAAGTAAAAGGAATACCTAAGGCACGAGTGGGGAACCTTTCTCCCATAAAGGGCCATTAGGATATTTTTAACATCATTCTCGGGCCATACAAAATTAACTTAAAATCAACTGTAGCCAAGTACATAATACAGCATATATATATATATATATATATATATATATATATATATATATATATATATATATATATATATATATATATACACAGTAGGTTCACACAGTGCGCGACATCACAGTGCACGATTCGCATTGTGCACGAGTGACCAAAAATCATAACCAAAAACCCTTCAATATATATATATATATATATATATATATATATATATATATATATATATATATATATATATATATATATATATATTGTTACGGAACAGAGAAAGATAATGTACACTTTAAGTGAGAATACTAAAAATCACTACTGTCCCGTAAAGTTCCAGGTTCAAAACAAGAGTTAGGTAAAATTACAAGTTAAAGTTTAATGCTCAAACTAACAACAAAACATTCAGGACTCATAAGGATAACGTAATGGCAAAAAACAGATTAAAGATATGGTTAACTGCAATAGCCTCTATGAACACGAAATTAGCATGAGTAAATTTATCTAAGTCAGCCCTGATAAAATGAAAATACCAGATAATACTCAGTGAATGCAAGATAAATTATTACAGATACAAAATAATATTAATGATGGCTGACAATAAGAACCTTACATGAATCACAAAAACCTCAATAGGCCTATAAATTAACACCTCACGCTACACAGTACAAGAAAAAATGCAATAACAGTTATACTCAAATTACACAGCTGCTAGATGGTTGGAGACTTCCTGAGCACTCACAATAATAACAACTGTACAGGGGAGGACAGAGATGTGAACAAAATGAGGAGTAGATCTAAGTGGCAATAATGCAGAGACTGAGCTCATTATATAGGGGCCGGCAGAGCTTGATACAACTTGTAAGAAGGACGCGCAAATGAAGCCATGGGGACAAAGAGTTGACAATCCTGCTCTGAACAACAGAAAGAACGACTTACTCTACTATAAGGGAGAAGGGGGGGAGTGAGGTAGAACACGCTCGTGATCAAACATGCAGCATACTGTACGTTAGAATTACACAAAGGATGATGAAATCATAGGCTATGTAACACCTCCCCACAAAGAAAAAGAAATTTACAAAGGAAATTTCTTATTACTCTAAAACAATCTGTCTAAAGTCTAGATAAGCAATCTGCAATAACATTTTCTTTCCCCTTGACATGTTGTATGTCTAATGAATACTCCTGAAGAAGTAGACTCCATCTTGTCAATCTCTGATTTTTATCTTTAAACTTACTAAGGAATTTCAGTGGGTTATGATCGGTATAAATGACTATGGGGTCAAAACCAGAACACAAATAAAATGAAAAATGCTGTAAACCCAAAATCAAGGCCAAAAGCTCTTTCTCAATAGTTGAGTAGTTCTTTTGAGGTGGAGTGAACTTCTTACTGTAATAAGATACAGGGTGTTCAATACCCTGATCATCCTCTTGCAGCAAAACAGCCCCAGCTCCTGTATCACTTGCGTCAACAGCCATCGTAAAAGACTTAGCAAAATTTGGAGTAGCGAGCACTGGCTGACTTAATAGGATAGCTTTAAGTTTGTTGAAGGAGGATTCACAGTTATCGGTCCAGACAAATTTAACTCCCTTTTTCAATAGGTCTGTAAGCGGTGATACAAGAATTGAAAAGTTAAGAACAAATCTCCGGTAATAACCTACCATTCCCCAAAATCTTTGTAGCTCTTTCCTACTTTTAGGTCTGGGAAGATCACTTATAACCTGAACCTTAGCTCCTGGTGGTGCAACATGCCCATCACCAATTACATACCCAAGGTACCGAACTTTAGCTTGACCAAACTCTATCTATCTATCTATAGCCCGACGCCCTAATCCCGCAAAGGGTGGCCGCAGACAAAACGCCTCCAAGTCACTCTGTCACCCACCATTTGACTCCCCTCCCCCCAACTCACCCCCCCCTCCCTCATATACCTCTCAACTCCATCCCTCCACCTCATCCTCGGTCTACCCCTCCCTCTCCCCCCCTCCACCTCACCTACATACACCCTCTTAGTCAGTCTTTCATTCTCCATCCTCTCCACATGTCCAAACCACCTCAGTGTATTTCTCCTAATCTTTTCAACCACATCCACATCTACCCCACAACGTTCCTTCACTTCTTCATTCGTCAACCTGTCCCTCCATGTCACTCCACATGCTCCTCTCAAGTAACTCATTTCCACTGCTCTCACTCTTGTCTTGTTCCCCTCTTGCAAGGTCCACGCCTCGCTTCCATACGTCAGGGTAGGGATCACAGTACCATCATGCAGTGACTTCTTAACTTCCATACTCACCTCCCTATTTCTCATCACTGCTTTCAGTGTGCCAACAGCCTTCCTTCCCTGCTGTACCCTTTCACGTACTTCATCCCCCAAAGTTCCATCCTTACTCATCACACTACCCAAGTACTTGAATGCACTCACATTCTCCATATCCTCACCATCCAACCTCACTGCACACTCTGTGACTTCATTCCTCTCAAACACCATAACTTTACTTTAGTTTACATTAACTTTCAGCTTCCTCCTCCTACACACTGTCCCAAATTCATTCACCAAACCTTGCAACTCCCATTCATCTTCACTCAACAATACTGTATCATCAGCAAACAGCAACACCGGAAGCTTCCAAATCTCACCCTCATTCATTAGGGCCACCCCCACATTCACTGCCCTACCTTGTACCTCCTTTATGACCCCATCCATATATATATTAAACAGCCATGGAGACATTACACACCCCTGTTTCAGTCCCACATTGAGATCAAAGAACTCACTCAGCTCACCATCCACTCGCACCATAGCCCTAGCTCCCTCGTACATACTCTTCACAGCACTCAACAATTTCCCCTCCACTCCATATATTCTTAATACCTTCCACATACCTTGCCTATCTATTCTGTCATAACCTTTCTCCAAGTCCATGAAGGCAGCATACACTTTCCTTCCCTTCTCTAGATACTTCTCCACTAAACATCTTAGAACAAATATCTGATCTACACACCCTTTTCCCTTCCTAAATCCCCCTTGTTCTTCTCCAACTAGCTCCTCTGTCATATGCCTAACCCTATCAATGAGTATTCTACCATATATTTTACCAGTCACACTAAGAAGGCAAATACCCCTATGGTTACCACATACTTCTCTCTCCCCTTTTCCTTTGTACAGAGGAACAATTATACCTGATTTCCAGTCCTCTGGAACCCTTCCCTCTTCCCAAGCCAATCTACACAACTTCCATATCCACTCCACAACAATCTCACCCCCATACCTAAGCATTTCACCACACACTCCATCAATTCCTGGGGCCTTTCCCAGCTTAATCTTCTTCATTGCTTCCACTACTTCCGACCTACTGATCTCTTCCTCCCTCCTCTCATCTCTTCTTCTCCCCGCCATTCCCCAACCACTTATACTCACACTGCTCTCACTCTCTACATTCAACAAATCCTCAAAGTGCTCCTTCCATCTCCTCAATTTCTCTCTCTTCTCCACCAACAATCTATTATTCCTATCTTTCACTCCCCTACTATTTCCCCTTTCACACTGCCTTACTTTCTTTACCTCCTTCCAAAACAATTTCTTACTCTCCCTCCATTTCACACTCAGATTCCTCCCAAACTCTTCATCCACTTTCTTCTTACTCTCCTTCACCAATCTCTTAACCTCCCTTCTCCTGCTCACATATACCTCTCTCTTCTCTCTCTCATCTTCTCCCCTACCTCTACTCGCCAACCATTCACCATATGCCTTCTTCTTTTGTTCCACAGCTCGTTTCACCTCATCATTCCACCATGCTGTCCCTTGCACACCCTTGCATCTCCTCCTCACTCCACAAACTGCCTCACACGCTGCGCTTATCTCTTCCGTGAATATCTTATATACGTCTTCCACCCCTTCCATCTGCTGTAGCTCATACCTTCCCAATCTTTCTTCCACTATGCTCTTATACTCTGTCCTCTTCTCACTATCTTGCAATTTCTCCACTCTTCTCACAGGAGCTGCTTCCTCCTGTCTTACCCTTCGCCTCCTCAACCACTTTCTTTGCAGCTCTACCTTGGCCATCACTAAGTGATGGTCCGAGACTCCAAACTCAACCTTGATAAATTAGCTACAGGATTAGCCTGAACCAAACGCTCAAGAAATTTACTGACATGGCATAGGTGATCTTTCCAGTTGTGACTGAAGATTAATACATCATCAATATAAACAACACACCCTGCCAAACCCTCTGTTACAACATTCATGAGCTTCTGAAATGTGGCTGGTGCATTCTTCATACCATAAGGCATTACAGAACATGCAAAAGTCTTTCCTAGTGTTACAAAACATGAGATCTCCCTAGCACGTTCAGTCATAGGTACTTGCCAGTATCCCTTTAACAAATCAAACTTACTTATGTACCTAGCCTTTCCAATCTTGTCTATGCAATCTTCCACGTGAGGGAGAGGGTAAGTGTCTGTTTTGGTTATCTGATTAACACGTCTGTAGTCGATGCAAAGCCGCTGTGACCCACCTGGCTTAGGGACTAGAGTGACAGGAGAACTCCACTCGCTCTGACAGGGCTCAATCATCTTGTGGTCCAACAGGTAGCCAAGCTCCTTCTGGATGAGAGGAACTTTCACTGGGTTCACACGGTAAGGAGGCAATTTAATTGGCTTTGCGTCTCCAACATCGACATCATGCATCAACACAGTGGTTCTTCCTGGAGTGGCACGGAACACTTGCGGGTACTCCTGCAGTAATGCCGAAAACTCCTGCCTTTCCTCGGGAGCTAGATGAGAAAGCTTAGTCTGGAGATCAGTCATGATATCAGGATTCTTCCCCAAACTATCACTCAGGCTCATACTGCATGGGAGAGCTTCACTTGCAGACTCGGGTGGAACAGCTACAGTGCAGACTGGGTTATTTTCGTCCCGCCTGTGATATAACTTTAGCATGTTTATGTGACAAAGTTGCTTGTTCTTTCTACGATCTGGTGTGGCGATGACATAGTTGACATCACTGAGTTTCTTCTCCACGAAATAAGGACCACTAAACTTGGCTTGAAGAGGTTGCCCATGCAACGGTAGCAGAATCAAAACCTGATCTCCTGGCTGAAAGTGGCGTAACCTGGACTTCTTATCATACCAAGTCTTCATCTTCTCCTGAGCAGCTCCTAAATTCTCTCTCGCCAGCTGTAAAGCAGTGGACAGCCGTTCTTTGAACTTCATCACATACTCCAGCAGGTTGACATCATCTTCCTCCAACAGCCAGCATTCCTTGAGTAACTTAAGGGGTCCTCTAACTTCATGGCCAAACAGTAGTTCAAAGGGTGAGAAGCCCAGTGATTCATTTGGAGATTCTCTTGCGGCAAATACAACGAATGGAAGACCTTTATCCCAGTCTTTCTGATGTTCCAAACAGTATTTCTTGAGCATCGATTTGAGTGTTTGATGATATCTTTCCAACGCTCCTTGGGTCTGGGGATGGTAAGCTGAAGACGTGATCTGGGTGATGCCCAACTCTTTCAGAGACTGCTTGAAAACATTTGACATGAAATTACTTCCCCGGTCTGACTGTACCTCCTTGGGCAGACCAAACTTTGTGAAGAACCCTAGCATTTCCATAACCACGTTCTTTGCTGAGATATTTCTAAGTGGCATGGCTTCAGGATAACGAGTAGCCATATCAATCAGGGTCAACACATAAGAAAATCCTGAAGAAGTCTTAGGAAGAGGGCCCACAATATCCACCAACACACGGGTGAATGGCGCCTCAAAAGGAGGAATGGGAACTAGAGGTGCAACCTTTTCGGTCTGATTACACTTCCCCACAACTTGATAGGTGTGACAAGACTTACAATACCAGGAAACATCCCTGAAGATACCTGGCCAGTAGAAGTGTTTCAAAATGCGTGCCACAGTCTTCCTCACTCCAAGGTGTCCTGCCAAACTGGAATCATGAGCCACTCTAATGATTTCCTGCCTACAAATACGAGGGATGACAACTTGATGTACAACCTCCCACTCACAGTCGGCTGATGCTGTTGGGGGTCTCCACTTCCTCATAAGTACTCCTGACTTTATATAATAACAAGTAGAAGCACCAGCTGACTCTTCCTCACTGCAAGCAGAGTTAACTAGACCTTTCCATTCAGGGTCAGCAACCTGCAACTCAACCAACTCTTCACGAGACAAATTATCAACACTACGGGGTACTGCCTCATCTGGTGAGTGGTCCAAATTAGCAAGAAAAGTGTCAGCTAGGATAACATCATCATCATCATTATCCTCTAGGTCACCAGTAACTTTAGACTTAGCCCTAGTGACAGCACATGCAGGGAACACATCAGGGACATCACAGTCCTGGGCCGCAGCCACTGGCTCACTAGACAACTGAGGAGCTGGACACACTTGACTTCCACCAATATCATTTCCAAGTAAGAAAGTTACACCTGACATTGGGAGTGTCTCAACCAACCCAACCATAACGGAACCATTAACAAAACCAGACTCTAAATTCACTCTGCACAGAGGGACAGAGAAGTAATTATTCCCTACACCTTGTAAGATTACAGTTTCATCAGAGGAATTAACATTAGAACCTAGAACACTGGTCAGCATAAGGCATTGGCAAGCACCTGTATCACGATATATTTTAACTGATTTCCTGTCATTACTGTCCAGAGGACTGACAAAACCATCAGACAGGAAATTAGCACATGAACTCTTGAGAGTGTCACCCAAGTTACTGCTCAAAAGAGGAGCTCCATCATGAGAATTTAATTTACCCCTCAAAGCAGGTTCAGTTAACTCAGTTAAAGAATTCTGGGAACTCTCAAGGGTGGACACTAGACCAATTGACTGAATATTTAAAGACTCCTTTTTGTTCACATCACGCTGTCTCCTGAAACATTTCTCTGTAGTATGACCAAGCTTACTACAATAAGTACATTTACTTTTCTGAATTCTAGAGGTGGAGCTGGTATTTACTTCCTGAGAAACATCATCTTTATTCTCTTTCCTGTTACCTGTACTCTGAGTAAAGGCAACGTACTTACTCTCAGCTTTCCTTTTTTCTCTAGAATATCTCTTGTGAGTGAGAACATATTCATCAGCTAAAACTGCAGCATCAGACAAATTATCTATTCTTCTCTCATCAAGATATAGGCTTACATCTTTACTAATACACCTTTTGAAGTCCTCCAGCAAAATCATCTGCTTAAATTTGTCAAAATCAGAATCCACATTCTTAGAATTTAACCACTGCTCTAACAGATCTTCTTTGATTTTTGCATACTCAACATGGGATTGCTTATCTTGCTTATACGTTGTCCTAAATTTTACTCTATAGGCTTCAGGAACAAGCTCATAGGCCTTAAGAATCAAGCTCTTAACGACATCATAATTATCAGATTGATCCTGAGGCAAAGATGCATAAGTTACTTCAGCTTTACCGGTGAGAACAGTTTGAAGGAGTACTGGCCAATACTTTTTGGGCCAATTAAAACCTGTAGCTACCCTCTCAAACAACTGAAAATACTTTGTTAAATCAGATTCATTAAAAGGAGGGACAAGTTTAACATTTTTAGCCACATCAAAATCATCAGAGCTAGGTGATCCAGTTCCACCTTGTTTCATGCGATACTCATGGTCTGCCTGAATCCTAGCAAGTTCAACTTGTGCCTCAGCCTCCTTAACACGAGCCTCCTGCAGGGCTAGCTGTAACTTAGCTAATTCAATCTGCGTTTGCTCATTTGGAGGAGTTACAATGAACAAGCTTTCATTAATCATGTCAACAATTTGATCTTTAGAATGATGAGAGCGAACAACAATTCCCAATTGTTGATCAACAAGCTTAAGTTCATTCTTTGTTCAGTTTTCTACATCACACACTGTTTGCACATTTGACAAAAAATCTTTGGCTTCATCAAGCGTAGTAATAGTAGACATCATGAATAAATCACAGTCACAAAACATCAAGCAATATCCTTATGATAATATCCTGAATATCCTGATAAGAGGTCGCCAAATTTATGTTACGGAACAGAGAAAGATAATGTACACTTTAAGTGAGAATACTAAAAATCATTACTGTCCCGTAAAGTTCCAGGTTCAAAACAAAAGAGTTAGGTAAAATTACAAGTTAAAGTTTAATGCTCAAACTAACAACAAAACATTCAGGACTCATAAGGATAATGTATGGCAAAAAACAGGTTAAAGATATGGTTAACTGTAATCGCCTCTATTAACACGAAATTAGCATGAGTAAATTTATCTAAGTCAGCCCTGATAAAATGAAAATACCAGATAATACTCAGTGAATGCAAGATATATTATTACAGATACAAAATATTATTAATGATGGCTGACAATAAGAACCTTACATGAATCACAAAAACCTCACTAGACCTACAAATTAACACCTCACGCTACACAGTACAAGAAAAAATGCAATAACAGTTATACTCAAATTACACAGCTGCTAGATGGTTGGAGACTTCCTGAGCACTCACAATAATAACAACTGTACAGGGGAGGACAGAGATGTGAACAAAATGAGGAGTAGATCTAAGTGGCAATAATGCAGAGATTGAGCTCATTATATAGGGGCCGGCAGAGCTTGATACAACTTGTAATGAGGACGCGCAAATGAAGCCATGGGGACAAAGAGTTGACAATCCTGCTCTGAACAACAGAAAGAACGACTTACTTCACTATAAGGGAGGAGGGGGGGAGTGAGGTAGAACACGCTCGTGATCAAACATGCAGCATACTGTACGTTAGAATTACACAAAGGATGATGAAATCATAGGCTATGTAACAATATATATATATATATATATATATATATATATATATATATATATATATATATATATATATATATATATATATATATATACACAGTAGGTTCACACAGTGCGCGACATCACAGTGCACGATTCGCATTGTGCACGAGTGACCAAAAATCATAACCAAAAACCCTTCAATGTGCGAGTTTACCACACAGAATGGGAGGCAGAGGCAAGGAGTGGCTCAAAAATGCCATTTTCTACTAGTGCGTGACCACCCCTCACACAGCGCGTCACGTGTCGTCATGTTGATGCGCAGAAATTCCCGGGCATTCCACTGTGCAGCTTGGGGTACAAGGGAGCGTGCGCGCCAAAACAGTCCTGGTTCGTGCACTGTGCGGATCCGCTCTCTACAGCTAACCTGTCATGTACAACGTGTGGTGTTTATTGTGCTGCCCCATCCTTGCCTGTACTTTGCCGCACCATGGCTCCAACCCCAAGAGTTAAGAAACTTCTGACACACGCCACCAAGTTAAAGATCATTAAGATGAAGGAGGAGGGTCAAGGAAACACTGCCATCGGGAGAGCCCTGGGACTGGCTGAATCTACAGTGAGAACTGTGTGGAAGAACCGTGAAGCCATAAAGGCTGTAGTGAAGACGTACGGTGCCTCTCATCTAGACGGCCGTTCGCGGGTGGGAAATCGTGCTATGATACTAATGGAGCGCTATCTTGCCACCTTCATAATGAGGAAAGAAAAGGAAGGTGTTCCACTGAATGGAAGATTTATTCGGAACCAAGCCCAGCTCTTTTACAAGGCAGCATCTCGCAGGTTAAAAGTGGAAAAACCTTTCAGGGCATCGGTTGGATGGCTGGACCATTTTCTCAAGCACAAGGAACTCCGTTACGTGAAAGTGTCTGGTGAACGTGCCTCTGCCGATGAGCTGGCCGCGAGAGACTGTCCTGCGATATTTAGAGCGATTATTGAAGAGGGACAGTACGCCAAGGACCAGATCTACAACATCGATGAAACGTCGTTATATTACAAGGCCATGCCCAAATCAACTTACATCGCTAAAAGACAGAAACAAGCCCCTGGTTGCAAGCTCCAGAAGTGTAAGATGATGGTAATGTTTGCTGTACACCTGTCTAGGTGCCACAAGATGAGGCCAGTTGTTGTACACACAACTTCACACCCATGGTGCTACAAAAACCTCACGAACATGGATGCAAGTGGCGTGTATTGGTACAAGTCCGCAAATGGTTGGATGACCAGAAACATTATGGCAGACTGGTTAAGAGGTGGTGTGTCCCTGATGTGTCCCAAGTGTCGGGAACTGGGCATTCCATTTAAGATGCTCCTTGTGGTTGATAATGCACCAAGTCACCCTCCATACCTTGAAGATCTTCATAAGGATTGTTGTGTTGTGTTTCTGCCGCCCCGCACGACGTCACTAGTGCAGCCACTGGATCAAGAACTAATTGCCACTGTGAAGCATTTTTACCATAAGCAAGTGTACTACTACCTACGCAGGAAGACCGACACACAAGAGGAGCTTAATTCCCTACAAGAAGATCACGACGAAGACCTTGATGAGGCATCTGCTCCCGTTCCATCTCCACCAGCACCTGTATCCCGACCTGCCACAGATGCCACGACTGTTGTTTTGGTATAATTTTATGGTGAAGGACGCAGTTGAATTTCTCCTACAAGCCTGGCACCAGATTACACCTGCAATGGTGAACCATGCATGGCGAATGCTCGTGCCTCACTTATGCATCACCCAGGAGACGGCCATTCAACTACTGGCCGAGCCTGAGGCAGCAACATTGACAGCAGCACAAGCTGTACCAGGTTTTGAGGACGTTACATTGGCGGACATACAAGAAGTGCACACTGCTACTGAGGAACAGCCTCCCGAGGAAGTGTTGCAATGGATAGACGAGGCTGATGCAGAGCCTGACACCAGGCAGAGTCAAGTTGAGCAGCCTAGCGTGATGGAAGGCAGGGCTGAGCTGTGTATGTCAAACATTAGCAAGATCCTTGCTGCCGTGGATAAGCTCAAGGAAGAGGTGAAGGAACAGGAAGTGAGCAACCTAAGAACGGAGGAACTTCTGGTTGGTATCGACAAACTCTTCCATTTCTACACAGACAGGCACAGGGAAGAAATAAACAGAAGACAGACACTCATAACAAGCTACACACAGCTGGCTCAAGTTGGTGAAATTGCGGAACCAGCGACATCGTCTGCTCCTGTTCCTGTTGAGGATGAAGAGGATGCAATGTCAGAAGTGTCAGCATTGGACTTTGAAGGGTTTATGGCCAAAGTGAGTGACTTTGATGCTCCTGGGGAAGGTGATCAAGAGGAGTCTGTGGAGGGAAGTGTTGGTGCGGTGGGAGGTGCAGTGGGGAGTGCGGCGCTGTAAGTGTTGCCGTGCCTCGGAACCCCTGTTATTTAAGGTCATCAGGCCTGTTGTCTACTGTTGTTAAGGTGACTACCCATATTTTTGTTATTGTAGCTATAGTTTTAGTACAATGTCTGAAAAATATGACCTTTAGTATGTCTCTAAGGGCCATAAAATGTCCAGGTATGAGGGAGTACCGCCTATATATGTAATTATTCCCATAAGATTATGTATTCCTACTACACGAATTCCCAGTGTGCGAGGTCGTGGACCGCCCAATCTCTCGCACACTGTGCGAGCCTACTGTGTATATATATATATATATATATATATATTCGTTCATGAGTTTATGAAATTGCATTTATGAATTGTCTCACGGGCCTTATCAAATGGTCTTGCAGACCCATAAGCCCATCCCTGACCTAGGGTAACACCTACAAGTAACTGTGGTAACCTAAATGAAGCAGTGACCTTGTATCCCAGAATACTAGGTGAAAAACCCTCCGCAGGCTCAAAAGTCCAGGTCTAGATGAGCACTGAGGCTAAGCGCCTTTTGGTGTCTGCCTCCCACTACGACGGTGTGACAAAAGTTTTTCTTGGTGGTGGTAAGATAATGAAAGTTTTCTTGGTGGTGGTGATATATAATGTGGTGCTGAAAGTGACGAAATCTCGTTGTACTAACGAAAGTTTCTGGAATTGGTGGTAGTGATAATATAATACGACGGTGAAAACAAGAGTATGTGGTTTCTGCCGAAAATTATAGACGTGCGAGATCCTGGTAGAGACGAAAGCTTTTTTTTTTTTTTTTTATGTGTCCGACTCTGGGCATAGGATTCACAGCCTGTTCCCAAGGCCCAGTAGTTCTCCTGCTTACCATACACCACTACATGTCACCACTTCGGTGCTAACACCCACCGTCCATATTAAATACATGCTAGGGCTGTCTCATACAGGACTGGTGTATTGGTATTAGCGGGGTTATTTTTACGACATGTCGGCTGATCTTCTGGTAGATCAGTATAGCCTGCTTTAATGAAATTCATATCTTTAAACTGTTCCCTGCCCTAGCAGGGATTTGAACCTGGGTCCGGTAGGACTGCAGGCCACGTCTCTACCGATTGAGCCACCGCCTCCCCTGATGGAGGTGAAAAAGATGGGCGTGCTTAACTATGACGAAAGCATATGCTGAAGACAAAAGTTGTGGTGCTTACGGTAGCCTAATGTCAAATCTTTTCATTGGTTCTGATCGAAGTAGTATATTTTAATGGTTTGGACGAAATCCTAATTTTAGAGACGGAAATTTATGGAAGTGACAGTCTTAATGAAATAACAAAAGCATGCACTGGTGGAAGTAACAAAAGTATATTGTGTTGATAATGACAGCGAAATGATATTATAGTGATGTAAGTTTGTGGTGATATTATAGTGATGTAAGTTTGTGGTAGTAATAAGATGATAGTGTGGGATTATACAAAAAAACGTGCCTGTAACAAAGCTTGTAGCAAGAATAACTTTACGACAATGACGAAAATTTATGCATGTGGTTGTGATGTGACTACACTGTGATGATGAGAGATTCGGAAAGCATATGGCAGTGACGAAATTGTGTGTGGTGACGAGAATATGTGATAGTGACAAGTTTTTGGACGTAATGAACATACGGCAATGACAAAAGCACATCTTCGTGAAGAAAATATCTGGTACTAACGAATGTAAATTATTTGGTAGTGACTAAAATAAGGGATAGTATCGAAAGTATGTGGGAGTATCATAAACAGGTGATAGTAACGAAAGTATTTGATAGTAAAGGAAGTATGTGATAGTGACTAAAATGTGTATTAGTGACGAAAGTGTGTGGTAGTGACGAAACTGTGTGGTAACAAAGAAAATGTACTTCCGTAGTGAAAGTGTAGCTATGTCGATAACAATTGTAATAGAAACAGTAAGCGGTGATAGGCACAGCAAGCCCGTCCCCGGCAGACATTTTAGTGCTGGCGTATAATCACAACAGGATATCTAGTCAAAGATGTCACATCAGATTTGGAGTAAATCGGGTGAAAATTGACCATTTTATGCCCATTTGAAATTTTGGGCCCCACCCACCTGACACTGACTCCTTACAGCCGGCTGGGGGGCGACCCCCCTGATGTATTGAGGCATGTTGTAGGATGCTGATTTGAAAGATGTATATTAAAGTTTTGGTTTCATGTCGATATGACGAATTTGAAAGGAGTTACGGCGAAAAACTATATTTGTATTATATTTTGGGGGCGTACAGCCTGGGCCTTGGCCCAATTTGGCCCAAAATTTAGTAAGGTGATTAGAAGGTCATAGCCCATCATCTCCCTAACTGTAGTTAAACTCGCACCAGTGTTTTCGAGTGAGGTTAACAGACAGACAGAGAGACATGCATACAGACCAACAGACAAACAAACAATCAAACAGAGTGAAAACAATACTCGTCCCTGAGCCCCTCCGGGGCGGAGACGGGTTTCGGTTTCATGTCGATATGGCAAATTTGAAAGGAGTTTTGGTGAAAAAACTATTTTTTTATTTTACATTTTTTGGTCCTATAGTCTAGGCCTTGGTCCAGTTTGGCCCAAAATGTAATCAGGTGATCAAGAAGTCATAGCCCATTATACCTGTAATTTTAGTCAAAATCTAACCGGTAGTTTTCGCGTAAAGTTGTTAACAAACAAGCAAACAAACAAACAGACAGACAAACCGAGTGAAAACAAACCCATTCCCAAGCCTCTCTGGGACGTGGACAGGTAATGAAAGTTGTGAAAGTGACGACATTGTGCACTTGTGACCTCAGTACGCGGTAGTGGCATAAACATGTGGCAGTGGCGAAGTGTGTGGTTGTGACAAGTGTATGTGGAAGTTGCAAGCTAATTGTAACGGCGAAAGATTGCGCTGATAGTGATGCTAATTATGATGGTGGAGATGAGTCTGCATTGTGGCAGTAGCCTAGTGAGAAACGAGTTCATTTCTGTAAACATGCGGTGGTGTGTGTGTGTGTGTGTGTGTGTGTGTGTGTGTGTGTGTGTGCAGATGGGTCTTCGGTGCCCATAGACAGGTCTGGAAGAATGTGTGTGTGTGTGTGTGTGTGTGTGTGTGTGTGTGTGTGAGAGAGAGAGAGAGAGAGAGAGAGAGAGAACTATATTAAACTGAAGAAGTTAGTTACGAGTACCTTTAACAAGCTCAAGAAAATCAAAGTTGCAAAGCAAGGTAATGTCAGCAAGACGCCATGAACTATAAATGGGAGGGGTGAGGGCAAGTACGTGTTCTAGCTATCATAACCTTACGTACAAAATAAAGCCCTTTTATTCACGTTCGGGGCCCGTAACTCTGTATGGAGATACACCATCCCGGTACGCACACAAAAAGCAGTTGGCTGGCATATGGACGAGGTACACTAGTTGTGAGGCATAATGCCAGGCAAAATGAAAAATAATGCTCTCTGAGGGAAGATTAACCCGCCCCGTCCCGACCACTTTTTGACCACTGGTACCCCCCAATCCCGACCATTTTTCGACCCTTTTTTTTTTTTTTTTGCTAAAACTTTCGCTTTTGGTGAGAAACATCGAAAATTCATAGAGAAATCGCTCACCTGAGGTTTAAAATACTCATTACAGGTAGGAGAGCCTCCTTACCTTACTGGGTTTTCTATCAGGCTGGCACCAAAGAAAACGAGTTCTATGGGAGGATAACTACTTCACACCACTCATAAATGGTATTTATTTATTTACTGTTACGAATTTATATGTAGTACAAGAGTATATTGGTTTTCAAGCAGTAATATAGGCAGTATAAGCATTGTTTCACTCACTAATACCTGACCTTTTTTTGCCACATTACCTGATCATCATTTCTAACTGTTTCTTCCTCTAATGCTATGTAAAGTTTGTCCTCCACATTGTCATTGATTGGGGAATCACTCTGGCCCTGAATTTCGTACCGTGGCGTGACATGGCTATACTGGCCGGGTCACTGATAACAGGTGAATTGCTGAGAAAAGGGCATGCAGGGGGGGGGAGGAGGTCATGCTGGGTAAGGCATTGTCTCTGCCTGGCATCTTGTTGAGGAAGGTGTCCCGTGTATACGTACCAAAAATGACTCGCGAAAATTGAAAATTGTGGAAATTATGAACCTTGCAATTGCAGGACGTTGAAGTACGTCCTCGGGATTAGCTGTGACAAAACGTGAGGACGTGGAAGTACGTCTTCGGGATGGCGCGGGTTAAAGCCTTTGGCAACTGAGAGATAACTAAAGTTTATTTATTTACTGTCAAGTTTAGCCAGTATGCACTGTTCTATTGTCATGTGCGTCATCCATTTTACTGTATCTGTTGACGAGCTGCTGACTGCAATGCATAGTGCTTCATTAAAAGGAGCTTAGCCACACTTAACCCCTTTACTACTGTATGTCTCTACTATTAATGACGCCGCAAGGGTAAGCTACCAATTTTGATCGAGTCGGTTTCCTTTTATGTAGATTATGTGCATACACTTAGCCCTGTTTACAAAATATCACAACATTGATCCGATTTTAATAAACAATATTTCACAGCACTGCGAACAGTTTGGTAAAAATTAATTAGATTTCAGTCCAGACTGACCGAAGGTCAAAGATCATGGTTCATGGCTAAATTTCAGGGTGCGGCGTTATGTTGTTAATGTCTGTTCTAATCTGGATCAAAACTGGCACATACATTGTTAGATTTTATATAAGCTTTATCAAAGGTCTAGGCTAAAAATTATCTGACAGGCTTTATAAAAGATACAACGTTCATTCATAAAAGCCTGATCTGAGCTGGGTTAAAATTGTGCACATGTTGTTCATTGTGCAAGGGATGGGGAGAAGTGATTCAGTTTCGGTGCAGATCAATCAAAGGTCAATGTCATGAATCAAGGCCGAGGATAAGGTCAAATTCTGATCGTGGCGTCACTGAGCTCAGACATATCTCTCTCTCTCTCTCTCTCTCTCTCTCTCTCTCTCTCTCTCTCTTTTCAATAATCATTCGCATTTGCTCCACTTATTCAGCTTCAAGAAGTTGTTCGCTCAAGCTATTAGAAACTGTCTTCAGAAACACGTTGATCGAGATATCTTTCTAACGTAAGATAAAATTGTCTGGAAACGGTAAAATTAAATGATAAACGAAGGTTATTAAACCTGCAGTACAGTTATATTTCAACATTCTAAGGAGTCATTTACCCCAAACCGTTATAAATATATATATATATATATATATATATATATATATATATATATATATATATATATATATATATATATATATATATATATATATATATATAGCCATTTAATGTGCCTGTAATAACTGCTACACTAGACAGAACTTGGAAACTCTTAATATGTTTTAGAAAGCTTCATCATACAGTGGAGGATATTATTATTAGATTAATATAATTTACCAACTCATATCACTCTCTCTCTCTCTCTCTCTCTCTCTCTCTCCTCTCTCATGAAAGCAATAATATTATTCATAAATTAGTTCCGTATAGCCTCGCACCCTCCTACTGTTAGCATTGCTGAGCCGTGATTATGCAAAACTAAGCCACTTAACTAAAATATGCCATTTGCCATTACCTACTGTAAGTTGGTGAAATCACGTGGATTCAATTCAGATAATGTATCTTTTTTGCCCAGATTTGCAGCGCAGTTATTATTCTCGTTTATGTGAGTTTTCTACGTGTGCAATGTGCATAACTCTAATTTTTTAATGTTGCAAAAGGGCCTGGTGAATGACGAACCAGATAGCATTAGGGGTATTAGAATATTTATGGATCAAATGTTTGCAGTGAGAATGATAGTGGAAAAGTCATGTGAGAAAAATTTTAAGGTATATGTGTTATTACCGACCATAAAAAAAAAAATACAACGTAAACGGAAAAGTATTATGAAAAGTTTTGCTTATTTTATGGTATAGATGGTAGGCTGCTAAATGCCTTTACGAGTTTCAGTGAAGCATATGTGAGGGTAGGTGGGCAAAGTGAATGGTTTAAGATCAGTGTTAGTGTGAGGCAAGGTTGTGTGATGTCCTCTTCATATTATGTATCAGTGCTATATCGAAACAAAATTGCGAGACTAACTAATAGCCTTTCCGTCACGAACTTTTTGCAGATACCATTGTCGATGTTTTCATACCTGTATTAACGCGACAGTGACCAATGCTGACTACCCTTCCAAAAAAAAGAAGAAAAAAAAAAGATCATAACTCGCCGTCGCGGGGGGGGAGGGAGGATATTTTTCTAACACTTCCTGGACTTACACCGACCCAATGCAAGAAGAATTAGGTCGATATCTATTATCGTTCTCGTGAAAGAACTAACAAACGCACAGACACACATGCGCGGCTAATAGCCTTTCATTACAGAATGTTTGCAAATACCATTATCTTTGTTTCTATACCGTTACTGAGCCACAAAGACCAATTCTGACCATAAGGACCAAAAAATCAATACCGGTATCTCACATTTTCGTTTGTCGCGAACTCCGACAATTTCTTCTGTTTATGTACCGGACTATGGGAATACAGTTGGCAGTCCGTTTCTTGAAGCCATGCAGTCCTCCTATTCGCAATACACCGCCACACGTCAATGATTATGTGCTAATATCCAGCTCTCATCTTGACTACATGCTCAGGCTTCTTCACATATAAGTGGTAAGGTGGCATTAGGGACAGTGTTTTTATGACATGCCGTTGAATATTGGTGATGGTTAAAAAGCGTTTTTAGGTTAATCAGATCCACAATTTTCCCTGTCCAAGCCTTCTACAACAAATCACTGATCTAGGGAGTTAGTTCCAAACCCCTCTATCATTGTATAGTCTCGCTCATATATATGTATATATATATATATATATATATACAGATAACTATAAAAAACGCGCCATAAATTAACGCCCAATTAGCCCTGCGGCCATAATATGCAAATGTTCGGGGAAAAATTAGGAATAAGATTACCTTCTTCCTAAATAAGCGTAATTTTATAACAGATAATCATATATGGGTTTTGTAATAATAGATCAACCCTTACATATCTGTATGTTTGTTTGTTTGTGTGTTTGTTTGCATTAACAAATACATACGATAACGGGCGAAAAATACCGTTGGATGTCATCTATCCAGATTTCAAGAAAGGGTTTAATACGGTACCCCATCTAACTAAAACCCCACGGCCTCTCTGACATTATATTCATGGACCGGTGATTGGTTAACGACTCGCCAGCAAGGTGTAGTCATCAAAGACAACTTATGAAACTAGCTGGAAGGAACAAGCGGATTTCCTCAAGGGTCTGTTTTAGGACCATTTATTTTCACTATGTATATTAATGAACTAAATAATGGAATCGTTTCTCAAGTAGAGAAATTGGTGATGACACGAATATTGAAGGCAAAGTAATCACGAAAACAGACTTTGAATCTCTGAAAGACGACCTGGATAAGTTAATAGATTGGAGCGATAAATTGCAGTTGAAAATTATTTATATCAGTCTATATTTCCAGACGCTTTAATCCCGTAAGGGGTACCCACAAACAAATCGCCTCCATGTCGCCCTGTCCCCCATCATTTCACTGCTCTCCCTCCAGCTCACACTCCCCTCTCACATACTGTATATCTCTCCACTCCATCCCTCCATCTCATCCTCCGCCTCCCCCTCCCTCTCCCCCCTTCCACATTGCTCACACACTTTCCTCGTTAGTCTCTCGCTCTCCATCCTCTCCATGGCCAAACCTTCTCAGTGTATTTCTCCTAACGCTTTCTATCACGTCCAAATCCACACTACAACGCTCCTTCACTTCCTCATTTGTCAGTCTGTCTCTCCATGTAACTCATCATGCACTCACTCTTGATTTCTGTCCTTTCAACAAAGTCCAAGCTTCACTTCCATACGTTAGAGATGGCATGACAACACTTTCATGCAGCGACTTTTTCACTTCCATGCTCACTTCCCTATTTCTTATCACTGCTTTCAAGGAACCAGTAACCATTCTTCATTGTTGTACCCTTTCAAGCACTTCATCCTCCAAACTTCCACCCTTACTCAACACACTACCCAAGTACATAAATGCACTCACACTTTCCATTTCCTCATCATCATACCTCAGTGTACAGTACACTCAGTGACTTCAGTTCTCTCGAAGACCATAACGTTACTCTTCTCTGCATTGACCTTTAGATTCCGTTCTTACACACTCTCCCAGACTCATTCACCAAGCCTTACAGCTCTGCTTCGTCTTTACTTAGTAATACAGTATCATCTGCAGACAACAATGCAGGAAGTTTCCAGACACTCCACTCTCTCACTGGGGCCGCTCCAACAACCACTGCCCTATCTTGCATTTCTTTTATAATCCCTTCCATATACAGACAGAACAACCATGGAGACATGACACATCCCTGTTTCAATCCAACATTCAGGTAGAAAAATTCACTCAGTTCACTATCGACACGGACTGCAGCCTGGACACCCTGATACACATTCTTCACGGCATTCAACAACTTTCCATTTACTCCATATATACTTAATACTTTCCTCATGCCTTGTCTATCTCCTGTGTCATATGCTTTCTCCAAATCCATGAAGGCTGCATACAACTTTTTTCCCTTCTCTAGAAACTTATCCAATAAAGACCTAAGGATGAATATCTGATCTACACACTCTTTTCTCTTTCAAAAACCTCCTTGTTCTTCTCCAACAAATTCCTGAGTTATTTCCCTAACTCTGTCAGTAAGCACCCTACAATATACTTTTCCTATTACACTAAGAAGCAAATGCCCCTGTGATTACCACACACTTCTTCCCTATTTCCTTTGTACAGGGAAATATATAAACCAGACTTCCAATCCTCCTGGACTCAACCTTCCTCCCAGGCCAATCTGCACGTCTTCCATGTCCATTCTACTACTATCTCTCCCCTCGGTGCTTCTTCATTTCACCACACACTCTGTGAGTTCCTGGGGCTTTCCCCAATTTGACTTTCTTCTTTGCTTCCACTACTTTCATCCTACTGATCTCCTCCTCCCTTTTCACCTCCCTTCTCCAACGCATTCCCCAGCCATATGCGTATTACTTTCATTCTCTTTGTTTAACAGTTCCTTAAAATGTTCACTCCATCCGCTCTCTTCTTTCCCTGTTCCACTGTCAACCTACCATTTTTATCTTTCGCTCCTCTACTAACTTCTTTATTACCCTGTCTAACTCTCATTATCTCCTTCCAGATCATTTTCTTACATTCCCTCCACTTTACACTCAGATCTACCATTTTTAGATCTCATTCCTCTACTGATTTCTGTATCACCCTGTCTAACTCTCTTGACCTCCTTCTAGAACATTTTCTTTCATTCCCTCCACTTTACACTCAAATTCCTTCTAAATTCCTCATCCACTCTTTTCTTCCTCTCTCATATTAAGTTTTCCACCTCTCACTTCCTCTCCACATATAACTCACTCTTACGCCTCTCAGCTTCTTCCATGCCTCTACATCCCATCCACTCACTATATGCGTTCTTCTTTTGCGCCACAGCTTGTCTCACCTCTTCATTCCACCATGCTGTTCTTTGCACCCTTTATATATATATATATATATATATATATATATATATATATATATATATATATATATATATATATATATATATATATATATATATATATAAACTCTGTGTGTGTGTGTGTTAATTTAGCAGTTTATCTGACAAAGTAGCACGGATTGTGATTAGATTATGCAAAAGATACACCATGAAAGTAATACAAGTTTATTCACCGCCTTTTGAAAGCTCTGAGAAAAAAATAGAAACATTCTATGATGACATCTACCAGATTATGGAAGCAGAGAAGACCAGATATACTATACTAATGGGAGACTTCAACGCAGAAGTTGGCAAATCGAAAAATGGAGAAGCATGTATGGGAAAATTTGGAGTTGGAGAAAGGAATGGCAGAGGTGAAGTGATGGTAAATTTTGCCGAAATGTTCATCATGAGAATAACGAAGACATTCTTTCACAAAGCACAAGGAGAAAATGGACCTTGAGAAGTCCAAACGGAGAAACAAAGAATGAAATCGACTTCAGTATAGCAGATAAGAATAACACGATAATATGTGTCATAGTTATCAGCAAAGTAAATAAAGGAAGTGACCATACAGTGGCGGGTTGCACAGCTAGATTCAGTTTCAGAAATGAAAGAAAGAAGATGATTAAAATTATAAAGATATGTCCAATAAAAGTAAGTGAAAACAAAGCTGCTTCTTCGTTAGGAATAACAAACAGATTTCAGGTTTTATGTTATGCTGAGTGTCACATTGATGAGCTGAACGAATAGTGCTAGGAGAATCAGTGGAGGTAGTAGGAAAAGAAAATACACCCAAAGCCAACAAGTGTTCAAAAAATACCCTCGAACTAATGAAAAAGAGAAAGGAGATGAAAGTAAAAACAAAGAAAGACGAAATAGAATTAGTGGAATTAAACAAGTTAGCAATAAGATACTGGGAGAACAAAAAGGAAAGAGAAACATGGATCACATTAAAGAACGATCAAAAAGGAAAAAAAAAAAAGTCTGAAACAGGCCAGAAGTAAAATGGAACTAGGAAAGCAAATTATATCACTGAAAGGTAATTTTAATGTGAAAAATTCATTAGTAACATATACCTGAATATACATGTAATGATTATCCGCATAATAAATTAGTTGGAAGAGGCCTGTGAAAGCATTACCAGTAACTATAAGCGGTCAATTGAAAAACAAAGAAAAGAGTGTAGGGAATTGCACGTGTTTCCCTTGCCTTTACGCCACTTTCTCCCTTCCTTTCTTGTGTTTCGCCTAAGCCTTTTCTCTTCACTTCTCCCCGTGCTGCCCCTTTTCTAATCCAATTCACCATCCTCTCCTCTTTCCCACATTTTTTTCTCAATCGCCCTCCACTTCTACTTTGGCTGTCCTCCTCGTCTCTCGGTATTTCATTTCCTTCCACTTCCTTCTTCCTTTCCCAATTCCTTCCCCTTCGTCCAGTCACATCCTAGGCCTGCCTCTCATCCAGTCCCTCCATCCCTTCTGCCTACCACCCATCTTTCCTCTCCCCCTTTTCTGTCTGTCTGTCTTTCTGTCTGTCTCTCGAGAGGGAGGCGGCAAATTTAACGGTGGTGAGCAAGAGGGTGTTTGGAGAGGGTGCAATGATGATGGTGATGCTATGAAGTCAGTAGCACTCTGGATTTAGGGAACGTGGTAGTGGTGGAGGTATGTGGTTGAGAGGAAGATGGATGGTGGTGAGGCGAACCGTGACTGCCGTGTTCTTGATGGGCAGACAAGGAGATGGTTAAGTCTGTGTGTGGGAGAGAATGAGGGAAGAGAGAGTGAGTGAGGTTGGGAGAGTAAAGGATGGATGGGAAGTGTGTGTGTGTGTGTGTGTGTGTGTGTGTGTGTGTGTGTGTGTGTGTGTGTGTGTGTGTGTGTGTGTGTGTGTGTGTGTGTGTGAGGAGGGGAGGAGAAAGTGAGTGGGGCTAGAGGAGTGATGATGGAATAGAGATGAAGCATGTGCAAGGAAAGGGAGAGTGAGAAGAGTTGGTAGAATGAGAGATGGATAGATAGAAAGGTGGGAAGTGTATGACTGAGGGGAAAGTGTGTGAATCATGGAGACTGATGATGAAATGATTGTGTGGGGAAAGGGAGAGGGTTTGTGTAACTGAGAGAGTGGGGTGTTTCAGAAGGAATGTAATGTATGGAAAGAATGAGCGATAACTAGGTTGCAGACTGCGTGTTCAGGAGAATGTATTATATTGATGGCTGGGATATCTTTGTTTTCTTTGAATTCAAGTCTGGCCACAGATCTGACAACTTTTCCCCACATGGCCAAGGATTGCTCCTACCTGTCTCATCCTTCACATTTCACCATTCGGCCACTAATACCCACTGTCAGTACTGAATACATGCTAGAGCTGTCACATTCTCTCCAACAAGGAGAGTATGTTTGCACCCCTGTTTGTTTGTTTATTTGTTTGTTTCTTTGCCTCTTAGCAGGATTACTCAAAAATTGAAAGAGAGTTTTGGACCAAATTTGGCGGGCAGATGGCACGTCCCAGGGAACAATCGTTTAACTTTTGGGACCGATCTGGATCGTATTACAGATTCTGGATCCGGAAAACACTTTTTGCGAAACCCTGATCAGTGATGAGAAAACCTAACCCATTATGAAAAGTGGTTTGGAAATTACATTGCCCACGTAGGAAAGATGCGGTCCAGCGAGTGCCTCTGGTTCAGGACTGGTTTAATGGCATTACCAAAGGTGGTATAATAAATATTGGTGGGTCTAGCGGAAGATCCTCAAAGTACTCTTAACGGGATTCAGATCATCACAGTTCCCTGCCCAGACTAGGAGAAAAATTTGCCTATTCTCAAGCAACAGATTGCTTCTCTAACTACTTCCCCACCAATTCCCCCATAGTTAAAGTGTAATAGTGATGTGCTTCGTAGATTCATATAAGGCCTGATGAAGTGAAGTGAAGAGGTTGATGTTGCATTTTTAAGTATGGTTGTTGCAGAGGTCTGGTTGTATGAAGGATGAATATTGTGATGGTAATGAGAGGAAGGGCGAGGATATTTTTTGAGGATGCTTAGGTGGTATGGATAGGAATGATGATAATGAGGGTGGATAATGCATATTTTGGAAGAATAATAGTTAGTGGTTAGAAAAGAATGTCATGGTGTTATGATGGTTGTGGGAAAGAGTGACTGGCTTCTCCGATATTGAGGTGGTACGGATAGGGGAGTTAGGATAACGGGATGTGGAATAATAACTATCTCGAAAATGCTGTAAAGTTGGTCAGAAAAAGGCTACCACGGTACTGAACTAGTTGTAGTAGGAAAATGGTAACAGGATTCTGGGATGTTCTGGCAATACGAATGGGAGAGTAATAATGATGAAGCGTGGATATTTACTCCATTGACAGGATAATAATTATAAGTTTATAAAAAT
>NC_136976.1:23114647-23152147 GCF_032717465.1 Coenobita brevimanus
GATACAATACTGGAAAGTGAAAGAGGATAGAGAGAAAACAGAAAGAAAAGAAGAAAGTCTCAAAGGAGCCGGAGGGACTGCGTGAAGCTGAGAGAGGAAAAGACAAGAGAGTAAGGGACGGAAGGGAAGAAAAACAGGAGAACGAGAAAGAAGAAACGGAGAACAGTTAGGGTAGTAAGAAATGGGAAGAGAAAGTGAAAGGTAGAAAAAGAAAGCTAGAAATGAAGGAAATTAACAAAATGGGAGAAAAGGAACTTGGAGAAAGTGAGGGAAATGGAAGAGAGTGAAGGACGGAGAAGAAAATGGCAGATGATAAGGAAAATATAAGGGTAAATAGGGAAATGGTGAAATGAAAGAATGATAGGTAATTGGAAGAGACTGACGTAAAACCTGTGAGAGGAAAAATTAAGATAGTAGGAGAAGAAAGAGAAAGAGAATTAAAAGAAGGAAGACCAATAACTCCAGCACACAAAAAGCCATTTCTGTGGTAAATAAAATTATCTGTTGGTAGCCAAGAAAACTAGCCAAAAATTGTTGAACTGTAGCAAAATCACAAAGTAAGTAAATAAAGAAGCAGAACAGGTACTGAAGTGGAACAGAGACGGAAGAAAAGTTAAGAATGCGTTCAGAGAGAAACAGAATGAAGAAACGAAAGAAGAAAGCAAAATAATGAAATGGTGAACGAGAAAAGAAAGAGGTGGACGAAAAGCGAAGGAAGGGAAGGATGAAGGCGTGTGGGTTGATGTGGAAAAAAAAAATGAAAGAATTGGATGAAAATCAGGAATGAGAGTAAAGTAAAACTAATGAAGGAAAAGGCCTGAAGTATGAAAGACGACTGACAGAGGGAAGAAAAGGCAGCGTCTAAAGGAAGGAGGAGAGAAAGGAGGGTCAGAGAAAACGAGAAGAAACGAGAGAAAGAAAGAGTGAAAATAGAGGAGGGGAAGAACGGGATATTTTGGGAAGGGGTGAAGTAATGAGAGGGAGTGCCCGAGGGGGTTAGGGCATTAAATGCTAGGCTGGAGGGGCAATGGCCAACAAAAGAGTTCTTATGAGTCGTCCCTGTAGGGTATGGCTTTAATAAGGCAAAGGGGGAGGTGGGATGGGATGAGATCAAAAGAGTGAGGTAGAAATGGGAAAGGGGTAGATGAAGCCCGAAAAGGAAGAAGCAAAAAGACTGGAAAAAAAATCTAGAGAAGAGAAAAAGAGAAGGGAAAAAGAGGGATTAGAGAAGGATGTACTAGTGAGAAAAGAGAAAGATGAGGCTGGAAGGAATGAAGAAAATTGGATGATACATTGTCAACAACTATTAGGTACTGAGTAGTGTCTAAAAGAAATTATAGGGTAAGAGTGACGCTTACAAACACTAAGGTTTTGGCGGGAAGGGGGAAAAAAGAGGGGTAAAAATGAAAACTGTGGCGATGAGAAAACAGGAGGAAGAGGAATTAAGACTGAAGATGAGGAGGAGGAAAAAGGAAGAACGATATTGAAAGAATGAACTAGAGGAAGAATGTTCTTGGAATGAAAAAAAGAGAAGGACAAGGGAGGAAAGTAGAAAAAATGATCGACGGGTGAGGAAGGTGGAGGAGGAGGAGGAAGGAAGGAGAAAAAATTAAGAATAAAGAAAGGAAGAATAAGGAAATGTGATCAGTGTTTGAGATAAATAGTGGAGGAGAAAAATTGAAAAGAATAAAAATAAAGGAGGAGGAAAAGTCGGAAATAATGATGATAAGTGATTGAGACGAGAAAAAAGGAGGTACAGGAGGCAGGGGAACAAATGATCTGCAGATAAGAAACCTGGGGGAACAATAAGAATAAAGGGAGAAAAGGATGACCAGGAAAATAACGCTAATGGAGACTCATATGAGTTTCTGTGTTTGATGTATACGTGTATGTGTATTACACAATTTTATATGTATGCGTATGTGTGTATATGTATATTTTTATGTTTGCGTGATGTGTATGTGTGTATATGTATGTTTTTATGTTTGCGTATTATGTATGTATGCATGTGGGTATATGTGAATGTTATTATTGGCATGCGATTGTTGAATGGTGCGTGTAGTTTTAGTACAAAGTGTGTGTGTGTGTGTGTGTGTGTGTGTGTGTGTGTGTGTGTGTGTGTGTGTGTGTGTGTGTGTGTGTGTGTGTGAGGAAGATGAAGAGTGGTCGTGGAAAATGTGTACACTGATACTATATATTCTATAAACACTCTGACCTGCCTAAGAAAACGAAAACCCAAGAATAATGGTCCCCCAGGATTCCAGCAAAAACATCAGAAAATCCCACATTATCCTTTTCCTGCTGAAAATGATAGAGGTTAACTTACTGTAGTCACGCACATTAAGTTTTAAATAATCACCTCTCGTCCTTTGGTGGCATTATATAGCCAAGAAACCTCTAGTTAACCTCTGGGGATCAAAACCAATCTTAATGGCGAGGCTGTTATTTTGACCGATTCGTCCTATCACTCAAGCCTGTCTGTTTTGTCTGACGGACCTTTACCATTCCTTAGACTTGAATACTAAGTCGTGGTTGCATCAGTGTCGATGAGTCTTATTTATGAGGCAAGAATTAATCCATTTGGTAACTAGTAAAATAAATCCACTAGTCTGACTACACTTGGCCACTTATTGAGCTGACAGGTTCAGGGATCTTCGCCAAGTTGAGAGAGAGAGAGAGAGAGAGAGACCCGAGCTATAGATTATCAAGTTTTAGAACACCATACAAAATTGAGGCAATATCAGGGTCGCGATGGGAGATATCCACAGCCAGTTAATATACTCCCACCTTGTTTCTGAAGAGAAAGGGGAAAAACGATGAGGAAAAGAAATGATCTGTAGGGCGATGTGGCCCTGGCACGAAGGGACAGCGATCCTAAACAGCGGTGGGGCAAGATAATTAAACCCATTGATATACGGCCGCCGTCTGTCATCCCACCCTGCCAGGAGGTGTTGGCAACGGTAACACTACCACCGATCTAAGTGATGCAGACAGGACAAGGAGGAGGAGAGAGACAGAGGGACGGAGGAAAGCAGGACAGAGAGTAAGTCGGATGGAGAAGAGGAAGAAAAAGAAGAAAAGAAAAAGAAAAAGAAGAAGTGGAAGAAGAGAAGGCTTATATGAATGTGTAGACATTCAGTTTTTGCTGTCTCAGTATTCTCTCAGATCAGTATATGCAACCATCGCATTGTTGGATCAGGTTCCTGTTTCTGTTTTAGATAAGTACAGCCTAAAAGAGGGACGACTTTTCCCAAAGGTCTAATGGGTGACTTTGGAACCGAACCCTCACCTCTCTGTTTCTGGGCTGATTATGCCTCCTATTACGAGATGGCCATCCCAGCAAAAGGAAGATATCAACAGGGGAGGGGTAGGAGAAGGGAGGGAAGCATGTAGAAAAGAGGTAAGGGAAATGAGAGAGGGAAAATTATAAACGGGGATGGAAACGAAGAGGAGCTGCATAGGAGGGGCTGGAGGAGAAAGTCGAGAGGGAGGAGTGTAACAGAGACTGGAAGGAAATAAAAGACAGGTGAGGAGAGAGGTGAAAAGGTGAGGGAGGCTGGGAGAGAGGGAAGGCTGAGAGATGAGTTAGGGAGGGAGGGGTATGAAACGTGAAGGAAAGAGGGTGGAGAAAGGTGATGGAGGGGGAAGGAGGGAGAAGTGATGGATGGAGAAAGGGGTTAAGTTAGAAAAAGTTGAAGTAGGGAGGGAAGGAGGGGTGAGAAACGTGAGTACAAAGGAACACACAGTAAATCAAACAGCAACAGACCTGTTGGTCATTTCGTGGCTGTTAGGTATGTGGAAGGTCATAACTATTAAAACTATTCTATCAGCTACAGAAAAAGATAGGAAAGAAGGAAGGCTTCCCCCCACCCACCGAACCCTCCAGCCAAAGCCGGCATAAAATACTGAGAATGGCCAAACCATGCAACATTGAAAAGCTGTCATGGAAATTTCGTAAGAAAGCGGGAAGGCAAATATTACTCTGCACTGTCTAACTGAAAATGAAAGTAACATTAAATTAACATTATTTTTTTAATTTGTTCTGCGGTTGTATCATCCAGACTGGGAATATATATATATATATATATATATATATATATATATATATATATATATATATATATATATATATATATAATACACAAATGTATTATGCAGAAGTGAACATACTTAACAGGGGGTTAGACAACAGATATTTATTCAAGCGATTGTTAAAGATAATTGTTGTTTCACAGTTTACTACACTGGAGGGAAGTTCTACATTGAGGGGCGCTTGCATCCCTGGGTATGGAACGCTGATTTATGTATATTAACAAAAAAGAATAGAACCTAACACTGAACCCTGTGACACTCCACATGTAACATCTACCCAGACTGATTCTTTTCCACTTACTATGATTCTTTGCTTTCGTCCGGTGAGCCAATCTTCGATCGGCCCGAGCACACTGCCACTGAAACCCTGCGCCTTTAGCTTGTGGAGGAGTCTATTGTGCGGAACTTTGTCGATGGCCTTTTTGAAATCAGGATATACAGCGTCAACGTATTTAGCATCGTCATATATGTCCAATATATCGGTGAAAAAATCCAAGAGATTCGTGAGGCAAGGGTGATTGTTCCGAAAACCATGTTGCGAATCTATGATGAGAGTAGTTGTTTCTAAGGGATGGGTGAAAAAGATTACGGAAGTTTGTCTGTGTGCGTGTGTGTGTAAGTGCGCGCGCGTGTGTGTGTGTATGTGTGTGTGTGTGTGTGTGTGTGTGTGTGTGTGTGTGTGTGTGTGTGTGTGCGCGCGTGCGTGTGCGCGCGTGCGAGAGAGAGAGAGAGAGAGAGAGAGAGAGAGAGATTTTTTTTTTTCTCTCTCTCTCTCTCTTTCTTTTTTTTACATTTTTATGGTCATGCGAGAGTAAAACCACCACACCCCCAGCAGGGCAAGCGGCTTAGTGAGTGCGGAAAACAAAAAACGCTTGTTCTTCCCTTACCACTAATGTAACTATCACCATTATAACTATTTTTTACACCTTTCTTCCTAAGCTACCTCTACAATCTATCATTATTACAGTAGTCATACCTACCACCACTCTCACCATCAAACATATTTCTACAAATCCCTGCTGCCTGGTCTTCATTATATTGTCGGTCTATCATCTTGCGAAATTAACTACGGTAACTCAGCCAGATACATGCAAAATTCCTAACAACTGTCCTATAGCGGAGCACCGACACACAAAAATACACACTGACAAACATACAGATAGGAATACACTCAAGCATACACATAAAAAAAAGCGTATACAAATACACACGCCTGCAGAAATGCACTAACTTGCACGCACAGGCATAAAGTGAAGCATAAAGTACACACACATGCTCACGCATAAGCGAACAGGTCCACAGGTAAACATATACCTACATACTCACCCATAACTATGCACACTCTCTTGCCTTCCATTTTTCATCCGAACTGAATAATCGATCTCATCTTACACGCAGGTATTCAAATATTCATGTACATGAAGGGGATGAGCCAGAACCGATAATGCCCGGATACACACACACACACACACACACACACACACACACACACTGAAATGATTGGCAGGACTCGCGAAGAACTCATGTTTATTTGCATTAAATTTGTTTTTGAGGCAACTACGGAAACTACTCTGGTTCCAAATTATGGTTTATGTTCTACCAACGTGCAAGGTCTGGACCATTCTGCGCATGGTCTTTCCTTTCATAGTCCCTTATATTTGCCATGGGACTACAAGTTGGGTAATTCCTCGCTTAGAGTTCTGATACAACCTCTTACCAAGTGTTTTCTGAACTGAGATATCATTCATAGAAATGCATCACATATGTTCATTTAATCAAAATCACACATACTCAGTACATCCCTTACACTCTTACATGCACACACACACACACACACACACACACACACACACACACACACACACACACACACACACACACACACATACACCACAGAAAAATGTGGCAAAATGATATCTTATGAGGCAAAGGAAGAAGTGGGAGTGGGGAAGAAAAGAAATGTGTAAGAATGAGGATAACGTTGAAAGTGGGGTGGCATTAAATACGTGTGATTAGAGAGAGAAAGTAAGGGAAAGAGAAACTGGTTGGCATGGAGAAGGAACGGTAACACAAGGAAAAAAAAAAAACATCAACAATGGAAAAGAAAGGACACAAACAAAAGATATTTTAAGGACTAGCGAGACAGGTAAAATGCGAGTAATGGAAGAACTTACAAGGGAAGAAAATGACGAAAATGAGGAAGAGATAGTGAAGAAATTGTAGAAGGAAGGTAAAGGAAAAAAAAAAGACAGATAACCGATGAGAGGGGAAGAACGTAGAAGGTAAGAAAACAGTGGCAAAGGGAAAAGGAGGGTGAAGATAACGATAAAAGAGTCTGAGGAATAACGAGGAAAGTGGGATGGTACTCAAAGCATGTATGAATAGCCGATAGGCTCTCGGTGACGCTAGAAGTAAAGAAGATTGTAGAAAGTGGCAGTGAAACGGGAGAGAAAAGAACGAGTGATGGATATGAGAAAGACAAGAGTGAAACGTAAAGTTGGAAGTACGATGGGCTAAAGTCTTCCCTAAAGTATCTCCCTTTATGTCTACAAAAGAACTCAGTTAAAAAAGGCAACATTTGTGGTGTATGTGTACTAGTTAATCACACACACACACACACACAATAAATAAATATATATATATATATATATATATATATATATATATATATATATATATATGTATATATATATATATATATATATATATATATATATATATATAAATATATATATATATATATATATATATATATATATATATATATATATATACACTCGTATATATTAAACTTGGGTAGCAAGCAGGAAGTTAGACAGTCTATCAGGTAGGGAAGCAGGAAGAAGACAGGCCGGCAGGAAGGCAGGCAGTTAAAAAAAAAAAAAAAAAAAAAAAAACTAACTAGAAGACAAACAGACAAAAAAAGACATAGAAGAAGACAGGAAGAAAAGAAGGCAAACAGACATGAACACATTTAGACAAGACAGACACAAACATAGAAAGAGGCAAGGAGGTAGCTAGACCAAAAGGCAGACAGGCAGGACGGCATATGTGTAAGTAGTTCGGCTAGATGTGAGGGGGACGTTGGCAACAAAAAGGAAATGAGCCACGTTCTTCAGCCAAGAGTTATTTTAGGACTTTGGGGAGAAACAAGAAGCAAGCAGCCAGGCAAGCAAACAAGTAAGCACCCAGCTAGAGATAAGAGTGTGGGTGCTTGGACACACAAGTAGGACGGCAGACGAGCAATAAGAAAGTCACTCAGGATAAAACTGACAAAAGCTAGAGAGAGAGAGAGAGAGAGAGAGAGAGAGAGGTACTGTACATAAATAGTAAAGAAAAAGTATTTTAGCATATAAAATTGGCCAAAATAATTGCCTTTAACTCAGCTCTTTCATTATTAGGACAGTTCTATTATGTTATCCCAGCACACAGAAAAGGAATATATTTAGCTGAGGGTAAACCATAAAAGTTTGAGATTAGTGTCTCCATTAGCTCTCTCATGGTCGGGACAATTGTTATGTGATACCAGCCAGTCAAATGATTTCATTCAGCCGAACCTGAGCCATAACAGCCTGAGGAGCAGGAAACTAGGTACCAGTGTAGAGGGATGGACGGTAAGAGGAGTGATGGCCAGACAGACAAACAGACCTGCGGGAGTAAGCCAGGTGGTAAGAGGAAGGAGAGAGGAGCTACACAGGCGAGACTGAGGCAGGCAGGAGAGGACTCTTCATGGCAAACATGGTGGGGTGGAGTGAGGGGTGAGGGAGAAGGGACAGAGGGGAATGGGAGGTTATGGAGGCAGGCGCTGAGGCAGAGATGTAGCTGGGCAATCAGAGGCTGAAAGACGAGCCTTTGAATCACGATGGATCTTAACCAGTTTTTGCAATAAATAAATGAACAAAGTAGTGAAATACTGTAATAAGTGAGTCTTACAGTATTTTTCACGCCTGGGAGCTGTAAGAGTTAATTTATGGTAGATTGTTTACCGGATTGCAAGTACACTCACTTGCCTTCACTCGTACAGCTAACAATCACCTCTCAGTCATATGACGGTGAGTAATAAAGTGAAGAAAGTAATACTTATGAAAAACAAAAACGATCTGTGAAGATAGGCAGTTGTTGCGGAGCCGAGGTTATTTTCCTTGTTGTTGGGATCCTTTATAAATACATTCCAAGAGGCAAAATTTAGTCAGGAACACTCTCACTGACTTTGATTGATCCCTCTCGGTAAATCCTCTCATATCAGAGGGCTTGAAGCGACTGCCTGGGGGAGTGAGCGAACGCACAAATTGTTAGTTAACTTGTGGTGAAAGGAGGCTGATAGAAACAAGACGCTACCATACGAGAGGGAGGTGAGGAGAGGAAATGCATGGGAGAAGAGAAAAGGAAGGTGGACACAAAGAGAAGAAAGGAGGGAACATGAATAGAGGAAATGGTGCATGGGAGAAAAGGAGAAACGGGAATTGGACAGAGGGAAGGAAGAAGCGAAAATATATATAAGGACCAAGGGAAAAAAGGAGGAAAACGGGGTGGAAGAGAAGATGGGCGAAGAAGTGAAAAAAGAAAGAATTTCTAGGTAAAAGAAAATTTTAGGGTGGAAGACAGAGGGACAGAGTGAAGGACGCAAGGGCGCCTGGGAGCAAAAAAAATATGAGGGGGAGGGGGAGGATTTGGGACGACAAACATAGGAAAGAGAAAGTAGGGGGACGAAATATGTATTTACACAAATGGGGTGGAAGGTACAGGAAAAACAGAAAAAAATAAGGTTGAGTGACGGGGGGATAAAGTGCATAAAATACGTTGGGAAATTTATTGGAGAAAGAGAAGGAAAAGAGGAGAGATGGGGAAGGGCGGGGATGGAGAGGGACATCAGAAAAGAAGAAATGAAAAGTGCATAGGATAACCAGGAGAAATATGGGGTGGAAGGCAAACGGAAAGATAGAAATGGGTGGGGAGAGTGAAGGAGGAAAGATTAAGTATGAAGAAAATGTTGTAGTCTGGTGTGGAAAGTATATCAAATTATGAGAAAATAGGGGGAGGGGATGAAAGATGAAAGATGAATAAGAAGGAAGAGCGACAATCTGGGGTGGAAGACATAGGAGGGAAAAAAACAGAGAAGGAATAAAAGCTCCAAAGGCAACCCCACGATGAGGCCATAGTTATGATGATGGAATATGGAGACGCGAAGGTGTGGGAATGATAAGAAGGAAGAGAAGCTGAGAAAGCGTTGGAGGAAAGGAAAGAAACAGAGGACTGGAAGAGCTGGGGAAGGAAGGGAAGTGGAGGACAGAAAGGAGTGGGAGGGAAGGAGAGAAATAAGCATGAGGAAAGAAGAAAACGAGATAAAAATGGAGAAGAGTTTGGAGAAAGGAGGAAGGAGAGAAGTTAAAGAAAAGAAGTGGAGGAAAGAAAGGACAAGGACGATAGGAGAAAAGTTTAAAAGCGAAAAAGAAGAGAGGAAGGAATCACAAACGCCCTTGATAAGGCTGAAATTATGATGATAAAGAGGAGGGAGGAAGGGAGAGAGGAATGGAGGGAAGGACTGAACGAAAAAGAAATAATCAAAGAGAAATAGAAAATGAACGATGAGGAAGAGGAAAGGTAGAGGGATATCAAGTGGGAAGAGAAAGGAGGGGAGTAAGAAGAAAATTAATGTGGGAATAAACAGAAAAGAGGAGAAGGAAAAAAGTAACACTAAATAGGCAGAAGGCAAGAAGGAAAGATGAGAAAGAAGGAAGGGAAAATATGAAAAGTGAATAATAAAGGAAAGAAAGAACAGAGATGAAAGAAGCGCGAAGGAATGAGAAAAATAAAAGAAAATGAGAAAAAATTTTACGTTAATCAGTAGAAACAAAATAAACAGATGAACAAGAGAAGTAAAGGGGAAGAAAGGAAAGACGGAAGAAACAAGGAGAGGAAAGGAGACGAAACATAAGTAAGACAAGAACAACAAAAGCGAGAAAAAAATACATAGATAAACCAGATAACTAGGGGAGAAGAAAAGAAAGAACGAAAGGAATAAGGAAAGAGGAGGCGGAACAAAATAAGGACACGAGCAAAGAAGAAGAAATCGATAGAACAAAGTAAACGAGAAATCAGAAAGGATAAAATGAAAAAAAAATTATGATGGATATGGATTTCGGGAAATCGATGATGAGAGGTGGAGTGGAAAAGGCCTGTGATAAGAAAGAATGGACAAGCAGCGATGATGATGGTGGAAGTTGGGAAAGGAGGAGGAGAAGGAGGAGGAGGAAAAGAAGAAAAAAGGAAAGAATGAAATTTTTGTCAAACTAAGGCATGGACAATCGACGATAATGATAGCTGGAGAGGGGGTGTGGAGGAACAAAAGGATAGACTGTGGAATGAAGAAAAGGGTAAGTAAAGGAAGAGAAGGAGTAATAGGGAACAGAAGAAGGAAAGAAGGAAAGGAAAGACCTAAATTATGAAGGTAATGGAGTGGAGAATGGATGGAGTGAGAGATGGGGAGAAGAGTAAGAAGGAAAAATAAAGGAGGAAATGAAGGCAGAGGATGAAGAGGAGTGGAGGGAAAGTAAAAGATAAAACCGAGAGTGAGCGGCAAGGAATGGGACAAGCGGTTATGATGAGGTGGGAGGGATGGCGGTGGAGGGATAAGGGGAGGAAGAGGAAGGAAAGGAGGAGGAGAGGAGGTAAGACTGAAGGAGGGGAAGAAGAGAAAGAAACATGAGTGAGTGGCAACGAATGAATGAGTAGTTATGATAAGGGAGACAGGAGTTTGGGTTGGAGTACGTGGGGAGAGGGAGAGGCGAGGAAGAAATGGAAAGCGAGTAGAGAGGGAAGGAAGAAGGGGAAGAAGAGTGGAAAACAAGTTAAAAATAGAAAGAGAAGAAGGTTAGCACGGGTAAAGGGAGGAAGGAAAGGAAAGGGGAAGGAATGTGAGTGAACTTGTGTAGCGAAGAAAATGAGAAGAAAGGAAATAGAAAAGATGTTTTAAAACTGAAAGGAAAATTATGGATGGAAGTAGGAGAGGAGGAAAGGAAGAGGCAGAGACAAAGTGGGAAGGAAAAGCAGATGAGTGGAGAGATGGAAAGGAAATGATAAAAGCGATCCAAGGGATTGAAGAGCTAATGAAGAGGAGGGGGAAGAAAATAAAGAAATAGGAGAAAGCTAAGAAAGAGTGGGCTGAAAAGAAACAAAGTGGAAGACTGAAAAAAGTGGATGGGAGACGAAGTCAAGAAGATGAAAGTGAAATGGAGACGTCGGAGATACAAGGAAAAAGAAGTGAAAGAGGAACAGGAGAGGAGAGAAAAAAAAAATGTGCAGAGATAGAAGGAACTGGGTGAAATGGAAATAGACTGGCCAGGAGAACAAAAGGGAGAAGGTGGGAAAATGAGGGAGTGTGCGAGAGGAAAAGTAGGAGATAAACTATGCATGGCGGTGGGCAGAGAGACAATGACAGTATGAGAAAGAACAAGGGTATAAAACTAGAAAGAAGGAAATCTTTAAAAAAAGACAGAGTAGGAAGTGCTGGGGTGGGGGAGAAGGATTAAATAAGTAGAGGTGAAGAGGAGATGCCATTGTATAGCAGTGGTGAAGCAGAGGTGAAGAGGAGATGCCATGGCATAGCAGTGATGAAGCAGAGGTGAAGAGGAGATGCAATGGCATAGCAGTGATGAAGGGAAACATAGACAAATAGATAGATAGATAGATAGATATAGACAGATAGATAGATAGATATAGACAGATAGATAGATAGATATACAGCGTGTGTGTGTGTGTGTGTGTGTGTGTGTGTGTGTGTGTGTGTGTGTGTGTGTGTGTGTGTGTGTGTGTGTGTGTGTGTGTGTGTGTGTGTGTGTGTGTGTGTGTGTGTGTGTGTGTGTGTGTGTGTGTGTGTGTGTGTGTGTGTGTGTGTGTAAATGCGTAGCATGGGAAAGAATGGATTAAAGAAAAATATGTTACAGGCAGCCTCGAAAGAAGACTGAAGCATTACAAGGGAAAAACAAGGACGGGTACCTGAGGGATACAAGTGTGAGGCAAACAGGAACTCCTAAATTATTAATGTGACAAGAAGGACAGTTACGAGGGCGTGAGCAAGGGAGACAGGGACTACTACATTATCTGTGCTACAGGAAAGATAGGTAGGAGTTCACGAGTGAGGGAACAGGAATAGTACATTATCAACATTATAAGCCGCAGAGGTAAACTATATGACACACATTAACGCAGGTGGTTCAAGAGGAAGATTAACATAGAGGAAATCAGCATAATCAGAGTCGCAAGAGACATAAAGCGTTGTACTGTATGTATAAAACCGGTAAAGAATAAAAAGTTGCAATCATGAATTCAAGTAACGTAGATTAAGGGAAGTGGGAAGATACATAATATAAAAGAAAGGTGCGTCTAAAGTTTACACAGAGAGAGGTGCAATCAGAAGGAGGAAGAGTATCAGTACAGGATGCAGAATAAAGGAGACTACAAAGGATATATCATGAAAGTAGTGTACGTAAAATCCAACAAGTAGTAAGTGAAGCGATTCAGGAGGAAGAAAATAATCATATCGGAGGGAAGATAAAGGACAAGACACAACAGACAAAAAAGGAGGTAAGTATCAATCAGACAACGAATAACAGGGGTATATGCAAGACGAGGAGGAGGGAAAAGAGGGACAGAGGATAAAGGAGAAGGTAAAACAGGCAAAAGGAACTGTTTGTGTAAATCGCATATGCAAGAGGAAGAAGGGAAGCGTGAGTTCCATACGATAAATGAGAAAATTCAAGAAATAAAATGAATGGCAAATGGAAATCAAGCCAAAAAAGTAAAAGAGGAGGTACATGAAGGAGAAATAACAAAGGAAAATACATCAGATAAAAACAATAGAATATGTAATCAGACTGCCAAGAGGATGAAGAGGGACATCAAAGAGAATGGTTAAAGATTAAGACACAGACGACGGAATGGAAATTGCCTGTAGTGCGAGGGAAAGTGAAGAAGAGGAGACATGGCAAGGGAAGCAAAGCAAAAGGACGCAAAGAATAATATACAAATAGGTCGGTGGGGTGGCCCATCATCCACCTACACAGTGTAGTGGTACTCTATTTCGTGGTAGCTCTGTACTAAGTGGCAAACCAAATGATTTCCTGTAAACCAGGAAATCATTTGATACGCTGGGTGGTAGCCTCATAACCAACCAACACGTGTTACATGCGTGCCAACAGGTGGGTTGGCGGAGAGTTAGTGCCCCTCTCCGGAAAACAACTACCTGTAACTGAAAATACAAACAAGAAGCCTCGGACCTTCAAGCTTGGACTATGTTGGAAGGATACAAGTCAAGATTGAGCGCAGTGGAATTGAGTTATCTGAGAGGAGCCTATGGAGTTACATGGAGAGACAGACTGACAAATGAGAAAGTGAAGGAGCGTTGTGGTGTGGATGTGACAAAAAGCGTTAGGAGAATACACTGAGGTGGTTTGGCCATGTGAAGAGGATGGAGAGCGAGAGACTAACGGGGAGAGTGTATGTGAGTGAGGTGGAAGGGGGGGGGGAGAAGGAGGGGGAGGCCGAGGATAAGATGGAGGGATGGAGTGGAGAGGTATGAGAGAGGGGGGTGTGAGCTGGGGGAAGGGCAGTGAAATGGCGGGGGACAGGGCAACATGAAGGCGATTTTTTTGTGGCCACCCTTTACTGGATTAAGGCTTCTGGCAATAAATAGATAGACAGATAGGTCAATTCAATACTGAGGCGAGGGCGGCAGAAGAGGGAGAGGTTTAGGAGGAAGGGAGAGATGGGTACTTAGGCAAGAGTGGTAAGAGAAGAGGGAAGAGAAGTGGCGAGAGAGACGATAGAGTGGAGAAGAGGTGAGATGGGCATGGCAGGGAGAGTGAATGGAAGGGAAGAGGGAAAGGTGGATGAGGTGTAGAAATGAAAAGGAGAGGCAGGATAGGGAAGGTGAAAAGACGAGAGAGAGAGAGAGAGAGAGAGAGAGAGAGAGAGAGAGAGAGAGAGAGAGAGAGAGAGAAGCATATAGCAAAGAATAGATGAGGGGAGGGAGAGGGGAAAGACGCAGAGAAAGGGAGGAAATGGAAAAGGCAGGGACGCGACTGGGTTAAGTGTGCAAGGAGGAAGAAAGAGAAGGGAAGGGAAGAGAATGAGTACAAAGGAGTACAAAGGAGTACAGAGGAAAGCAAACAGCAACAGACCTTATGGTCCTTTCGAGGCTGTTTGGTACAGAGTAGACTATGACTACAAGATCTAACTCTACATGCTGAAGGATAAGGATAGTAAAGCAAGAAGGCTTCCCCTGCCTCCAAACCCTCCAGCCAAAACTGGCAAGAAAAAGTGAGAAAAACCACCATGCAGCATGGAAAAACTGATATGGAAATTTCATAGGAAAGACTGAAAATGAAAACTACATTCTATAATACATTATCTATAAACTACCAGTATGAATAACCTGAAAGAGAAAGTAGTAAAGTACAATGAGTAATCGAGTAAATAAATAACTAATGCATGTCACTGTACGGGTACGTTGAGTTGACAGGGCGTCTGCGGACACAGTGTGGAAATTGCACTGTGCACAGTGTGGATATTAAGGGGTGGTGTGGCAGCCTTGCCTGGCACTATTAAGGTAGGCAGCAGTCAATCAGGCCCCAGCTCCATTCATTCCACTGAGACTAGGATCTTTCCCATGCAGGACAAGCAAACAAGTCACCTCCTGAAGCAGTGACCCCTGGTACATTAAAAAAATCCCGATGGTGGCCATGTAACTAACAGGGACCCTCAGTGATCCACAGCCCATCACAGGTCGATAGTATGAGTTGTGACCGATAACTCAGGGCTATCTGTGCATATCCTAGTCTGTACATATACTATATTTGCATTTAATAAATTGATCCAGGCTCTAAAAAACTAAAATAAAATAAAACAGAAAATGATACGTGCACAAGTGCTTTATTCAGGAGTAAACATTTGAAGCTGGGGGTTGGATGCCAAATACTTATCCAGGCGATCTTTAAAGGTTTGTACTGTATTACAATTTATTACATTGGAGGGCAGATTATTCCATATATTTACAACTCTATTGAAGACGAAGTGCTTAGCTTCATGCGACTGTAATCGTTTGCCAGTTATTTTATGCCCATTGCCTCTAGTGTAGTGAGTGATCAACTATGAAGTATTTATCGACAGTTATCATGTCTTTTGAATATCTTGAATAATTGAATTAAATCTCCTTGTATCTTCCGTTTTGTTAGGGTAAAGAGATTCAGGGCTTCCAAACGTTCCTCGTACAGTTTATTTCTCAATCTAGGTATCATCTTTGTCATCCTTTGCTGCACTCTTTCAAGCTTTTCAATATCCTTTTTATAATACGGTGACCAAAACTGAACGCAATACTCCAAGTGCGGGCATACTAAGGAATTATACAAAGTGAGGACGATTTTATCAGATTTATATTCAAATGCTCTGCCTATGAACCCAATCAATTTGTTGGCTTTTTTCACAGCTTCTGTACATTGTTTGCTTGGTTTCAAATCATTTGTTATTATAACTACTAAGTCTTTTTCATGGTTTACCCTATCAAGCTGGACATTATTCATGCTATAACTTGCTCTTACATTTTTACTGCCAATGTTTAACACTTTTCACTTATTAATATTGAAATCCATTTGCCAGGCTTGGGCCCAGTTAAACAGTTGATCAAGATCTCTCTGAATTGCCTGTCTTTGCAGTGCTGTATCTGCTTTGTTACCTATTTTAGTATCATCAGCAAATTTTGAAATCTTACAACACAAACCTTCGTCAATATCATTCACATATATTAAGAAAAGAATAGGACCTAACACTGAACCCTGCGGCACTCCACTTGTAACGTTTATCCAGTCTGACTCTTTTCCATTTATTAGAACTCTTTGTTTTCGTCCGGTGAGCTAGTCTTCTACCCACCCGAGAACACTGCCACTGAAACCGTGTGCCTTTAACTTCTGAAGGAGTCTTTTGTGTGGAACTTTGTCAAAAGCCTTTTGAAAATCGAGGTAGACCACATTAACAGATTTAGTCTCGTCATACATGTTCAGTATATCATTGAAAAAGTCCAACAGATTCGTGAGGCAAGAGCGATTATTACGAAAACCATGTTGCGAATCTTTTATGAGATTATTTGTTTCTAAGTGTTTTACAAACTTGTCTCTCATAATAGTTTCAAGCAATTTGCAAACCGCCGATGTTAAACTAATTGGCCGGTAGTTTTCTGGTTGGGCTCTGTTGCCCTTTTTTAATATTGGGGTTACATTAGCAAGCTCCCATTCATGTGGCACCTTACTGCTCTTAAGTGATAAGTTAAAAAGTTCAGCTAAAGGCTTTGATATTTCATTCTGTAATTCCATCAATACACGTGGTGATATTTTGTCAGATTCTGGTGCTTTATTTTCTTTTAATCTGTTTATTGCAAGCAGTACATCGTGTTCGCTGACTGTAATGTCAGTGATTATGTTGCCCTCTTCTATAGGAATGGGGAAAACAGTAGGAATTGTATGTATATTTTCTGTTCTAAATACTGACGCAAAGAAAGTATTGAGAATTATCCCCATCATAGTTTCATCATCAGTGTGCTCTCCGTTATCTGTGACTAAGGGGCCGATTGATGGAGTTATTACCTTTTTGCTTCTTATGTAACTGAAAAATTCTTTGGTATTTGATTTACTGATACTTGCAATATGTGTCTCAAGATTTTCTTACTGCATTTTAATTAATTTTTTGGCTTTTCGTCGAAGGGCATCGAATGCATTTTTATCACTTTGACTCTTTGTGGTATTAAATTTCTTATATGCAAGATTTTTTGCTTCTAGACAATGTTTAATGTTGGAGTTCCACCATTTGGGTTTAGAATTTTTGGCGGGCCTTCTGTTGCGCATAGGAATACATAATTTGATGGCACTGTTGAGAGTTTCTGTAAAGTAACTCCACGCGTCACTGATATCTAAAGTTTCGACAATGGGATGCCAGTCAGCTGCACCTGCAATTGCCTTAAATTTCTTAAAATTTGCTCTCTTAAAGTCGGGCACTTTCTCACAACTGGCCTTGACACTGTCTTCACTAAATTTAATGTTAAATGTAACTATGCGATGATCACTTGTACTGAATTCTTCTCCTACAATAACATTACTCACTACATTTTCTGATGTAGCTAAGACAAGATGTAGGATGTTAGCTCCATGTGTCAGATAATTTACAAATTGATACGAAAAACTTTCTTTCAAATTTGTATATAGGTCTGACCCTGTGTATGAGGATAGGGCTTCTCCCCATTTTGGAATTGGTAAATTAAAGTCACCAAATATTACAGTGCTTTGCATACAAGGTAGTTCGGCAATTTGATTGTAGATTTCATTATCAATGTTGAGTGGCTGACCAGGTAGACGAAAAATTAACCCAACAATGATTTTATGACAATATTCATTTCTAAGCTGATTATAAATAGTGTCGATGTTTTCAATACATGGCTTGGTAATTTCAACTGGATGAAATCCTGATTTAACATATAACACCACGCCGCCCCCTGCTCGATTCTTCCTTTCACAACTGAAAATGTGATAGCCTGGTAAATTAAACTCTGTTAGAAAATCTCTCTGCTCAGTATTTAGCCACGATTCTGTTACTCCAATTACATCATAATCTTCGGTAAAGACAAGGTCCTCTAAATCAGAAAATTTATTACGTAGACTACGAGCATTTGCAAGGATTGCTATAATGTGCTTTCCTTTCTGATGTGGGGAGCTTCCATTATTTATTGATTTATCAGATCGTATGACATCTACGTTTGCCTCCCGTGATGCTTGTTTTTTCTCCGGAAAAAACTTATGGCATCATTAAGCAAACTACCGAGACGGGCAGAACCAACGGCATTCAAGTGTAGTCCATCATTCGTAAATAGTGTACGCTGCTCGTAAAATTGGTTCCACGTGTCAATAAACTGAATTCCTTCCTGTAAGCAAAGTGACCTGATTCTGTTATTAACACTAAATGCTCTGCTGAAGAAGGCATTCCCTGCATTAATCCTTGGTAATATGCCTGAAATTAAAATATGGTTAGTTTTGTCCTTGTAGCGTCGGATCATCTTTCTTTACTTCTCCATCAGCTCCTCTAATCGGGTTCGCATGACGTCATTGGTACCTGTATGAATGATAACAAGGCTGTCATTTTCCGCATTATCGAAAACGTCATCCACAACGCTGAGGGAATTGTGGGAAAGGCGTTGAGGGACGGGGAAGAGTAGATAAGGGACTTTGGAAGGAGGGAAGGAGGCAGGGAGGGAACAGGGCAAGGGAGTAGGAGAGGGAAGGGAAGGGAGGGAGGATAGGGTATTAGGGAGTAAGGGAGAAAGAGAGGAGTAGGAGGATGGGAGGGTGGGGAAGAGGTGAAGAAGGGAAGCGTATGAAGTGTGCAGGAAGGAGGCAAGAAGTGTTGTAAAGGTACTAACACGACAGCAAAAAACTTTCACTGATATTTTTAAAATCCTTTGACTTTAATTCTAAATGGAAATCTATAGCGACGGTGGATTTAAGTCCTACCTGAACTACCACTCGCAGCTGAATAAAATCGTCTTGAGATTGATAGAAAAAAAAAATGGAGAAGGAATCTATGTAGAGCAGGGATCGGCAACATCTGGCTCGCGGGCCAGATCCGGCCCGCAGAGTCCGAACTCATGGCCTGTCACCCTGCTTGATATTTATATAACAATCCGGCCCGCAACAGCCTAGCCAACTAAATGAGTAAGTCGGCGCCTCACGACGTGATCGCGGCGGGTAGCGCGGGCCAAATTTGCATGACTGAGATCTTTACCACAGAAGCACCACGGAAAATCGCCAGGGAGCAACTCTTTTCAAAAATGAAATATACAAAGTCTCTCATTTGCTCCCAGCTAAGGGACCGCCACCTCAATGACATTCTGCTCTTGTCTACCTCATCAATCGATCCAGACATTGAATCACTTCTCCATGGCAAACAGCACCAACCATCCCACTAATTTGCATGTCTCTTGATAAAACTGTTTTCTACAGTCACTGCTTTGCATGTTTTTCAATAAATTTCTAGTAATCTAGTCACTGGATTGATTGCTTTTCTACAAAATTTTTGTATATTGTCACAAACTCTTTTCTGCAGTCACTGATTTGCATGTATTTCAATAAATTTCTTGTAATCTAGTCACTGGTTTGCCTGCTTTTTTTTTTTTTTTTTTTTTTTTTTTTTTGGTCACAAACTGTTTTCTGCAGTCACTGATTTGCATGTATTTCAATAAATTTCTTGTTATCTAGTCACTGGTTTGCCTGCTTTTTTATATATTTTTTTTGTATATTGTCACAAACTGTTTTCGGCAGTCAATGATTTGCATGTTTTTCAATAAATTTCTTGTAATCTAGTCACTGGTTTGCCTGCTTTTCTATAAAATTTGTGTACACTGTCACTTTTGGGTTCTCTTTGGCACTCCGGCCCGCAGGCTACGCCTAGAAGCTTTCTCTGGCCCTCACACTGAAAAGGTTGCCGACCCCTGATGTAGAGAAATGAGTCCAAATCTAACTCTGGTAGAGACTATTCCCCTTAGTTTGTGGATGTCCTTTGTAGTAAGCTATGGCTGATGCCTGACGATGTTAATCAAATTAGAAATGGATTCTTGTACTGAAGACATTAATTAAGACTGTCTAACCTCTGCACTTTGACAAATTTTCCAAGCCAAGTAAAATAGTTTGAAGGTATCAAGAATTCTAAAAAAAAATGATGAGAATGAAGGGGTTGAAACGTTGCAGTCGCTGAAAAGATGAGTCGGAATGCAGTATTTTCTCGCTCTCAGCATAACACCAAGGTTGAATTGGAGGATTACTATCGAGAAAAACTGACACATGCCCACACCTAACCTTCTTAGAAATGAAAAGCTGTTGGAAAATATGAAGCGCAAAAATGAGGCATTTGTCGAGGTGCATTTTCTCTTATGTCGGTGAGGTTGAGCTGGGAGGAGTACAATAAAATATAGACGTGTGCCAGATATTCCGACTTCTCTGCATTTTGCTTTTCTCTGCTGGGCTATATTTCTAAGCCGAGTGAATTTTGGTATATTTCTCTGTCCAAAAATTATTCTCGTTAATATAATGCATCAGGGAGAAAAGTGACGGAAAACCTAGAGTGCGAAGTTGACGGAGTGAAATAGTAGACCAACACTGATCCCCAGCAGTACTTGAGCAGGGATACACAAATGGAGGACCGAGCGTCTCATGGAAGTGCGAGGCTCAGGGCAGACAAAGCTATGTGGAAAAGGAGTGGGCGGGATGGAAGGGAGAAGGGGTATTGCAGGGGGAATGAGGAGAAGGACATGGAAAAAGGAGAGGGGGAAAGTAGGGAGGAAAAGCGGAGGCTTCAGAAGAGGGGGAAGAAGATATGTGAAGGGTATGTGTGTAGGGGGGGGGGAGATAGCTGAGTACGAAAGATGAATTTCTGGAAGAAAGTGGGAGGTGGAGGGCAGATAAATAAAGTCGAGGAGCATTGTACTGGCTCGGGGGGTTGGGGCTGCAGGGAAAATGATGACGAGCAAGAGCCGATTGGGTACGAGTAAATACAGGGGAGGAGGAGGAGGAGGAGGAAAGATGAAAGAAGGCGAGAAGTGGACACAGAAGGAGAAGAGAAGTAGATGTCAGGGGAAGAGAGGACGTGAAGCGATAAGGAAGACAGTGGAATGGGAATGAGGGAGGGGATTGGCAAGGATAAAATAAAGATGGCGTCAGTGTTGATGATGATAACGATGATGATATGATGATGATGATGATGATGATGGTAATGATGATGATGATGATGATGATGATGATAATGAAGAGGAGGAGGAGGAGGAGGAAGAAGAAACCATGGGAGGGAGGGAACTGAAATGAACGAGAAGAAAATATGGAATTGAGGGAGGGGCGTAAAAGTAGCAAGTAGGCGGAAAGTAGAGTGTACAAGAAGTGGGTGGAGGTGGGGGAGGGAAAACTGCAGGGTAAATGAGGAGGAGGCAGAGGGGCAGTAGAACATGGAAAGGGGAGGAGGGAAAAATAGACAGGACAAAGGTACTGAAAAAGGGAAAAGGGGAGACGGTTCTAGAAGTCGAGAGGAAGAGGGGGATAAGAAAGAAGGAAGATGGGATAATGATAAAGGCAGGGGGAAGAATAGGAATGGGAGGCCGGTGAACTTAAGGAGAGGAGAGAGTTGGTAGGCGGGACAACGGAACTGAAGGAAAGTAGAGAAGGGGAAAGAAAACACAAGAAAGGGGTGAGGGAGAATTGAAGGGAAGAGGAGAAAGTGAACTTGGGTGAACGAAGGGACTGTAGGGAGGAGGAGGAGGAGGAGGAGGAGGAGGAGGAGGAGAAGAAGAAGAAGGAGAAGGAGAAGGAGAAGGAGGAGGAGGAGTACAAAGCAGTATGAGGGTACAACGGACAAAAAACAGCAGTAGACTGTATGGTCCCTTTGGTGTTGATTGTTGCTGAGAGGACAATGACGATGATGTGTGATTGTTTGAGCTGAAGAGAAAGAAGAGAAGGAGAATGAATGGGAGTAGGAAGAGGATGATGATGAAGAACAGTAAGTGGAGGTGGGGAAAGTAACTGGGAGGAGAAATGAAGGGAACAGAAGGAGGAGGAGAAAGAAAAACGTGAAAAGAGAGGCAAAGAGAACGGGGATAAGGAGGAAGGACGAGAGAAATGGAGCATGAATAAAGAGATAAAATGATCACGTTGGACAAATGGGATGAAGGAAGGAGATGACACGAAAGAAGGATGAGAGGTAGCAGAAGGGAGAGTGATCGAGGAAGGAAATAACATGGAGGAAGAAAGAAAGAATGGAGGAAAGAAGGAAGACAAGTGAGAGGAAAGAAGACAGAGACTGTAAGAAGGATGGAAGAAGGTCGACTGGGAAGAACAGAGACATGAAGAAAAAAGGAACACGAGAGAAAGAAAGGAGAAAAAGAGAGAGAGAGAGAGAGAGAGAGAGAGAGAGAGAGAGAGAGAGAGAGAGAGAGAGAGAGAGAAGGGGGGCGAGGGAACTATAGTATAACAGAGGGAAGGACTGAAGAAAGGTTGTAGCTGAGAAGGAGAGATTTGGAGAGAAAACAGAGGGAGAAGAAAGGAAGAGGAGAAGGGATTTGAGAAGAGGAAGGAGAACATAGAGAGAATGAGGTAGGTCAGCGGAACTGTAAAGGACTGGAAAGCATTTAGTGAAGTCCACCTGGAGGAGTTGGAGAAAGTGGTAAGTCAGGGAAGATAGAAAGTGACTAGAGAGAAGAATGAAATGGAGGAAGACAGGGTGTACCAAAAGGTAGGATAAAGGAAATGGAATTGCAGAGGTGGACAGGAAAGTAGTCAAGATAAAGCCAAGAACAAAGACGTGAACGAGAAATGAGAATGGAATAACCTGATGTGGGAAAAGTGGAAAAATTTTGTAATGGAAGATAGCAGACAACGCAGAAGGTCAGATACGAAGAGACGGATATAAAAGGAGAGACAAAAATTACGAGACAAGGGAAGTGAACACTGGAAGATAGGAGACAATGGAAGAGAAGTGGCATGATGAGGAGAATGTTTAGAAGTAAACGCTGGATTACACTGACATGAAGAAAAGTGAACCTGCGAGGAGAGGACAATGCAAGAGGTTTGAAAGGAACCTACGGAGTTGTGAGAGTGAGAGAGAGTGAGAGAGAGAGAGAGAGAGAGAGGGTAAATGGAGGGTCTAGAGTAGTCGCAGGAGACAGTAGGTTTAAGAAAAGAAGAGAAGACAAAGAAATATTTTTAGAAGGCGGTACTAATAGACAAAAAAAAATTCAACAAGTAGGAGTACTGGAAAGAGTAAATATAGAGTAGATGAGAGGAGAGACAGAGGGAAGAGGAGGGAAAATGAGAAAGTCAGAGTTGAGGTGAGACACAAAATAGGTAAAAAGGGGGGAATGGGAAAGGGGAGAAAAAAGAAGAAGGAAGAGATATGAGTACCGGCGAAAGCAGGTAGAGACAAAGAGGGGAGGAAGAGATAACAAAGGAATATGAGAAAACAAACTGCAGAGAAAGGGGGAAGAGTGAACATACGGAAGTGCTGGGGAGAATAGATATTGAAAGAGAGAGAGAAGCAAAAAAAATAAGGTAAAGGGAAGGGTCATAGATAAAATGTCAGGCAGGGTGAGAAGGGCTGGAAGAGATGAAAAGGCTTTCTCTTTTTCTGACTCCAAAAAAAGGACCGGTTGAGCAGGCCTATTTGTGACGTAACGCTGTCCTGAACCTCAGTTGATTCGAGACCTTTGCTGAGAGAACAGTTCCTTCCAATAGTGGTCTCTTTTTTGTGGTCTTTTTATGTACGGTGTAGTACTTTCTTTAGAATGAGGGCTTTGAACAGAAATATGAATGCATTCAAGAATAAAAATGCATCCTGCCACTCACTAAATACTGTTATGCAGTTATAACTCTACATACATATATTCATTCTTATGAAAGATGTTACTTTTAAAATAAATGGAATAAAATGTGCTCTTCATTATTTGCTTTATATCCGAACGCACAAATAAGTTTCTGCTAAGGCAAGGAAACTGTAAGGAAAGGTATGGATACTGTGAGGGAAGGTATGGATACTGTGAGGAAAGGTATGGATACTGTGAGGAAAGGTACTGAAAGAGTGAGCAAAGTGTAGATGAATCAACGTTTTCGTTAACCCTGTACCGGCACGTTTTCTTTGTTGTAGGACCAATGACGAGGCATACAAGCTCCACCCATGTGAGTATGGGGCGACCTCGTATATAATGACTTAGATGAGGACTGGACACCTGAGATGTGGGGAAGAGTCATGTTCAGTGATGAATCCACATTCAGATGCATCGGAAGCAAGCAAGGCACGGAGAGACGGCCAGCAAGTGTGGACAGGTGAGACACCGGCTACACTATCAAAACTGTCAAACACTCGCATCGTCATGGTTTGGGGTTCCTTCGCTGGTCTTACAGGACGCAGGAATCTGTACTTCCACGCAACACAACAGTGAATTCGGACCGATAAATTCGTGCGCTAGAGGGAAAAAAATCTCCCTTGTTTCGAAAAAGAGAGTTTTTTTATTTTTTTTATTTATGCATGATTCAGCTCCATGTTGCAAATCAAAGAAAACTATGAAACGGCTTGCAGACCCTAAAATCGCTGTGTTAGACTGGCCTGGTAATTAGCCGGACCTGGATCTACTAGAAAACGCATGAGCCAAGTTAAATAATGATTTGGAGGAAAAGGACACCTCGTCAGTAACCCGCCTGATGGAAGCCACAGCCGCGCCTCTCCATTTCATTCTTTTTTCTCCTCTCTCACAGCACCTTTCTTATTTTCCTTCCTTACCAGTATCCTCCCACCTATTTCTCTTAATGTCCTCAGTTACTGTACATCTCCCTCTCGCTCTCTCTCTTACCTCTTCCCTCATCCTCACCTATCAATTTATTATCAATTCTCCTCCCTACCCACCCTCACGTGCTCCCTTCCACTCTTTCAGTTCTCCCACTAGTATGATCTCGTCCTCTACACTGTTTGCATTATTTTGTTATGTATTTCTCGTGTGTGTGTGTGTGTGTGTGTGTGTGTGTGTGTGTAAGAGAGAGAGAGAGAGAGAGAGAGAGAGAGAGAGAGAGAGAGAATTTATAAAAATTTATCTGTGTTCTTTCCTAATTTTATAGACTCTGTTCTCTGCTTTTATATTTCGTCTTAAGACTTTGTGCATTATAGTTAAGTGAATCATTTTTTAGTCGCAAACGAACGTAAAGATTTTATCTGCTATAGGGACAGGCATAAATACCTTTTCAGTTTATTACTCTCAGCAACGAAACAGCAATTAATGGCTTTTAAAACCCAGTATTACGACATGCAGAGCTCATCTAACTTTTATGATGATTGTTTAAAAGTTTAATAACTGACTAACATTTAATGCGATATTATTGTATGGAACTGTACCCTCATTTTGTAAATAAGGTTTACCACGTTTATCACATTTAATACGATGACACCATTCTGTTTTATTCTTGCTACCACCAGATTACATATTGCTTTAGTCTGACTTTTCGAGGTGGAAGGATTATGTGTGTCATTCACTTACCACTTATTATCCAGGGACTCTCCAAACTGAATAAAATCGTACTGAAGGCATTGAAAATAAATACTAAGTTATTTCATACAGTCCCTATACTGACATTTACAGAATGCATGTGAAAAAGCTATGCCTGGTGGTCTGGTTAATTACGGCACTGGAACTACATTTGGCACATAAATGATTTTAAATCCAAAGGGAAACTGTGACTTTCCGGTCACATTATTGCAATACGAGTTTTACCTAAAAACAGCCTAACACTGATATATATGCCCCTGCAGTATCAATGTAAATATTGCGGTTATGCCACAGCTCAACCTCTTTCGACATTAAGATAAGAAATGTTTACAGTTATGGCTTCCCAGCCCTACCCTTCTTACTCCAGGCTACACCACCGGAGTATGGCCAGTGTCAGGTTGAGACAATCCAGGAGGAAAAAGATGTAGTTTGTGAGGTGGATATAATGTGCGGTGGGTACTTGTAGGATGCCGAATCATGTTTCCATATATTAGCAGACTGCCCGTTCTGTCGATGGCCTATACAGATTATAATACACACAAACAGTGCCGCTACAACACTTCGGCTTTCACACGAATCACCCTTCTCACGAACATCTTTTTCCCATTCGTACTTTGCCAGCATGAAGATGCATTAATTTTGTTTATCACGCTCTCTCTAGGAGGTAGTCCAGCCCTACAAGAGATCTAATATGAAATTATACTGATTCAGACCTCCAAACGATTTCATTTTAATAGAGGAGTCCACTAGGGAATGGGTAAATGACAGTCATCTCCGACCCGCTTCATTTGAAACTTTCTCCTAAGCTGAATAAAATCGTCAGAATGTCGTGAGATTTAAATGAAAAACTCGTCATCGACATGAAGTGATCAAACAACCCATGATTTAACAAAATGTGTGAGTCATTAGTAGAAGGACTAGTCGGTAGGCGACGATGGCCAGCTGTAAGCAGGTCTATCGAATTTTAGCCGCTGCTGTACAACTGTTCACACAAAAGAAGACCCTTATCTTATTAGTCTAAAAATACCATCTCTCGCCTCTCTTTGCACACAAACTATACCACCAAGACAACAGGAATAACTCTGTTCCTGCATAACAACAATAACATCAAAAAATGTGAAAACATTTTTTTTTTTTTATGAAACCTCCCATAATTTTATTATGTATTGATTTTGTTCGTAATACACATATCTAGTCTTCTCAAACCATTTCAGCATCAATGAAATTTTTTGGGGGGTTAAGATGTGGATATTTCTTTGCGCGATGTTCTTTCGCGCCTCTGCTTATTGTTTATCAGTGTGGACGCAGTCATTTTGCGAAATTTTTCGCGCTTCATTGCAAAGCACAAAATGGGTTTAAGAAGCTAAAAATTGCATTACCAGGTGCGCCAGACGTTTCTCTTCAGTTTGGTTTGAACAAAAATCGATTTTCGAAATCTGAAAAAATGGTGCCGGGCCGGCCACAGGGTCCCGACAACATCTGGACCCATGGTCACGGAGGGGCTAAGGGGACCTTTGCTGGGCAACGAATAGTCACCCCAGTTGACAACTATACTCAAAGCTGTAACGAACAAACTAAAATATTCAAATGATCATCACTGTAATCTGAGGAAGGAAAAGTTGCTGTTTTGTCGATCACCTGCACCGCCCTGGAGCTGAAGCGAGAAACGGCTAAATGGAAGTGACAGTTTTGCTTATCTTGGAGTCATTTAAAAAAATATGGTGGAAAAGAGAATGAAATGTTGAGGGATGTGTTAAGAAGATGTGAAATGAAAGGGGTGGAGATGGGGGTCGGTAAGATGTAAGTTTGTTTTCTCCCTAAACATGAGGACTTCAAAGCACCTTTATTTTACCCGCTTATTTTGTCTAACACAATTTAACACCGTATCATCTTATGTAGTATTGCTGAAACGTATATCGACAGTAAAAAAAAATACAGCACAGAGAACAGAGAAGAAACTATGAATATGTAAACTGAAAAATCAACTACAAAGGAAGATAGTGGTACGAAATCTCCACGAGAATACAATGCAAAATACTCCACGCTGCTGTAAAAAGTAACGTGTGGGGTTCATTAGGAGCTTAAATACTGGGAAACAAGGGACGGGGAGAGAGATGGGGAAAAAAGTGAACAAATAAGGTAAGGAGAGGGGAAAATTAACTAAACTTACTACACTGGCGAGAAGGAAAAAAGAATAGGACGAGAGTTAGAGTAAATGAGAGTTAAAGTGACGCTGGAGCAGAGAGAGAGAGAGAGAGAGAGAGAGGGAGAGAGAGAGAGAGATGAGGAAGGAGGTGGAGAGGGTGGGCAACAGAGACGACGAAATGTGTGCAAGAAGGAAAGTCGCCCCTTCCTCCTCCCCTCCCACGTCCCATCTGGGTAATAAAAGAAAGTGTGCAGTGGAGAGGGAGGTGGGAAGGCGTTAGGAAGAATGATGAGGCATTATGTTAAGAGCACAAAAGTAAATGTTTGAGAGAGAGAGAGAGAGAGAGAGAGAGAGAGAGAGAGAGAGAGAGAGAGAGAGAGAGAGAGAGAGTGAGAGAGAGAGACTATAAGTTCCAAGAAACCGACTTCTTTCGTGTTACCTGGAACCTAGTGCCCTACTCCATTAACTGCATTGTGGCTCTGGTATTGTTTAGCTAAGCAAGAAAACGCTCTCATTTTTGTATTCATTCTCTTCCAGTACAGTATTTTATTTCAGCTGTCTCCCCATAATTTAAATCAGTTGAGCTTAAATCCGGAGAGCCTGGGAGTGGCAATGCTGGTAACATTAGGCCCATAAGTGCTCGGGACAGTAATCGTATTTTATCACTGCTGACGCCAAACGATTATATTAAGATGAGGGTGATTTCTTGGTGCCTGTGGGGACGTATATTATTTTATTCTCGTTACCCGCGGACAACTCTATCCAATTTAGATTAAGGAGACTTCGAATTGACAAAAAATAATATAGTCATCATTAAGGCCTTCACTATCTTGGTTCTCTTCTGTGTAGAAGATAATACTCTACTATAGTATAAAATATAATGCAGAAGAAGTTCCAGGGCTGAAGGGGTTAATGTTTCTCTTTAGGCCAAGGACGAGTTTATGTTTTATTCTCGTTGTCTCCTGATAATTTTATTTAGCTTGGGGATATTTTCACAAAGTCTTTCATGCATATATATTTCTGCATCCTATGGGCTACTTTGTTCAGTTTAGGGGAGACACACATGTTTTTTTTTTTTTTTTTTTTTTTTTTTAAATTTGTGCTGTGTCTCAAAACGATTTTCTTGAGATCAAAGAGACCTTTTTCAAACGCAGCTGATACATATAGTCACCCCAGCCACATGTCTGACTTTCTTTTGTGGTAAAATAAAAACGAGAGAGAGAGAGAGAGAGAGAGAGAGAGAGAGAGAGAGAGAGAGAGAGAGAGAATTTCCATGAGCTTTCCTGTATCTGAATAAAAATCCCAGGAAGTAACAGTGAAGGTATTAAAAAGCATACTCTGCCCACTTTTACCTAGCCACCTATCAAGGCTGAATGCCAGTTTGTAACAAGACGTCAGCATTAGAATATATGGCTAGTCACAAATAAGTGCGATGGAAACATGTGGATTTGTATTACCGTACTGATTTATTCTACCAGTGAATTACGAGAAATTGTTCAAAAGGGCGACAATCTACGACAAGTGGTTCCATTCAGTCAGTGGTTGTATTTTTCATTTCTATTTTTGCCGACTCTTCGGTTCTTCAGAGTCCATTTGTTTTGACGATATTATTGAAAGCTGTAGGTAAGTCGGAAAATTCTTAAAGACAGTCCAAAGCTGAATAATAGAGATATATAGGGCAAAATAACATTTTTAAAAAGTAGGTCGTTCGATTGAACAATTTTAGGTGGAATTACATTACCTCCAGTCGTCTCTGTTCCTACTCAGTAACGACCATTCTTTTTACAACTGAATGGCCACTCTTCCTTGCATACACTTGCGCCTCTCTCTCTCTCTCTCTCTCTCTCTCTCTCTCTGCATGCCTTGTTCTTCTCTCCACCTTCCCCTACGTACAGAAGCGAGAAAGGGAAAATCTGATCACTTACGGTACGATGACATCTTTTTCGTTTGTCAGACTGTCATATGGCTACATTATCAGAACCCCCTCTCCCCAGGGATAAAACTAAATCGCCCTTGCCACTGAGCTACCAAAAGCCCACTGTGAAATCTGACTTTTGCAACCTTCCTAGAACCTCCAAGACATTTACAAGGACCTTCTTACGACCTCCTCAAAAGATCCACAGACCCTTCCTTATTTCGGGTCCTTTGGGGGAGTGTTTTTTTAGTTCATTCTTGGGTCTTTCAGTGGACCTTTTTTGACCCATGATTCCCTTGAAACCCTGGTAGACTTTTCCACAGAGTTAAATAATTAATTATTTTACTCATCTGTGTTGTCTGCCTCAATATATTTGGGTTAGTCTATCCCCAAGGATTCAGCAGGAAGCAGCAGGGATTTTCTACTTTCTGTTAAGTTTTGGCATTGATGATATTAATTAAGACTATATGTATCAGCTGCATTTGAAAAAGGTCTCTTTGATCTCAAGAAAATCGTTTTTAGATACAGCACAAAGTAAAAAAAAAAAAAAGCATGTGTGTGTCTTCTAAACTGAATAAAGTAGCCCATAGGATGCAGAAATATATATGCATAAAAGACTTTGTGAAAATATCCCCAAGCTAAATAAAATTATCAGGAGACAAAGAGAATAAAACATAAACTCGTCCTTGGCCTAAAGGGAAACATTAACCCCTTCAGCCCTGGAACCTCTTCTGCATTATATTTTATACTATAGTAGAGTATTATCTTCTACACAGAAGAGAACCAAGATAGTGAAGGCCTTAATGATGACTATATTATTTTTTGCCAATTCGAAGTCTCCTTAATCTAAATTGGATAGAGTTGTGCGCGGGTAACGAGAATATAATAATATACGTCCCCACAGGCACCAGGAAATCACCCTCATCTTAATATAATCGTTTGGCGTCAGCAGTGATAGAATACGATTACTGTCCCGAGCACTTATAGGCCTAATGTTACCAGCATTGCCACTCCTAGGCTCTCCGGATTTAAGCTCAACTGATTTAAACTATGGGGCGATAGCTGAAATAAAATACTGTACTGGAAAAGAATGAATACAAAAATGAGAGCGTTTTCTTGCTTAGCTAAACAATACCAGAGCCACAATGCAGTTAATGGAGTAGGGCACTAGGTTCCAGGTAACACGAAAGAAGTCGGTTTCTTATAGTCTCTCTCTCTCACTCTCTCTCTCTCTCTCTCTCTCTCTCTCTCTCTCTCTCTCTCTCTCTCTCTTTCTCTCTCTCTCTCAAACATTTACTTTTGTGCTCTTAACATAATGCCTCATCATTCTTCCTAACGCCTTCCCACCTCCCTCTCCACTGCACACTTTCTTTTATAACCCAGATGGGACGTGGAAGGGGAGGAGGAAGGGGCGACTTTCCTTCTTGCACACATTTCGTCGTCTCTGTTGCCCACCCTCTCCACCTCCTTCCTCATCTCTCTCTCTCTCTCTCTCTCTCTCTCTCTCTCTCTCCTGCGTCACTTTAACTCTCATTTACTCTAACTCTCGTCCTATTCTTTTTTCCTTCTCGCCAGTGTAGTAAGTTTAGTTAATTTTCCCCTCTCCTTACCTTATTTGTTCACTTTTTTCCCCATCTCTCTCCCCGTCCCTTGTTTCCCAGTATTTAAGCTCCTAATGAACCCCACACGTTACTTTTTACAGCAGCGTGGAGTATTTTGCATTGTATTCTCGTGGAGATTTCGTACCACTATCTTCCTTTGTAGTTGATTTTTCAGTTTACATATTCATAGTTTCTTCTCTGTTCTCTGTGCTGTATTTTTTTTTACTGTCGATATACGTTCCAGCAATACTACATAAGATGATACGGTGTTAAATTGTGTTAGACAAAATAAGCGGGTAAAATAAAGGTGCTTTGAAGTCCTCATGTTTAGGGAGAAAACAAACTTACATCTTACCGACCCCCATCTCCACCCCTTTCATTTCACATCTTCTTAACACATCCCTCAACATTTCATTCTCTTTTCCACCATATTATTTTTTAATAACTCCATGATAAGCAAAACTGTCACTTCCATTTAGCCGTTTCTCGCTTTAGCTCCAGGGCGGTGCAGGTGATCGACAAAACAGCAACTTTTCCTTCCACAGATTACAGTGATGATCATTTGAATATTTTAGTTTGTTTGTTACAGCTTTGAGTATAGTTGTCAACTGGGGTGACTATTCGTTGCCCAGCAAAGGCCCCCTTAGCCCCTCCGTGACCATGGGTCCAGATGTTGTCCGGACCCTGTGGCCGGCCCGGCACCATTTTTTCAGATTTCGAAAATCGATTTTTGTTCAAACCAAACTGAAGAGAAACGTCTGGCGCACCTGGTAATGCAATTTTTAGCTTCTTAAACCCATTTTGTGCTTTGCAATGAAGCGCGAAAAATTTCGCAAAATGACTGCGTCCACACTGATAAACAATAAGCAGAGGCGCCAAAGAACATCGCGCAAAGAAATATCCACATCTTAACCCCCCAAAAAATTTCATTGGTGCTGAAATGGTTTGAGAAGACTAGATATGTGTATTACGAACAAAATCAATACATAATAAAATTATGGGAGGTTTCATAAAAAAAAAAATGTTTTCACATTTTTTGATGTTATTGTTGTTATGCAGGAATAGAGTTATTCCTGTTGTCTTCGTGGTTTAGTTTGTGTGCAAAGAGAGGCGAGAGATGGTATTTTTAGACTAACCAGATAAGGGTGTTCCTTTGTGTGAACAGTTGTACAACAGCGGCTATAATTCGATAGACCTGCTTACAGCTGGCCATCGTCACCTACCGACTAGTCCTTCTACTAATGACTTGCACATTTTGTTAAATCATGGGTTGTTTGACCACTTCATGTCGATGACGAGTTTTTCATTTAAATCTCACGACATTCTGACGATTTTATTCAGCTTTAGGAGAAAGTTTCAAATGAAACGGGTCGGAGATGACTGTCATTTACCCATTCACTAGTGGACTCCTCCATTAAAATGAAATCGTTTGGAGATCTGAATCAGTATAATTTCATATTAGATCTCTTGTAGGGCTGGACTACCTCCTAGAGAGAGCGTGATAAACAAAATTAATGCATCTTCATGCTGGCAAAGTACGAATGGGAAAAAGATGTTCGTGAGAAGGGTGATTCGTGTGAAAGCCGAAGTGTTATAGCGGCACTGTTTGTGTGTATTATAATCTGTATAGGCCATCGACAGAACGGGCAGTCTGCTAATATATGGAAACATGATTCGGCATCCTACAAGCACCCACCGCACATTATATCCACCTCACAAACTACATCTTTTTCCTCCTGGATTGTCTCAACCTGACACTGGCCATACTCCGGTGGTGTAGCCTGGAGTAAGAAGGGTAGGGCTGGGAAGCCATAACTGTAAACATTTCTTATCTTAATGTCGAAAGAGGTTGAGCTGTGGCATAACCGCAATATTTACATTGATACTGCAGGGGCATATATATCAGTGTTAGGCTGTTTTTAGGTAAAACTCGTATTGCAATAATGTGACCGGAAAGTCACAGTTTCCCTTTGGATTTAAAATCATTTATGTGCCAAATGTGGTTCCAGTGCCGTAATTAACCAGACCACCAGGCATAGCTTTTTCACATGCATTCTGTAAATGTCAGTATAGGGACTGTATGAAATAACTTAGTATTTATTTTCAATGCCTTCAGTACGATTTTATTCAGTTTGGAGAGTCCCTGGATAATAAGTGGTAAGTGAATGACACACATAATCCTTCCACCTCGAAAAGTCAGACTAAAGCAATATGTAATCTGGTGGTAGCAAGAATAAAACAGAATGGTGTCATCGTATTAAATGTGATAAACGTGGTAAACCCTTTTAACAAAATGAGGGTACAGTTCCATACAATAATATCGCATTAAATGTTAGTCAGACAGTTATTAAACTTTTAAACAATCATCATAAAAGTTAGATGAGCTCTGCATGTCGTAATACTGGGTTTTAAAAGCCATTAATTGCTGTTTCGTTGCTGAGAGTAATAAACTGAAAAGGTATTTATGCCTGTCTCTATAGCAGATAAAATCTTCACGTTCGTTTGCGACTAAAAAATGATTCACTTAACTATAATGCACAAAGTCTTAAGACGAAATATAAAAGCAGAGAACAGAGTCTATAAAATTAGGAAAGAACACAGATAAATTTTTATAAATTCTCTCTCTCTCTCTCTCTCTCTCTCTCTCTCTCTCTTACACACACACACACACACACACACACACACACACACACGAGAAATACCTAACAAAATAATGCAAACAGTGTAGAGGACGAGATCATACTTGTGGGAGAACTGAAAGAGTGGAAGGGAGCACGTGAGGGTGGGTAGGGAGGAGAATTGATGATAAATTGATAGGTGAGGATGAGGGAGGAGGTAAGAGAGAGAGAGCGAGAGGGAGATGTACAGGTAACTGAGGACATTAAAGAAATAGGTGGGAGGATACTGGTAAGGAAGGAAAATAAGAGAGGTGCTGTGAGAGAGGAGAAAAAAGAATGAAATGGAGAGGAGCGGGTGTGGCTTCCATCAGGCGGGTTACTGACGAGGTGTCCTTTTCCTCCAAATCATTATTCAACTTGGCTCATGCGTTTTCTAGTAGATCCAGGTCCGGCTAATTGCCAGGCCAGTCTAACACAGCGATTTTAGGGTCTGCAAGCCGTTCCATAGTTTTCTTTGATTTGCGACATGGAGCTGAATCATGCATTAAAAAAAAAAAAAAACTTTTTCGAAACAAGGGAGATTTTTTTTCCTCTAGCGCACGAATTTATCGGTCCGAATTCACTGTTGTGTTGCGTGGAAGTACAGGTTCCTGCGTCCTGTAAGACCAGCGAAGGAACCCCAAACCATGACGATGCAAGTGTTTGACAGTCTTGATAGTGTAGCGGGTGTCGCACCTGTCCACACTTGCTGGCCGTCTCTCCGTGCCTTGCTTCCGATGCATCTGAATGTGGATTCATCACTGAATATGACTCTTCCCCACATCTCAGGTGTCCAGTCCTCATCTAAGTCATTATATACGAGGTCGCCCCATACTCACATGGGTGGAGCTTGTATGCCTCGTCATTGGCCCCACAACAAAGAAAACGTGCCGGTACAGGGTTAACGAAAACGTTGATTCATCTACACTTTGCTCACTCTTTCAGTACCTTTCCTCACAGTATCCATACCTTCCCTCACAGTATCCATACCTTTCCTTACAGTTTCCTTGCCTTAGCAGAAACTTATTTGTGCGTTCGGATATAAAGCAAATAATGAACAGCACATTTTATTCCATTTATTTTAAAAGTAACATCTTTCATAAGAATGAATATATGTATGTAGAGTTATAACTGCATAACAGTATTTAGTGAGTGGCAGGATGCATTTTTATTCTTGAATGCATTCATATTTCTGTTCAAAGCCCTCATTCTAAAGAAAGTACTACTCCGTACATAAAAAGACCACAAAAAAGAGACCACTATTGGAAGGAACTGTTCTCTCAGCAAAGGTCTCGAATCAACTGAGGTTCAGGACAGCGTTACGTCACAAATAGGCCTGCTCAGCCGGTCCTTTTTTTGGAGTCAAAATGGGTAGACTTGGTATGCATAGACTTAGGTCTTTATATTGATGCACAAATTTCAGTCGCTTGCTCCTTGTCTTGTAAGTCATTAATGACTTAAGGGCAGCACTGCTGGGTGGCAAGTAGAGATCCTTGTGTAGCCTATGAAGGATGATCCGGATGGAGATGTTCTTCAGCAGATTGGGGTTGTTCTGTTCTATCTGAGTAGATGCAGGTGTGGGCTTCTCCAGTACCTCCCTGTTTATGGTCACGTCTCTGTACAGCGATGTCTTAGGGATTGGCCTGTGGTCAGAAATATCGTTCGGCGTTAGCTTTCGGGCGGCAGCAAGAAGGCGACATATGGTGGCTCTTGAACGCCTTGCACGTACTCATCCTTGATCGAAACATTCTGTTCCCTTAGAGTGAGAATACAGATTCTCTCTTCCTTGCTCAGATACTTTTTAGGCATCGTGCAGTAAAGAATATATTCTGTAACACGATATGGCTGATAAGTCCAAAGCCATCCAGAAATGGAAAGATATGCTGTCATGTATCCCCACCCTCAGACTGCTAGAGAGAAACTGAGTAAGTTTCGGAGGTTGGGTGTGTTGCCACGCCTCTTTGCCCTGACTGCAAAACGTACGATCAACTGCTGGTTATCTGCACAGGGTACAAATGGCAGTAAACCCCATCATGCAGAATGTACCCGGTTCGGTTGTGGGGTCGCAAGGTTTTTTGCTGATACTATATGAGAGACAACTGAGATGTGGGTGAAGTTGGGATCAAAGCGGGAGTAACAAGAGAGAGAGAGAAAGACAGACAGACAGACAGACAGACAGACAGAAATACTTACTGATGGAAAGGTTGACAGGCAGACAGTAAGAGTGAGTAAGAACTACAGAAAGACAGAGTCAGAGACACAAGCAGAGAGAAAAAGTGAGGGAGGAAAAAGGGAAAAGGAATAGGAATGGGAGGTAAAAGGGAGATGGTGTGCATTACTTCGTTTTCATCAGCGTCATTATTATTGTTATTATAAATTTATCTTCATATTATCAATATATTCCTAGAAACTTAGGAAATGAAAGAAAAGATTAATACTGGGATCAAACCTGCGTACTTTCACACAAAAATGTGCAAGTATCTTAAGTAAAAGAAGTAAGAAAATGGACGAGGTGAAGAAGAAAGGTGAAATAACAATGTGAAAGAGATTTCGAATCATACAGGTTTGAGCATCCGAGATGATAAGATGCGTGCATGAAACAAAGCAACTTGGAATGAATGGTTTCAGGAAGACGACTTTGTTAGTTATCTGTTTTGTGCAAGACACGATGCGACTGGGATATACCGCTGAATGATCAGAAGGATATACCTGTAGATCAGGGGTCGGCAATCAACGGCCCCTGGGCCTGACCCGGCTCGTAAACCTGATCTGACCGGCCAGCCAGTATGCCCCACAGATTCAAGAAAATATTCCTGTTTTTCACTTAATACTGTAAGTGAAAAAACAGGAAGCCTTACTGGCTGTTAATCACCGTGGCAAACACTAGTTAGTTACTTTGTTAGAATATGTGTTTTCGAACAGATCTGAGATCAGATTAAGTGGCTATGTTGTGCTGCATCCAGCCCCCAATGATGAAAATTATTTTTTTTAATGAAAGTTGTTTTTGTTTCTAATGCATAAATTTTATAAAAAATGGTATTAAGTATAATTTTTAGGAAATACTTTAAATGTATCTATTACACATGGTGATATTTTTCAATGAAAGTTATTTATTTTGTTTCTACTGCATTAATTTTATAAAAATTTTACCCAATATAATTTTAGGATATTCACTTTGAATAAATGTTATTCTTTTTAATGCGTATTCTTATATATTCATTTTCATCATCATCATCATCATCATCTTATTATTATTCCATCCATCCATCCATTGCCAGACGCCATGTATCCCAAACGGGGTGGGCAAGGGCTTAGAGTTAATTGTTTTATAGGGAGGGGCACTAATCCTCCACCAACCCCACTTGACACGTAGGGATGCCAACAGCATCTGGTGTTCCCAGGCGGTCACCCATCCAAGTACTAACCAGACCCAACGTTGCTTAATTTCGCTGATCGGACGGGAAGCGGTGTACTCAACGTGGCATGGCCGTTGTTTATTATTATTATTATTAGTAGTAGTAGTAGTAGTACCACTATTATTATTATTATTATTATTATTATTATTATTGTAGGAGGGGGGGTGTAGTCTTTAACAAGTTCAGAACATCTGGCCCGCCAGTTAAGTAACCGAGCAGTTCCAGCCCCCAGTCCATCAAAGGTTATCGATCCCTGCTGTGGACGTTTTGACTCGTTTATTGTAAACCAATATATGCGACAGCTGATGAGACTTAACATATAAAGATTAATGCTGTACTGATCAACTGTATGAAGAGTCTATCTATCTATCTATCTATTACCAGACGCCTCAATCCCGTTTGGGGTGGCCACAAACAAATCGCCTCCAAGTCGCCCTGTCCCCCGCCATTTCACTACCCTGCTCCCAACTCACACCCCCCTCTCTCATATATCTCTCCACCCCATCCCTCCATCTCATCCTCGGCCTCCCCCTCCCTCTTCCCCCCTCCACCTCACTCACATACACTCTC
>NC_136976.1:23157147-23204647 GCF_032717465.1 Coenobita brevimanus
TTATTTTGAATTCATGTTGAAACATGTAATGTAAATTTAACTAATAAATTCACAGTTCTTTTCTCTTGAGCTTAATGTAATGTAAACTTGTGTTTTATTTCTCCACATTAAGCTTATTTCACTTATAGCTTCTAGTTTGCATAAATGCTTTGTATTATTCATAACTGGTCCTTAGGCCAGTCCTTTTATTAACTTAAATCCGTTGTGCAACTTGGAGTTAATGCACCAGCAAGAACCTGCTTATCATTCATAGCATTAGTTATTGATTGTCAGGGGTGGAGTCACTTTCTCGTGAGGCTAGCAGTACTAATAAACAGCATTTGTTTAATTAGTCTCTGCTGTGTACTGCTGAGAAAGTAAATAAATTCTCGTCCTTAGAGAATCGGCGAAATAAGCCGGCATAAAGTATTAATATTGCTTGATTTTCACAAGTCAATTCATTGTCATGTTCTCAAGTAACATTTAAAGTATTATTGAATATTATTCTTTAATACACTATAATCTCAAAACCCCGTGACATTTGGCGACCTCATTCCAGGATATTAACTCCTAGCTCTAAAGTCATTCACGAGATAATACTCACTCACTCATACTTAGGTATTTATCATTAAAGTCTATAGGCACTATCTTCCTGGTGATTATTGATTCAGTTCTATTAATTTTACATAATAGTTTTCATAGTCACTTGTTTGTTTAATTTTCTTTTTTTTACCAGTTTAACTATATAAAACTGGTCACCACTAACCTGTGCCTATATTCTTTATTTTTGATTATTGGCATCTTTCTTTGCAAAATAGCAGTCAGTATTTAGTCCTTAGATCACCCAGACTGAGTTAGTATCATGACTATCAATGTCTACGTACAGGAAGCTAAAGATATGGGGCTTACTGACCCCGAGAAAATAAAGGATTATGTCCTCTCTCGGTTTACTTACGAGCAGCAATGCAAGAGTGATGCTCGTGAAGAGCGTCGAATTCAGCGTGAGGAACGTGAAGAAGAGCTCGAATATGAGCGAGAACAATGTGAGGAATGCGAGAGAGAATGCGAACACAAGCGAAAGCAACGCGAACTCGAGTTAGAACACGAGCGAAAACAATGCGAACTCAAGTTAGAACATGAGAGAGAACAGCGAACGAGAGAGAAAACGAGAACATGAGCGTGCCGAGTGAGAAGCACGCGAAAAATATGAATTTGAAATGTTGAAGCTCAAGCGAGATTCCTTGGCTTCAGACACATCTGGGGTGCAGCTGGCCCAACTCCACAAGAGCTATCCTTGCACATATTATGGAGACCCCACACATCAAGCTTCCTCCATACAAGGAAGGCGAGCGCATCGAGCCATACAAAGCTCATTTTGAAGATATGGCTCAACTGTACCAGCTGGATGAGGCAGCTAAGCAGCTTCAGTTTCTTAGCCTGTTTGAGGCCCCTGCCCTCAATATTCTCCACAGAATTCGTGGAGACAATCTCACGTATGAGATGATGAAGGCCGCACTCGTCAAAGCGTACGGTCTCAGAGTTGATGACGTCAAGAGTAAGTTCATGAGGGCGCGTTTACAGGAAAAAGAGACTGCCATTCAGTTTTTTGACTGGCTTACTGCTTACTTAGATGAGTGGATGGAGAAAGATTCAACTCCTTCCATGCATGAGGGGATAATTGGCCTTATGCTGTGCATGCAGCTAGAAAAGTCATGGCCTACTGAACTTATGGCTCAGCTTAAGATCCGCCAGGTAAGAAATGCCAGCCAAATGGTGAAGAAGGCTGATGCATTCTTCACTGCATACGGGTATCAAACTCGCAAGCAGCATACCTGGAACAGGAGAGCTGATAAATCTGGGAAACCGTCTCAGACTAAACCCCAGCAACAAGGCCGTTCTCAGAATATTGGCCAAAGTCCAAAACCGCAGAGGAAGGACCAGGGGCAAAACACTCAGAAACCTGACTGGAAGCGGTACAACAAGTACCCTAACCAGCAGCAGTATCAGCCATGCAATTGACCGACGGGACAAACCTTTTCAGCACCAGCCCCAGTGTATCGGAGGCAGGAGGCGAATGCAGCCTTCATTCCTCAGCAGCAGCACGGTGGTGTTGTCCCTAGCAGTATGGGTACTTTCCCACAGTTCACTAGTCCCTCAGCGGCAGTGAACACTCCTCCACAGGAGGCCAATGCTCCGTCTCCCCAGACAGTGAGTACAACCCCTCAAGTATCTAATTCTCAGGGCACCATGTTTGCCGCATCAATTATTCAGCAGCCTAATCAGTGGCTAGCTGCTTCCTCCATAGGCCCTCCCACACGCGACAGTGCCTTCCTTGTTCAGCCAGGGTTTGTGGGAGACATTCCTGTGAAGGTCCTGAGAGACAAAGGGTCCTCAGGTTGCTCTGTCAGGCAGAGTCTAGTTCGGCCTGAGCAGTACACAGGTCGACAGATCCATGCTAACCTTATTGATGGATCAGTGAGATTGTTCCCTGAGGCACGTATCCAGGTGGCATCTCCATTTTACACTGGTATGACAGTTGCAGTTGTCATGCCAGAACCCTTATTTGACCTTATCATAGGCAGTATTCCCGGTGCCAAGTATAGTTGCACCGATGATGACGCTACTCAGACTTCGGCTACAGTAACACGAGCCATGGCTGAGGCTCCAAGCTGTGTCACCCCGGTGACCATTGAATCACCGCAAAATCTGATGTGTAGCCAAGTTGTTGTTCAAGAACAGCAATCTGACCCGACACTTGCTGCCGTGTGAAAGAAACAAAAGGGTAGAGTGATAAAGAATTCACGGGGAGGTCAAGCCAAGTTCCTTCGCAAACAAGGACGGCTGTACTGTGAGTCACGAACACCCCAGGGCGAGGTTCGACTGCAGTTTGTCGTTCCCGTTAACTACCGCCTAGCAGTGTTAGAATTGGGTCATTGTTCAGCCTCAGGAGGTCACCTAGGCAAAAGGAAAACCCAGGGCCGTATCCGTGCTGACTTTTTCTGGCCAGGGATGGGACGAGAGATAGATAGTTTTGTGCGTTCCTGCAATGTGTGTCCACGTACCACTATTCAGGGACATGTCCTTTCTGTGCCATTTGAAACCACACCAGTAATCTCTGAGTCAGTTGAGAGACAGGGCAGTGGTGAAGTGGGTGCAGACCTGACGTCTCACCCGTTGGTCACACAGGACACATCATGTCCACGGCCTATACATACATATGTACCGCAAGTTAAGGGGGAAGTTCGAGAACCCCGCAGAGACAAACTGAGGCTGTGTATGAATTACCTTGTGGAACGTCTCGAGCTGTGGGCCTCTCAGAGGATTCCCGGAGAATGCACATTATCCACATGAGTGTTCACACCCATGGTGGGTGTTAAAATGTGACCTGCCCGAGATTGCGTAGGGATTCTCAGCTTCCTAATGTTAATCGTAAGTATAGGGTTTAACCAGTAAATTGGGTCCCTAGCGAATTGCAATGTTTGATGTCCTGCACAGACGCCCAGTCTTTTCGCTCTTGACCACATTCCCTGGTTAATTTGGCGAATTGCAGTGTTTGATGTCCTGCACAGACACCCAGTCTTTTCGCTGATTAGGTATAGGGTTTAACCAGTAAACTGGGTCAGCGTTTGATGTCCTGCAGAGACGCTTTGACTACGTTTCCTGGTTAATAATGTAAATAGTGTACTTTTTGTAACAAGTACTGATTGCTAGGCAGAGAGAGAGAAATGACACTTTTGATGCTCCACTTTCATTGCTTTTGCAGGTGCAGCTGGCAGGTGCAGCATTGTTGTGCAGTTCAGCTGATTGTCCCTGATGCATGCTGCCGCCTCTTCTCTTCTGCCTCATCGTCATCAATTACTCTTGATTTGCATTGGATAATTTTACACGTAAGTACAGTTACACCACAGCTGTCACACCTACACCATGTATTACATACATCACACTACATAACAATTAGTTGTTAATGTAAATGTTGCGAACTTTTCGCTCAGTTTGACCTGAGTACAGGATTTTTCACCGTCGTCATGGAGTTTTTTCCTCAAGCTTGCTTCTATTAACATAAATACGAGGTTTTATTGCTCACTGGCAACTGTGACTTTCTCCTGTAGCAGGATAGCACACACACACCACAGTGAATCTTGTGTGACTGAGTTAGGATTTATATGTATGTATATTGAAATTTTTTTCTTTTCCTGAGAAAAAAAATTAATTTTGATGGGGCGTAATGTCACGAGTTGGCACGCTCCTATATTTGAATAAACTCGTGACATTGAACTTTGGTGGGAAGCCACGAATTCTAGTGGAATCCCTCAGTATCACTCAGTCAACCGCCACGTATTCACCCAATCGGGAGTGTTTTCAGAACAATTTTTCGCTGTTTCATAAGTGATCGTCCTTGCGGGCGACATTAGCGCTTCCATTGAGTGATTTATTATGGGCGTGTTTCGCTCACTGTCTTTCAACTGTTAGCCGTTACCAGTTAGCTTCTGGCTTCAGCCCTTGCCTTGCTTGTTTGAATTTAGTCAGGATTTGAGCGTTGTGGAAACAGGTTCGATTGGGCCCAGTGTGGAGCAGTGCCGCCATTGTCCAGCGAGTTCCTGAATTCCCACCTAGTGTGAGCCGGTGAGAGGTTTAGCGTGTGCAGCGTCCTTCCTCAGCAACGACGCCCAGTCCATTTCGCTTAGCCCACTTTCTGACCAGTATTTCTTTTCGTATTTTCTTAGGCTTAAGAATTTAGCTTTTGAGTGAGCGAGTGAGAGTGTTCTCCTTATTTTGAATTCATTTTGAAACATGTAATGTAAATTTAACTCATTGTAATTAATAAATTCACAGTTCTTTTCTCTTGAGCTTAATGTAATGTAAACTCGTGTTTTATTTCTCCACATGAAGCTTATTTCACTTATAGCTCCTAGTTTGCATAAACGCTTTGTATTATTCATAACTGGTACTTAGGCCAGTCCTTTTATTAACTTAAATCCGTTGTGCAACTTGGAGTTAATGCACCAGCAAGAACCTGCTTATCATTCATAGCATTAGTTATTGATTGTCAGGGGTGGAGTCACTTTCTCGTGAGGCTAGCAGTACTAATAAACAGCATTTGTGAGTAATTAGTCTCTGCTGTGTACTGCTGAGAAAGTAAATAAATTCTCGTCCTTAGAGAATCGGCGAAGTAAGCCGGCATAAAGTATTAATATTGTTTGATTTTCACAAGTCAATTCATTGTCTTGTTCTCAAGTAACATTTAAAGTATTATTGAATATTATTCTTTAATACTGTATATTCTCAAAAACCCTGCAACTCTCTCTCTCTCTCTCTCTCCCCAAATCAGCATATATCAAACTATAATTTACCGGTGACTCTCAGTGTACAGTCGGCAGCAGTTCCATGGTGCACGGACAGGCATCAAATTTCAGACAAGATGGCAGTGATCTATTTATCAATGATGCATGACGAGTTGAGTCCCCGTCCAGCATCCTGATAACAAACTTAAGTGTGGCTGAAACACGTCACTTTATACTGCATAAATGTACTGTAATATGAGTAAAAAAAATCCGCGTCCGAGTCCGCAACCGCTGACATGGAGATAAAAATAATTCGCAGTTGTGTCCGCGTCCGCTAAAATTAATATCTTAACCTCCGCAGTTTCATCCGCAACAGCATTTTATGAGAAATACATATCCTGCTCCGCCTCCGCCTCCGCGGAGCTCTAAAATTTGGTATCCGATACATCACTAGTATGATTATTTTATCCCTTCCTGGATATCACAAGTTGAACATGCCACTTAAGTTTGGAAATCATTTGACTCACCAGGTCAAATACCTTTTATTTATTTATTTATTTATTTATTAGGTGCTACATTTTTTAGCATGTGCTTGGTCTCTCGATGCTCGTTCCTCATTCTGCTATGGCTTCTTCCATTCATTGCCACCTTTGTCCTCATATGTTTAGCCTGCGTCCAACTCTGGTCCCATCTGTCTGTGTCGATCTCATGCCCCATCTATTTACATTTGTCTCTGACTTTATCTATTACATTCACTTCTAGTCCCATGTACTTACATCCATTTGTGGCTTTATCTGTTTACATCCACCTCTGGCCACATGTATTTACACCCACCTCTGACATTTTCTGTTTACATCCATTCTTGGTACTCATCTATTTACATTCACCTCTGGCTGCATTATTTACTTCAGTATACATTCAGATCTTGCTTCATCCGTTGACATCTGCCTCTAGTCTCATATACTTACATCTATTTAGATCCAACTCTGGACCCATCTATTTACAAGAACTCTACCCCCATCGATTTAAACGAAGTTCTGGTCTCATCTACAGTATTTACATTCACCCATTACTCAGAACAGCCGTCTCCCCCACATTCCTAATTACCTCATTATACCGATTATCGTGGGAGCCATCTCAGTCACGGAAGATGCGTGAATTAGTCAGTATGGTTTATATTCAAACGGCTTGCTCAATAAACTGCAGGACGGTATTCTAAATAGTAATTTAGGCTACTCAGTGCCATTTTCATAGTGATGTACAGTATTGCGCATATCGCACCGTCTGTATCCTCTTTTATACTACTTCGGCAAGACAAACTATGGCGCTACCAGAAATGAATCGGAAAGAAAAAAAAACAAAAATGTAATTTGCAAAATAAATTGTTGAGTAACTTGCTACGAAATCACCTACGCCACCTGCGAGGCCGTACTCCTATTTGACTTGCGTCTTCCAAAGCGATACCTTTTACACATCACACCTTAACAATTCCCATATTTTTATTTTGTCAGTGCAGATTCAGTTAATTATATATCTCTTGTAAATTTCTCAAGAAAACTGTATTAATAGTAAATGACACATATAACACACATGAAAAATAAAGACGCAAGATCGAAAGGAAAAAGCTAAAGAATAGTCACCACGAAATTTGCTTTGCCACCCAGAAATTGGTCTAAAATCCTACGAGTCCCCATCCGGCCGCAGTCTTGGGTTTCTGATAGATTTATTCAGGGTCCGTCCACCTCCATCAGTTCCGGCAATTAAATAAATCAGGAGGGAGAAGAGTGAGTTTGTGTGAGCGTGTCCGTGCCAGGGAATGTTTTTGCTGGAACGCGGCGCTGGCCACTCAGGAACTGTGGGTGTAAAAGTTTGTTTGTATGGTTTGATGTGTGTATGCGTATTATATATATTTGTGCGTTTTGTGTTTGTGTGTATGTCTGACGTTGCTTGCACACATGAATTCATCCTTGTTAATGTGTTTATTTACTCTGCATGTGTGTGTGTGTGTGTGTGTGTGTGTGTGTGTGTGTGTGTGGACTGGGTGCGAGATTCACTAGCACGCATCGGGTCGAGTCCTTGTCACAACTGCTATTTCTTTTCAGTAGGGTGGACAAAGAGTTTAGAAAATGTTTATACCTCTTGTTATTTCCGAAAAAAAAAAATAAGAAACTGAAATAATCATGAGCAACGTTTCAGGAGGAGAAAAAAAAAACAGTATGCGAGAAACTACCCATATATCTTGTTCTTCCTTCATATCAACATCTGAGTTAGAAGTGTAAGTCTATTTTATATTTGTGTGTACCTCTGGAGGCCATGTTCCAAGTGGCATTGGCCACTTTTTAGCATCTCTTCCTTAGCGATTTATTCTGCAAAATGCACTTCAATAATCTTTTTTGTTATTGGCGGAAACTGTATCGACACTGGAACAATATCAATAACTTACAAGAGAATGTTAATCTATCAGAAAAGTGGGAAATACGAGAAAAAAAAACTTCCCATGTAAGTTCGTTTGCATGCGGGGAAGGTTTTCCTTTATATGTAATTTTCCAACCCTGCCTTTAAGGGGTCAGCCCCTCCTCACCTAATAAAAAATTCTCGGAAACAATGAAAGGAGAACAGATATGGCTTTGATATCCTAGTACATGTTGTACAATGGACTTTCATCCGTAATGCAATATTTAGAGAGCATGAACATCCAGTGGTTCTTGGAGAGGTTAGTCCCTTCCCCAAAATAAAAGCGATAAGAAATAGGATTATAGGAAAAAATGAGCACAAGGATTTCAACGAAATCAGATTAGGTATGCAGTTTCCATTTTTTTTTTTTCTATGCACAAGAAGAAACTGCACATCGATATTTGGGGGGGTGACTCCTCCCAGTGATTCCTGGGGGATCAGCCCCGCACAAAAAAATAAATAAATAAATAAAAAAATAAAAAAATAAGAGAAAGACTTATGGGGTCAGTTCTTACCCCCCTCCCCCCAAAAAAAATCAGCTATAGCAAAAATATTTGAATAAAACTTTCCCCGTGAGTTCGTCTGGTTACTCCAAATATCTTCCACTATAAATGATTTTCCAACTATTATTTTTCGGGGATTAACCCATCATCAAAGAAAAGCTTATCAGAAATTGTGAAGGGAGAGCAGATATAGCTCTGATATCTTAGTACAGTTTTACAATGGACTCTCATAAGTAATGCGAAATATATAAAAATGACCAGAAATAGTGGAAATATTTAAATGACATTTCCCTGGTGAGTTCGTTGGGTTACTGGGAATATCCTCCACTGTATACAGTTTTCCAAGCATGAATTTTAGGGAGGTCATCCATCTTCAGGAAATTAAAATTTCTAAGAATTTGTGAAAGGACTGCGGATATATCTGTTATATCTTTGTACATGTTGTGCACTGGGCGATATTTGGGGAGAATGACCATTTCAGTGATTCTTGGCAGGTTAATCCCCCCCCCCAAAAAAAAAAAAAAAAACTAAGAGAAATTTTGGAATTGCACACATGGATTTCTACGAAAATAGCATACATATCGTAGGACTGAGGAGGTAGTTACCATATTTTCTTTGAATGCACAGAAACTGCACATCAAATTTAATGGTATACATAAAAAAGAAGAAAAAATGCCGGATCACGTACACCGGATACGGGGGACTTGCTTTCTAGCGGAATTGCCACAGGACTGAATCTACGCTGACTCATTACCAGATTCCTCAAAATGTATTACCAAGCCCCTCTTTTCTTTGAAACCATTCTATGATAACTCGTATGTATGTTTTTTAATGCTTATATATTGTTTAGTTAATAACAATGTTCCTAAATTACAGATAATCGTTGGTCTGTGGAAAATGAAGGGTTGAGGGTTTGTGATTCTATCGTCCCTACCACCCCCAAATCCGTGCCTGTTACAGTTTTGATGAAATATACACCTCCGTCCAGGAGCTACTGCTACTGGGACAATTGTCAGTCGGTAAGACGATGGTTGTAAAGGATCATAGTCAATTTGCGTGGCATACAAGTCTTCATAATACTTAGCTGTCATCACATATGGCTTTGCTTTTCGCATTTTGTCACTTATTTGATCCGAATCATTTGCGAAGTCTTTGGTAGCTATATGAGTGAAGACAAATACAAACAACTTTATACAAAACAAACTGAGGAGAGTTTATAAGTATGCCTACAGTTCTTCTTACAAAATATCGCCCCATTTCCTGAGCGAACACTTGCTGGATGGTGCAAGCTCAAAAGCTTAGAAGAGTTACCGTTCCAATCTGGTCCTTGTTCCGTGGTTTATGGTTAAACATTTTATCTTGCCATATTTGTTTGGATTACCGGGCAAACCCATGGAAGGGCCCTGCCAATAGCTCTCGCCTCTTTTCTTCTTCTTCCTTTAGACTTTATTATTTGCAAGCATTTGTATATTCTTTCTGCAGATAAATTTATTCAGCTAAGAAGGGTTCATTTTAACTCCTAGGGTTAGCTATGGCCTTCATTAACTCCTTCACTTCCATGATGTCATTTTCGTATTAGGTTCATGCTATCGCTGGATGACTTTGTTCATCTGCTTGACAGTTGGACGAGTTAGAATGATAAAGTCTTCATTAACCCCGTCCCCCGGAGGACGTCTCTTTCATATCTGATTATTGCTGGCTCAAGACGATTTGATTCAGTTTAGGATAGAGGAAATCTTTTGGTATCGTTCCTGAAGCCAAGAGTAAAAAAACAACCATCACACTGAAAAAGATAAATGAATATTGCAGTGAACAAGGTAGGTACAGGGGCAAGAGGCAGGTTACCACAGTCCAGTACATTATGGGTATGTAACCGATCCCAGTTCCAAGTGTTATCATACGATCAGATGATTGTTTTAAAAGATGTCAGGGATTCAAATGCATGTTCCCTCTGACTGGTGTTTAATATCCACTAAGGCATCGAGACTGTAAACGCATGCATTATAAATGATTGAAACAGTGCCATAATTAAGGTGATGTATTTTTCTATTTTACTCTCTCGAATTCCATTTAACCATTTCAGTTTGTGAGAGACTGATCGAACTGGAGGACTTTGTTATAATCTCTACCGACCATTTCATAACTAGGTCGCTTCTCTGAGTTGAATAAAATTGTCTGAGGGTAGCGTGACCGTCATGAAAATGCCTCATCATACTGACGTGGTTAGCTCTTTTTGCCCGATTATTTAATTTTATTATTTATTTATTTATTTTCTTTATTTACTTATTTATTTATTTTCTTTTTGTTCTGTCTCCAAACGATTGTATTTCGCATTGGAGAGATTTTTGAACCAGGGGTCGTACTAAAAGAGATCAGAAGTAAGATAGTATTATCTGCAAGTAACAAGAGTACAGTAAGATAATATGGCATCGTTGTGAAGTGGATAAGAAGATTCCATTAGTTCAAATACAATACCTCAACCAATTTCCACCCTGCGCCCAAATGCGCCAACCAAAATTAATATGGGGGATAAAAATAAAGTTCTTTGTTCTCCCGCTGCAGCAGAAGCGCCACCATCTTTCCTCTCCGACAGAATTATACTTGCAAACGCTTAATCATGCAGGGCCGGGCCAGTTTCTTGCCGACAAACATTTCATTAATCTCCAGCACCGGCCTCTACGGAACGCCCACACAACACGCACCCACTCATCCACTACACAACACCCACCAGCCATCCACTACACAACTGTCACGGGGTTTTTATAATATCACTGTGTTTTTAAAATGAATACTTAAATATTATTTAATTGATATTAATATTCAATAATATTAAAGAGCAGGGACAATGATTGTCTTGCTAAATCGTGCAACGATTCACTAAGAACGAGAATTTAAAAACTTTCTCAACAGTACACAGCAGAGACTAATTCTACTCACAATTGCTGAATTACTGTACTGTTAGCCTTTGGAGAAAGTTACTTCACCCCTGACAATAAATAACTAATACTAATAATAATATCAGGCTCTTGCTGATGCTTTAACTCCTATCTGGCACAACGGATTTTAAGTTAATACAACAAGACTGGTCTAAGTACCAGTTATGAAGGCAAACGTTTATGCAAGCTAGGAGCTATATGGAAAATAAGCTTAATTTGGAGAAATGAAACAAGATTTTACTTTACATTAAGCTCAAGAAAAAGAACTGTTAAATTTATTGATTACAAAAAATTAATTTAACGTTACAATTCAAATCAAATTGATGAGACGCACTCACTCACTCACACAAAAGCTAAATGCTTACGCCTAGAAAAAAAACACCTTAACTAAACTCTTAAGACTAATACAAAATACAAAAAGGAAATACTGTAGTCGATGAATGCTTTGTATCACCCAAGGGGTGGGAGTTTGGAGAAACTGTCTCAGTGGAGTCTGGGTGCTAGGGACCTCTTCTCTCGCACTTCTGGAGCACAGGACCTCTCTCCGTCAGAGCAACAACTAGACTGCCTTCAAAATACATTGTATGGGCAGGGCGCACAAGCCACCGGAAGAAGGCGTGGCTAACGGTTTAGGCAAGCAGAGGCGAACGATAAAGAAACAATTGTATCGCTCAGTAGAGCACTTAGTGACGTGCATTAAATCGGTCACTTTTGGAAGTGACGAATGTTTTGAAAAGTATACTCCGAAATGGAGAGAGAAACGGTTAACTGAGCGATACACAGTGAGTTTTCCACTAATAGTTCGTGGCTTCTCACAAAAGGGAAATGTCGCGAATTGATTCGTGACATTACGCCCCTACAAAATTAAATTTTTTCCTTATGGGAAAAAATTTGTGGATATATATATATATATATATATATATATATATGTACACATCCTAACTCAGTCACACAAGATTCACACTGTGGTGTGTGTGCTATCCTGCTACAGGAGAAAGTCACGGTCGCCAGTGAGCGAAAAAAAACCTCGTATTTACGTTAATAGAAGCAAGCTTGAGGGAAAAACTCCATGACGACGGTGAAAATCCTGTACTCAGGTCAAACTGAGCGAAAAGTCGCTACATTTACACTGACAACTAATTGTTGTGTAGTGTGATGTATGTAATACACGGTGTAGGTGTGACAGTTGTAGTGTAACTGTACCTATGTGTAAAATGACACCGTAAATAATATGGCGACGACGAAGGCAGAGGAGAAGAGGTGGCAGCGTGCGGCAGACGATCAGCTGGCCCGCACAGCAGAACTGCTACACCCATTGCGGAACCTGCAAAACCAATTGAGGTGGAGCATCAAAAGTGTCAGTGAGACAAAATTTTATTATGTTACAATTACTCTCTGCCTAGCAGTCAGTGCTACGACGTACATTCGAGGTCGCCATTAATTATAGCACACAATTATGGTCGGCAAGTTGAGAATCCTTGTGCAAACTCCGGTCTTCCATAGCCTCGAACTGCACACGGGTCCTCAACCTGTGCCTTAACCTACAGTACTTATATTAATATCGGGGAGCTGAGAATCCTTGTGCAAACTCGGGTCTTCCATAGCCTCAAGTCACCTCTGCGGAGTTCTCACCCCCCCCTTAACCTACAGTACTTATATTAATATCGGGGAGCTGAGAATCCTTGTGCAAACTTGGGTCTTCCATAGCCTCAAGTCGCCTCTGCGGAATTCTCACTTCCCCCTTAACCTACAGTACTTATATTAGTATCGGGGAGCTGAGAATCCTTGTGCAACCTTGGGTCTTCCATAGCCTCAAGTCGCCTCTGCGGAGTTCTCTCTCTAACTTCCCCCTTAACCTACAGTACTTATATTAGTATCAGGGAGCTGAGAATCCTTGTGCAAACTTGGGTCTTCCATAGCCTCAAGTCGCCTCTGCGGAGTTCTCTCTCGAACTTCCCCCTTAACCTACAGTACTTATATTAGTATCGGGGAGCTGAGAATCCTTGTGGAAACTTGGGTCTTCCATAGCCTCAAGTCGCCTCTGCGGAATTCTCACTTCCCCCTTAACCTACAGTACTTATATTAGTATCGGGGAGCTGAGAATCCTTGTGCAAACTTGGGTCTTCCATAGCCTCAAGTCGCCTCTGCGGAATTCCCCCTTAACCTACAGTACACGTGTATGTACAGGCCCTGGACATACTGTGTCCTGTGGGGCCAACAAGTGAGACGTCAGGTCTACACTTTTGACTGGGAACCAGGCTGGTCCTTGGATTACTCAAATCTCTGAGGATGCCTATCACGGAACCCAGCATACAACAACTGCCCATGTTAGTCAGCAGTTAGTAGGCGAGACATCAGGTCTGCACCTACGTTATCACTTCCCTTGATGTATCTCACAACAAGGTTAAACTGCTGTAAATACAGTGTCCAGCGTGTCAATCTTGCATTAGCCGTCTTGGTCGTGCTAAGACTAGTGAGTGGCATATGGTCAGTTTCCAGAACAAATGATGCCCCAAATAAATAATAATATTTTTTAACACCATCAACCACAGCCAAGAGTTCCTTCTCAACAGTACTATAATTCCTCTCGGCGGGTTTTAGCCTACGGCTGTGGTATGCCACTGGGAAGATTCCACCTTCCGATTCCTGCATCAATACGGCACCTACTCCATCTTGTGAAGCATCAGTGCGCAGTATGAAAGGTTTGCTGGAATCAGGCAACTGCAAGATAGGCTCCTTGCACAACATATTCTTGAGGGTGGCAAAAGATCTCTCTTGCGCTTCTCCCCATTCAATGGTGTTTGGAGCATATTTCCGTAGCACTTCGTACAATGGTTGGGCAATGAGAGCAAAGTTGGGGATAAAACTCCTATAATACCCCACTAGGCCAAGAAATGCCCTAACCTGTTTCTTGGTCATGGGTCTCGGGGCTTCTTTAACCTTCCTGATCTTGTCACCCTGACACCTGCAGTGGTTGTTGCCAACAATATGACCGAGGAACTCCACCTCACTGTGAGCAATCTTGCATTTGCTAGGCTTCACAGTCATGTTGAAACTCTGGAGTCTACTGAAGACAATTTCCAAGAGTCTGAGGTGCTCCTCCAATGTGGCGGATATGAACGAGGACATCGTCAACGAACATCTCTACTCCTACAATACCATCGAGCACTTGTCTCATGGCACGATTGAATACTGCTGGGGAATTGGTAAGTCCAAATGGGAGGACTTTATACTGGTACAACCCCCTAGGAGTAGCAAAGGCAGTGAACTGACGACTCTCAGGATGAAGGGGAATCTGGAAGAATCCCTTTGCTAGGTCGAGCTTCGTGAAATATCGTGACCCTGCCAGCTTGGAGAAGATGGCAATATGGTCACCCATTGGCTCAGCATCCACTTTGGTGATTGCACTGAGCCTTCTATAGTCGCCACAAATCCTGACTCCACCATCTTTCTTGCGGACCACTACCATCGGACTACAGTAAGGAGATGAGGACTTTTCGATGATGCCTGCAGTCTCCATGTCAGCAATTTCCTTATCTACTGCACCCTGTAGTCGCATGGGAATCGGATATGGCTTAACCTTTATAGGAGCATTGCTGGTCAACTCAATTTTATGACACGCAACCTTTGCAAGACTAGGTTGGTCTGAGAAGACATCAGCATACTGACAGAGCAGTGACCATAAGGCATTTTGGTCCCCTACTGCTAAGTCAGGGTTAAGTAAAACATCTCCGACAGTCTCTTCCTGATGGGACTGAGCGGTTAAGGGCTCGTCATCATGGTCATCAGCTGGGATCACCGCAGCTGCCCCGGTTTCTTCCAGTGGCTGGTCACTATCATCAGCTACTCGTAGGCCAGTCTCCTCAGGGTCTGACTCATGATAAGCCTTCAACATGTTAATGTGGAACCTTTTACGAAGATTCCCCATCTGTATTATGTAGTTGAGGTCTGAAATGTGCTCTACTACATCGAATGGACCCTTCCACTGCGCCAACAACTTGTTCTGGGCAGTGGGGAGTAATACCAAACATTTATCACCTGGACTAAACTTCCGAAGCTTGCCTTCTTATCGTAGTAAGCCTTTTGAACTTCATGCGCCTTGATCAGTTCTTCCTTAGCTAACTCGCACGTCGACTGGAGGCGGTCAGCCAATTCAAGGACGTAGGTGTAGGTGGTCTTGACTTCAGGGTCGGGTTCTTCATCGTCCCATAACTCACGAAGGACTTGAAGTGGGCCTCGGACCGACCTCCCATACACTAGTTCAAAGGGTGAGAATTTCAATGAATGCTGTGGGGCTTCTTGATAAGCAAATAGAAGAGGAGCAATGAACCGCGGCCATTCCTTTGGCTGTTCGGCGGTCATGCGCCTCAACATCTTCTTGAGAGTTCCATTGAACCTCTCACACAACCCGTTACACATGGGATGATACGGCGTAGTTCGTAAGCCTCGGATGGACAGCAACCTGAACGTTTCGTTCATCATTGCCGAAGTGAACTGCGAACCCCGGTCGCTTAAGACCTCCTTAGGGATACCTACACGACAGAACACTTCAATTAATGCCTCAGCAACAGTGACGGCCTCTATATTCTTAAGGGCCACGGCTTCAGGCCACCGTGTGCTGAAATCAACTATAGTGAGGATATACTTTGATCCATCACTAGCCCTAGGAGAGATTGGCCCAACTATGTCAACTGCTACTCTCTCGAACGGTTCAGAGATTATGGGCATTGGCTTCAATGGCGCAGGACGGACACGTCCCCGGTCGGTGGTACGCTGACACACATCACAGGAACGTACGAGCCTCGTTATTTCCCGTCCCATTCCTGGCCAGAAAAAGTCAGCATGGATGCGGTCAGAGGTCTTCTTTTGACCCATGTGACCTCCCATCGCTGAACAGTGACCTAATTCAAACACTGCTCGGCGATACTTTGCAGGAACGACAAACTGCAGTCGAACCTCACCCTGGGGTGTCTGTGACTCACGGTACAGCCGTCCTCGCTTACAAAGGAACCTGGCTTGACCTCCCTGTGAATACTTGATCACATTACCCTCCAGCTTCTTGCACACTGAGGCAAGTGTCGAGTCAGTCTGTTGCTCTTGGACAACATCTTGACTACGAATCAGATCTTGCGGCGTTGCGACGGTCAACGGAGTGACGCGATTTGGAGCCTTGGCCATGGCTCGTGTTATCGCAGCAGCTGAAGTCTGAGTAGCAACATCTATGGCACAACTATTTTTGATCCCAGCGATGTTGCCTAATATGAGGTCAAATAGAGGTTCTGGCATGACAACTGCAAGTGTCGTACCAGTATAAAATGGAGATGCCACCTGGATACGTGCCTCAGGGAACAATCTCACTGATCCATCAATAAGTCTAACTTGGATCTGTCGACCTGTATACTCATCAGGCCGAACTAAACTCTGCTTAACAGAGCAACCTGAGGAACCATTGTCCCTCAGGACATTTGCAGAAACACCTCCCACAGACCCTGGCTGAACAAGAAAAGCAGTGTTGCTGGTGGAAGGGTCTGAGGAGGTAGCAGCCAGTCATTCATGAGACTGCGGAACAACCGATGCAGCAAACGTGGCGCCCTGGGAACTAGGTGTCTGAGGAGAGTTCATGGTCGGAGGGGGACTTGTGAACTGTTGGGAAGTACCTGTACTGGTAGAGATGGCACCACCGGGTACTTGTGGAATGAAGGCTGCATTTGCCTCCTGCCTCTGATACACTAATTGACCTGACTGAGGGTTACGTGGCGTGTCCTTGTATTGCTGCTGCTGCTGTTTGGGGAACTGCTGCTGGTTGGGGTGCTTGTTGTACCACTTCCAAGCAGGCTGCTGTGTATTTTGCCCCTGGTCCTTCTGTGGTTTGCTTGGACCTTGACCATTACTCTGAGAATGGCCTTGGTGCTGGGATTCAGTCTGAGACGGCTTCCCAGACTTGGCAGTATCTTTTCTGCTCCAGGTGTTTTGCTTACGAGTTTGATACCCGTATGCAGTAAAGAATGCGTCAGCCTTTTCTGCCATTTGGCTGGCATCTTTCACCTGGCAGATCTTAAGCTGTGCTATGAGCTCAGCAGGCCACGACCTCTCTAGCTGTGTACGCAGCATAAGGTCAATTATCCCCTCACGCGTGGAAGGAGTTTCATCTTTCTCCATCCACTCATTTAAGTAAGCTGTGAGACGATCAAGGAACTGAACAGCTGTCTCCTTGTCTTGGAGACGAGCTCGCATGAACTGAACTTTGGCGTCGTCTACTGTGAGACCATACGCCTTAATGAGTGCAGCTTTCATCATCTCATAAGTGAGATTGTCTCCACGAATTCTGTGGAGAATATCGAGGGCAGGGCCCTCAAATAGGCTAAGAAACTGAAGCCGCTTAGCTGCCTCATCCAGTTGATACATGTCTGCCATGTCCTCAAAACGAGCTATGTACGGCTCGATTCGCTCGCTTTCCTTATATGAAGGAAGCTTGATGCGTGGGGTAGCCAGGACATGTGCAGGAGAAACGCTCGTGAAGCTTGGACCAACTGCAGCAGACGTGTCTGAAGCTAAGGAATCTCGCTTGAGCTTCAGCACTTCAAGTTCATGTCTCTCGCGTGCTTCTCGCTCGGCACGTTCTTGTTCTCGTTCTCTGTCTCGTTGTTCACGCTCGTATTTGCGCTGTTCTCGCTCTTGTACTAGCTCGTGTTCGCGCTGTTGTCGCTCTTTTTCTAACTCGAGCTCGCGTTGTTTTTGTTCGTGTTCACGCTGTTTTCGCTCATATTCGCGCTGTTCTCGCTCACGTTCACGAGCGTCTTTCTCACGTTCTTGCTCGTAACTGAACCGTGAGAGAACGTAACTCTGTATTTTCTCTGGGTCAGTGAGACCCATATCTTTGGCTTCCTGTACATAAGCACTGGCTGCCATGGCGCTAATTTATTAAGCAAACGAAACAGAGCACTGACTGCTTCGCAAACGAATGCTAATAATATAAATAAAGAATACAGACACAAGCTAGTGGTGACCAGTCTTATCTAGTTAACTGGCAAAGAATAAATCAAAAATGTAAATGACTGGGAAGACTCAATAATAAACACAATGGGTACGCCGACTTCCCAGGAGCGAATAAAATCGTCTGGCGTTACCAAGAATAAACTAGAGTTAAGTACTCTATTGATTAATAAAGCAAAAACTCACTTGCTAAATTAACAGTAAACACCAGTAAACTTGTGCCTATAAACTTTAATTATAAATACCTAAATATGAATGAGTGAGCACTAGCTCGTGAATAGCTTTAGAGCTAGGAGTTAATATCCTGGAATGAGGTCGCCAGTTGTCACGGGGTTTTTATAATATCACTGTGTTTTTAAAATGAATACTTAAATATTATTTAATTGATATTAATATTCAATAATATTAAAGAGCAGGGACAATGATTGTCTTGCTAAATCGTGCAACGATTCTCTAAGAACGAGAATTTAAAAACTTTCTCAACAGTACACAGCAGAGACTAATTACTCACAATTGCTGAATTACTGTACTGTTAACCTCTGGAGAAAGTTACTTCACCCCTGACAATAAATAACTAATACTAATAATAATATCAGGCTCTTGCTGATGCTTTAACTCCTATCTGGCACAACGGATTTTAAGTTAATACAACAAGACTGGTCTAAGTACCAGTTATGAAGGCAAACGTTTATTCAAGCTAGGAGCTATATGGAAAATAAGCTTAATTTGGAGAAATGAAACAAGATTTTACTTTACATTAAGCTCAAGAAAAAGAACTGTTAAATTTATTGATTACAAAAAATAAATTTAACGTTACAATTCAAATCAAATTGATGAGACGCACTCACTCACTCACACAAAAGCTAAATGCTTACGCCTAGAAAAAAAACACCTTAACTAAACTCTTAAGACTACAAAATACAAAAAGGAAATACTGTAGTCGATGAATGCTTTGTATCACCCAGGGGGTGGGAGTTTGGAGAAACTGTCTCAGTGGAGTCTGGGTGCTAGGGACCTCTTCTCTCGCACTTCTGGAGCACAGGACCTCTCTCCGTCAGAGCAACAACTAGACTGCCTTCAAAATACATTGTATGGGCAGGACGCACAAGCCGCCGGAAGAAGGCGTGGCTAACGGTTTAGGCAAGCAGAGGCGAACGATAAAGAAACAATTGTATCGCTCAGTAGAGCACTTAGTGACGTGCATTAAATCGGTCACTTTTGGAAGTGACGAATGTTTTGAAAAGTATACTCCGAAATGGAGAGAGAAACGGTTAACTGAGCGATACACAGTGAGTTTTCCATTAATAGTTCGTGGCTTCTCACAAAAGGGAAATGTCGCGAATTGATTCGTGACAACAACACACATCCACCCACTACACAATAACCATCCATCCACCCACAACATAAAAGCCAATCAGTCATCCACTACGCAATACCACCCTTCATCGACGACACAGCACCCATTCACCCATCCACTACACAACACCCACCCACTACACAACACCCACCCATCCATTCACTACACAACACCTACCCATTCATCCACTACACAACATTCACCCTCCATCCACTGCTAAATATCCACCCACCCATCCACTACACAACGCCCACTCACCCAAAGAAGTCACTGCCTCGGGGGTAAGGTGGGGGAAGCAAATAAAAAGAAAATGCTTCCTGTCTGGCCCAGGTCTGTCACAACCTCTCCACTTTCTCGAGAAAAAAAAAAAAAAAAAAGAGATAGGAAAATAAAATAAAAGGAATGAGGGGAGGGGTGTGATCTGCTCTGCCCCTACCCAAATCAACTACTGTTAGCACTTCCTCTCTTTTTCTGTCTTCCAGCCAACTTCCTGAGAGAGAGAGAGAGAGAGAGAGAGAGAGAGAGAGAGAGAGAGAGTCATGAAAAGGGAAAGAAAAAAACTTATCTGACCCAGCCCACCCTCGGTTTTTTCTTCACGGTCCCATGAAAAAGAACAGGCATTGCCACGGGGGAAGGAGAGAGAGAGAGAGAGAGAGAGAGAGAGAGAGAGAGAGAGAGAGAGAAAGTTCTCCCTTTTCCACTCTAATTATGCATTCATTTTCACTGCCACCTCTCCCCCAATATATATATATATATATATATATATATATATATATATATGTGTGTGTGTGTGTGTGTGTGTGTGTGTGTGTGTGTGTGTGTGTGTGTGTGTGTTTCCATGAAAGAATTATATAAAATTATCTCTCCTGTCCACCTCATCTTTTTCCTCACTACTTCCCTCCCTTCCACTCTCCCTTCCACAGCCATGCCCACAGGACTGAAAAAAAAAAAGTCAGTTTCTTCTCGATCTCTTCCTACCACCGTTATCTCCTCTGCTGCAGTTACCCGAAAGAAATGCTCTTCCAAAGGGCTTAAACAAAACAAAAAAATCTTGCTTGTTTATTTCAACTCTCTTTTCGTACAAATGTCCGTCATCTTGCTTCAAAAAATTATATCAAAGATAAATAAACCTGCTTGGGGGGAGGTAGAGGAATGTTAAAATAGGAAAGGTTCTCCCTCTTCCTCCTCCCCCTGGAGATGGGGGGAAAGAATACATTCCCAGTATCCCTGCTTGTAAGAGGCGACTAAAAGGGGATTTTTTCTCTCCCATCTTTCTTTCCATACTCTTCTTATCTTTTTCTTCTGCCTCTCTTCTTGATATTTCCGTTTCTTCTGGCCTTTATTTTCTCTCTATTCCTATTAGGTCTTTTTTTTTTTCTTGACATGCATAGTTGAAGTACCGTACTTGCAACTGACGCTGACCTTTGCTACCTTGCACTTCTTTCACGCCAAGACCACTTCATCGCTAGCCTTAGTGATATATAGACACTTTATGGTTTGGTGCTACTTATCCATTATTCTTTCCTTCCTTCCCTTTCCATCCCTCCCTCCTCCTAACACTCTCAGGGAAAATGACATTAAGAGGGAAGGGACGTGGGGGGAGACGTGAACAGAACATAAGAAGTTTCTGTCCCTCTGCCCCAACTCTCACCCAGATTGCTCTCCACTGTTCCAGTGATTAAAAAAAGTTAAAGCTTCCACCGGGAAGCGAGAGGAGAAAACAAGTACAAAAGTAGTTAAGAGAAGCTAAACCCAGAAGGCAGTGGGAGTGGAGCATCTTCCTTTCGAAAATGTAGACCGCGTTATTGACCGTCAGGACCACTTCGAAAACTGCTTCCACATCAAAAAATAAAATTAATGCCGTGGGAGAGATTGGGCTGGAGGAATTAAAGTAAAAATGAAAAGTTTCTTTACCCACAATTTACCACCACTGTCATTCCACTCCCCTACTCAACCAAAGAAAAACTAAATTTCCACGGATCTCGTGTAAAAAGATAAATAAAGAGTTAAATAAACATAGCTTTCTCATAACTGGTCTCTTCCCGTCCTCCAAAATAATGGAAACACAGTTAAGTTCCACGACGCAGAAGAATTTAATGAACTTTTGATAGAAGACGTATGAAGTTTGAAACGGAATAAGTATCTCACAAGCATGTGTAAAATGCATCTGAGGAGAATACATATATATATATATATATATATATATATATATATATATATATATATATATATATATATATATATATATATATATATATATATATATATATATATATATGCTTAGGCTTGCAAGGATTAATCAGGAGTACCGGAGATTGAATAATGTGTGAATGACTGCGTTACTCATTTCATTTGCCGGATTGTTGATAGTTTTCTCACTTTGGCAGTCTTTCTTTCATTGTTTCTGGACCGTACCTTACCCCATCCTCAGGGACGGAAAGAAGATGATGATGATGGTGATGGATGTTTCACAGTTATATTAAAAAGAGTGATCGCAGCACACCAGGTGGATGGACACGTACAGTCTGCTCTCTCTCTCCTCCTTCTCTCGTTTCATATATAAGAGAATGATTGAATAAAAGGAAAACGATTACGCAAGACAATGTTAATTTTTCTGATTTTCTATATAAGGAAGATTAACATGTGGAGGTTGACATCTCTCTCTCTCTCTCTCTCTCTCTCTCTCTCACATACACACACACACACACACACACACACACACACACACACACACACACACACACACACACACACACACACACACACTTAACCTCCCCTTCTCCCCCACGCCCAAACACATCAACCACCCCGCACTCACTCACATAATCTTAACCTCCACCCCTCATATACACACCAACCGTTCCACACTTACCCATACCTCGCCGCTCTTACAGCTTACCAAATATTACCCATTATTAATCCACATTCTCACCATTCCCTGCAAGAAAGAAAATCTGAGAATAAGGATACGCAAAAATCAGTGATGTTTTCATCTGTTGATCCTCGTTAATCCATCAGTAGCTTAACTTCATCATGCAGTTTCTTTCAAGTGTAAAGTTTGCCTACCACATTTTGGACTGGCCTTGTAAAACTTAAGGGAGCAGAAAGCACTCAAGAAGACGCCTAAGTCCATTAAAGAGACGAAAAGGAGGAGAAACGAGAGGAAAAAGTGAGAGAAAGGAAGTAAGCAAGGAAAGTGAGTGACAGCGTAACTTGAGAATGGAGACTGTCTTCAAAAGGAGGAAGAAACTGAAAATGGGGAGAGAGAGAGAGAGAGAGAGAGAGAGAGAGAGAGAGAGAGGTGAGGGGGGGGGAGGAGGAGGAAAGAGAACCAGTGACAGGGTTTGAGAAACTTGAGAGAAGGAAAAAGCTTAAACAGACGCCTAAGTAGGGAAGGAAGGAAGAGGGGGAGCTGAGGATGGAGAGAAAAAGGTGAGAAAGAATAGAGAGAGACAGCTGAGTGGCAGAGATGGAAGGAGGAAGAAATGGTAGAGAAAAGGAGTGGCAGGGAAGTAAGTGGGAGTGAGGGATGAAGAGAAAAATGAAAGGAGAGGATGGAGGACCAGTTTTAAGAAAATACAGTATGTGAAGGCCAGCTTTTAAGAAAAGCTATGAAAACAGTTGACACAAAACTAAAAGGAGTAATCTGTATCAAAGTTCAAAAAGAGGCTGAAAGACAAGTGTACACTTTTGATGTAATGACAGCTTTCTATAATCATCCACTTGAAACGGGAAGGCAATATATTTAGCTCAGTGAACTTGTCATTGAGAAGCCGTTAGAAACCGCCTCCATTAACCCTCCCCTGGTCGAGTCAGCTCTGGTTTTGTGCTGAAGCTAACGCCAAACTATTTTAATCTGCCACGAGTGACTCAGGTGTTAGGTGTGATAATACTTCTACCATTAGTCCTCCCATGGTCGGTGAAACCAGCGTTTTTTCTAGATAGTGCCAGATGATGATATTCAGACGAAAATGAGCCATACTGTAGGTACCTTAAAGTGTTAAAAAGTAAAACTAATTATAAGAAAAACTGGAGACTAAAAAAATGAAAAAAAAAAATAAAAAGAAAAAAAATTGCAAACGAGAATGTTTCGAGTGTTGGGAAGGAATGTATGCATGTAGGCCTGTTTAGGCCAACAACAACCATGGACGGAGATTTCCAAAGTTTGAGTTATTTCAACACTGAACGCAAATTTTTATGTCTCCAGGATAGCTGTTGGTAATTTATATACTCAAAACCAAACTTACATTTCTCTGCATGTTTAACTTTAGGTGACTTAATCATAAACTAATTTAAACTAAACTAAATGACAACACGTGGATGCATCCAATATCCTATAATCCTCTGTTTGAGTGTGTGTGTGTGTGTGTGTGTGTGTGTGTGTGTGTGTGTAAAATGCAGCCATAACTGGAAAAAAGGATTTTCATGAAGCTTGGCAGGATGGTTGCAACTGGGTCCCAGATGAGCCAGTTTCAATTTCTTATTGATCAATATTTTCTGAAGGGGTGCTTTGGACAGTAATAACTACCCCCATTTTTGCTGCAATACGCGCACGTGGAAGAGGCAGCTGGTCATTTCCGTGGAGTTTCATGCATTTTTTAAATGTATGTGTGTGTGTGTGTGTGTGAGAGAGAGAGAGAGAGAGAGAGAGAGAGAGAGAGAGAGAGAGTTGGATATCTACAGTCTGATGACTTTTACTTTACTTCATTAATGTTACGAACAGAAGATATTAGTCTGCAGAAAATGATAGTGATGGTGGTTGTGATGGTAGCTGTGATGATGGTGGTGGTGGTATTAGAGGTAGTTGTAATGATGATGGCGGTGATGGTAGCAGTGGTGGTGGGGGTTGCTGTGAAGATAATAATGGTGGTGCTAACTGTGGTGGAGGTCTTGATGGTAGCTATGATGATGATGGCAGTGGTGGTAGCTGTGGTGCTGGTGGTGGTGATGGTGATAGCTACGATGATGGTGGTTGTGGTAACTGTGGTGGTGGTCACGTGGTAGTTGCAGCTGTGGTTGTGGTAGCTGTGGTGGTGATAGTAGCTATTCAGAAATGGGTCTTATTTGGGCAAGGGTTTTGCGGTCCGATAGGGAAGCTAAGTACTTGCTTCAAAGCAAAACGTGGGTCCGAGACGGCTCTAATTTGGAACAAGGCTGCGAGGCTCTTGCATTTCACTAGTGTAAACTATTGCAACACCACTCGCCAAGTTTTCTCTGTCCAGGTTGACGGCTCTCGCTTTACCTAACTCTGCCCTAGCCAAAGTTAACCTAACCTAATCTAATCTAGGCTAACTAATTTTCACCTAAATCCTAACCTAGCCCAACAGAAAACGACAGTACCCTGACTCATGTCCCTCAAGCTGAATTTTTTCAAACCGAGCTCCAAGATTTCATTGGCTAAGTTAGCGGTGCTTGGATTATTTGTTTACAATCTAACCTAATCATGCCCAGTTTACAGTATTCTTGACCAAACTTAAGCACATCTTCATAGCTTAACCTAACCTAACCTAGTTTTGGCAACCTCAGTCTGACAGCCACCTAATTAAATTAAACCTTATCCCAACCTAGCACATCGTTACATGACAGCATCTGGACGTATCATTATCCTTTTTATCTAGCCTTGTTTACATTGTTTAACCCTAACCAAACTTAAATACTGTACATATTTAACATAATCTTATCGTAACCAAACCTAATCAAACTTATCCCAGACTAACGAAGTATTCGGTTCATATGCCTGAAGTGTAAATCATCTCAACACCGAGCAGTATTCTTTTTTTCTCTCCAGAATGGAAGTGTTTAGTTTATCTAACTATATCCAAGCTAGGTTAATCCGTGCAGCTTATTTTTTCTCAGTTGCATCCTAAACTAACCGTGCACTAAGTTTTTTATTTATATCGTCTGGTTGCAACAACAAACATACAAATATTACCTCCTCGAAATGCAAATGTACATAAAATCGTCTGAGAAATGTAAGACTAAAATAAAACAAGCATCATCGTGCTAACAATTCCTGTAACAAGCTCTCTTTTGTCAAAAGTTTTCCCCCAACAAATATCTTGGATGACCGCCACAAAGGGCTTTCATCTTCCATTTTCATTCTGTGCCGCTCTTCTCCTTCATGACCTGCTTTCTTCTTGCATCTTCTCTAGGCCCAACTTTCTCTCGCCTTTTCACACTTTTCTCACTCTTGGCGCTCTTCCTTGTCTTCATCGATTTTCTTCTTGCATTTGCATTCTCTCTCTCTCTCTCTCTCTCTCTCTCTCTCTCTCTCTCTCTCTCTCTCTCTCTCTCTCTCTCATTACTAAACTTTTCCTCTTTTCATCTCCTCCATTTCTTCCTCATGTATATTCTTAAAGCATTAATCTCCATCAATTCTTCCCTGGTTACTGCTGACCCAAATCTTTATTGCACTAACTTCATTTATTGACGAATTTGGAGGTGATGGCGACCCTTTGGATATTGATTACAATGTTAGGCTTTACGGAAGGGGTGGCAGAGGGAAGGAATTGGGGGAAGGGCGCTGAGGAAAGAATTAGGTTGTGGGGGGGAGAGGGAGGACTAGATATTTGTGAAAAAGGATGGGTGTTTTTGATATAGAATTTACCTGGAAAGGAGGCTAGGGAGGGATTAATGTTATGTGGGAAAAGGATAAGACTGTTAGGGAAAGAGATGCAAGAGAGCATAATTATGTGGAACTGAATAATTAGGGTGGCTGGAAGAGGAGTGGAGAAATGAATGAGGTTGTGAAGGATGAGAGAAATAAGGTAGATGGGAAAAACAATGAAATATAAGATGAATATAGTGAGGAAAAAATAAAAGTCATAATTTATAGGAAGAGAGCGAGGGAAAAGGATTCGGTACTACTAGTTGTAGCTACTGGTTCGTCTGTTCTTATGCAGTCCACCATCTTCTTATGGAGAACAGAGAGGGGTTGAAAGACAAGACATCTGTATAACTGAGCAACATAGTCACGCGGTTATATCGGTGTCACCGCATGAAAGCATAGCGTGGGGGGGGGAGGGGTAAAGTAGTTGAGAAAATCGTGGTAGGTGAAGAGGTATGGATAGGGTAAATGTATTTAGGGTTGGCTGAGAGAGGATTGCTGGGAGTTTATAAAAATGTAGGTAGTGGAGGAAAGAGGATCAGATTTGTGGAGCAAAAAGCAGGACGTGAATGGTACAGTGAAGAAGTGACTCGGGGACTGACTGAGAAAAGAATAAGAGTTGGGAAAGAAACGGGGTAGTGGAGAAGGACAGGGTTTTTAAAAAGTGATAGAAATATAATACAAAAATGATTTGGGTTTGGAGTAGGGGATGCTGGTTCTAAGAAAATGGGGTGAAACTGCGGAGGAGAGAGTATTTTTTTTTTTTTTTTTTTTTTTTTTTTGCGGGAGGAAGAAGGAACGCAAAACTGTGGTGCGAAAAAATAGTGTGCTAATGAAAAGAATGCAGTAAATGGGGAAGAGGACAAGGTAGTTAAGGGGATATTGTGAGGAAATGTATTGGGATTGACTGTGGAGGGGGTTGCTGGGGGTTGGGAATTATCTGGGGTACTGGAGGAAATTATACGACAAAATCTTTGGAGAAAGCAACAAGCAAGTGAGTGGAACCGAGCTGTGGTGAGTATATGTAGGTGAGCATGAGGATTGTGTCTAGCGTTTGAGAAAGGAAAGATGTTGTGGGAGAGGAGGATAAAGTGGTGGATAAAGATAATGTGAGCGAAAGTCATCTAGTGGGGATATGAAGTGAGGTTAGGTTTGTTTTAGGAAGGAGGTAGTGATAGGGATGGGGTAGTTGGAATAAGAGTAAGGCGGTAAGGGAAAGGTATAGAAGTTAACAGGAATCTAAGGGTAAAACACATTAGGAATGGGGGAAGTTTGGAGAGTGTTGATAAAAGCGTGGGATTGTGGGGTTAAAGGATAAGATTTTTGGAGAGAGAAATCGGAGAATGAGGGGAATGGGGCGGTAAAAAAATGGCTTTGTGTAAAACGCAGAGAAAATATGGTGTTGGGGAAAGAGTTGGCGTTGTGTGGGAGGAGAGTAAGGTACGAGGGCAGGAGAGAATTTCAGCGGACCCAGTAGGAAAAAGCGCTGGGACTGGCTGGGGAAGGGATCACTGCATCACCACACATTACTCACCACACCACCTCACTGCACGAAACAACTGTCTCTTCACATCACTTACCACACCGTCATTTGCTGCTGCACCATACTGAAAAACTATATACCAAATACATCCCAGATATTATAAGGCAGTCCAGGTCCTGCCTAAAGTAATAGGTTAATAGTACTGTCAGATAGACTGACACCTGTGATAAGTTTTGACGCAAATGATGTGACCCTTTTCACCACTCTAGGCCACCGGTAACTCTGGATGAATTCAGACTGACAGAAGAGATTGACGTTATTAACAAATAAAAATTCGGGGAATACGCTCGTTGGGAGGATACTTTTTTAGTATGGGTGTCTCTGTACGCATACTTCCTCTAGCTACACTTTTTGACGCAACTTGCTCCCAGCGGGAGTTGTGATACAGTTTTTACCTACAGTCAGGGTTTTAGAAATGAAATGGTCCTATGCTAGTTGTGGTAGAGTTTTTACGAACAGTCACGCTTTTTTGAAGCAACCTGTTCCTAGTATCAGCTGTACCACAACTTTTACCCATTCACGGTACGTAGTGATACCTGTGTTTTTATTTTTCAACTACATTAACGCATTGAGACTTTTTTATGTCAGGACTCCATATTATAATTACAAATCATAATAGACAGCATGATGGATAGATAGATAGATAGATAGATAGATAGACAGACAGATAGAAGCAGCAAGTCAGGGGATGAGATAGGTAGTGTGTCTGCGAGAATCGAGCAATGGTAAACATGCTTACACACTCTAACTCAAGGAATGCTTGATAGGCACACGAACAATGCCTCGTGACCATACAGACACATACACACAGGCTTCTAGAACATTTCAGCAACAGTGTAACACACGTGACACGACCCCTGCTACACCAGAATTTAGGAAGCAGAGCTCAGAAGGAGACAAGCCATAGAACCGGCAGGTAGTAGGGAGAAGGAGGTTAGCGATGGAATCGACAGGCAGTAGGGAGAAGGAGAGAGAGAGAGAGAGAGAGAGAGAGAGAGGAGGTAGCTCGCGGGACTCTATACTTCATTCGTGTGTGAGAGACTTTGTTAATATTTCCAAGACAAATAAAAATAGTCCCATATTAATCTTTACCTCTCCTGTCATTGCATGACAAAAGGAAACGAAGATTATCTACTTACAAAACTACTCACGTATAACAACCGCTCGTCCACGAGTCTAATATATGTATAACTGATCTACAAAACACACTACAAGTTTCTACAAAGTTATTGTAAGATTTACACTTCAGTTTATAGCCTGTTAGAATGACACTGAAATCAACTCCCAAAGTCCGGAGTGGACAGAAACGGAAACCAGATGAGTGGGCTGGGGGGTGAAGTATTGTGATAGGTCGTCTGCATAACACTGCCTCTGCATCGAAGTTGAATGGAACAATGCATGGTCGCAGTCATTGGCTTTAGGCCAAATGTTACACGCTGGGGGTGATGTATGACTATACTCGGTTCCACGGAGTCTGACGCACTGATTTTGCCAGCCGAGGACAGGTGGATCTGGTAACACTGCTCGACGTACTCGGGCTGTGATTGGTGGATTTCCGTTGTGTTTGAACGTGCTCAAATTGACTTTGTATTTCAACCAAGGCCTCATTGATTTGTAAGATACCGGATTATACAGATACAAATTAAAACAACGATATCTTTAATCATAAATATGTGCCTTTTAAATTACTAGAGATAAACCTGAACGACAGTGATAACAAAAAGTAAGTAAAGTCGTGACTGGACGCATGCGGACAAGTCAGCGACTGTGGCGGGGATTCAGACGTTCATAGCGAGGTGGTTCCGAGGTCCTGTGAAGGCACGAATGTTTTTCCCACCACTACTATACAGTGTCACAGTCTACAGTCCTCACCATGCCCTTCATTACCTCATCTACTAATATACAACCTGGCCCTAGATAGGCTTAGCTTAGCTTCTAATAATTATGATTTGTGTAAGCACACACACACAGACACATAAAGACACACACACACACACACCTCACTGGGGCCAATACATGCAATCCTATTCTTAATACACATGGTGTACACACATATTTTCATTACCTTCATAGGTAACAGTAGCTTTAAAAATCTGCATTTGTTTGTATTCATAATCAGATTCAGTAGAATTATTTCTTATATGAATAAGTTTGGTGTTTGATTTTCCATAACATTTTTGTATCATAAGAGACAGACATACAGACGGACACCCTATCCCTGGTCACAGTGCATCCTCAAGCATGTATCTCTGCCCCCTCGACAACGAGCCGGGAAAGTAATGGATTACATCATTACAGAATGAACCGAATTTTTGTTAATTATGGAAGAAAGGAAAGTAAGATAAAAGCAAACTCCATGAGAAAATAATAGTTGAAATATGCTGCTATATCAAAACCGCGTGCAGTATAAACGAAATCAAACATAATGAAATGAATTTAAATCAGTTGCTGACGTCCGCTTGCGTCCAGTCACGACTTTACTTACTTTTTGTTATCACTGTCGTTCAGGTTTATCTCTAGTAATTTAAAAGGCACATTTATGATTAAAGATATCGTTGTTTTAATTTGTATCTGTATAATCCGGTATCTTACAAATCAATGGGGCCTTGGTTGAAATACAAAGTCAATTTGTGTACGTTCAAACACAACGGAAATCCACCAATCACAGCCCGAGTACGTCGAGCAGTGTTACCAGATCCACCTGTCCTCGGCTGGCAAAATCAGTGCGTAAGACTCCGCGGAACCGAGTATAGTTCATTATACGGTACCTTGTTTGTATCACTCTGGCTGACGCTACACGATTTTCTCGCCAGAGGGGACCTCCAGATGCCAGAGGGTTATTACTAGAAAAAACAAACAAAAAACAAAGACGAAATTTCGTAACAGTCACTCACCCTCCCACTACGATGTCGACCCTTCTTCGCCATTCTCAGATTAATTTATTCGATCTCTGGTCCTTCGGACTAAGAGGTTAATGCAGACAGCTTCGAACCCCTTAGCTACAAGGGGTCTTTCTGACCAGAATAAAATCACATGAAGACCGATAAAATATAGTTATGTATCAACACACTGAAACAGTTATAAAAACAATACTCTCAGAATATACTGGGTTAAGAATAGGACCCGCAAGAGTTTCCATGCGAAAGGTGGTTGGGATACATGGCTCACAAAATGTCATTCAGGGGCGAATGAGGCTGGTCATCCATGCCTTAAATGTCGGGACTAAGTAGCCTTGCTCCGGTCCCCTTCGCTCTTCATGGGGCAGAACATGATTAGATGAAGAATGAATTGATGGCATTTCACCCTTTAAAACAGATGACGTCCAAATTATATTACTCCTACTACCACCAGAAGGTTTTATTCAACTTGGGATTGATCTACCCTGTTGAAGGGGCTAATGGAGGTAATTATTTAATCTGTCTTGTTCAGAATAACTATCCTACCTGAAATAATCTGTCCAAAGATGGTAAGAATGAGATATGAAGGAAGAAATATCTCAGTTCAAGAGGTTAAAAATGCAGTGTTCACCTTAGGAAAGACAACTTATGAGGCTGTTGACTAAAGGATTGTGACCGCTTAAGGGAAATACAGACAACAGGGATGAGAACCAAAAGAATGTGAACAAAAGTTCAGATCTTGTCAATCCATCTATCTGTATAATTATAAGTCAATCTGTCTTTTTCTATATACCTGTCTGTCTGTCTGTCTATCAGTCTATACAGATAGAGAGAGAGAGAGAGAGAGAGAGAGAGAGAGAGAGAGAGAGAGAGAGACTTGGAAAGAAAGGAAAGAGAAAGTAGAGAGAGGAAGTGAGTCACTGGGTGAGATGGAGACATGATCATTAATAGGAAACTATTCGGCTATTACTAATAGGTGGTCCGTGGCAGTCTGGTATGGGTGCCTCCGAATCATTTATATTACTCTCAGTTGGCGAGGCACAAGGTTTACACTCTTTAAGGCATTCACTGTCTTCTCCCATCATCATATGTTTTTCAGTTTGTCATTATCATCAGTACTACTGGATCACCTTCTTCAGGTGGTAAATGCTAGCGACCAACATCCACTCACCTGAAGTAGTGCTGCGTACTTCTTCCTTCACCTCCATCATTTTGTTTCTGAGTCTGTCCTCATGTCTTCCTACCTCTCCCTAAAGCTGATTTTCCCTGAATTCGACACATTCCTTAAAAAAAAAAAAAAATGAGGGCCATAACTTGGAAAATTTCAAAGCTACTGGGGATCTGTATACATTATTGGAAGGCTTATGGGAAAGTAAAATTGTTACTTAAGTATTTAAGTTGCGTATCTTACGATTCGCCATCATACTGCAGGGAAAAAAATCGACAGAGACCCCAAATTAGGCCACCTCGGACTTTAAAAAACTGCAGCCCAACTATGTAAATCTCTCAAAAATTTGTGGAAAAGTACTGTATTTTTTTTTTTTCTAAGTGTGCATAATTATCAACAAGTTGGATGCATTACTAACAGGCAAACTATATGAGATGGAACTCTTCTTCTCTTAGCTAAAATAGCAACACTGGCAAGCTTGCTTGCACGAACGCGTTCCTCACATTCAGGTGTGGAGGCCTGTGTTTATGTATCACAATCGTCTTACCGCACTTGCAACTGTTCACCCATCAGAACAAAGTAAACGTAAGCCGACAATTACAGGTCATATTTCTATTACTTGGTGTAAGCTGATTGTCTTCCTTAATAACCTCGTGTCATCAGTAGGCAGAATAATAATACTTCTGCCAGCTTCTTCGTCGCGATCACAATTTTTTACCTGGGTTATCAACACAATATTCTATCTTACATCTCTTTCCAGCTTCTGTTATAAAAATTTTAATAATTTACAAAAATCTGTCTCCATTAACAAAATTATCAATAGGCGCCCATGACTTTTTTTTCAGCTCAATAAAATCGTCTGACGTTAGCAGGAATTTATTTGCAGAGCCGTCCCTACCATATTGTTACTAATAAGCCCCACATGGTTGGAACAACTCTAGTATTCTACTCTTGTTAACAGTAGACGGTTGTATTCAGGAAACAATAAGCTATCTAAATTAAGTATTTACGTGACTACCAGATGTATCGCTTTAACACACACACACACACACACACACACACACACACACACACACACACACACAGAGCTCGCCGGCTCAGTGGTAACGCTCTCGCCTAGCATCTGCTTAGACTGGGGTTCGCGCCTTGCTCGGGATGCGGAAAGTTTCAATGAAGAAGCGTGTGGGTATTGTCCCCCTAGAGCTGGGGGATGGGTGTGTGCGTGTGTGAAGGTCAAGGCTTTGCCCTTAGATATGACTACATGAGCTCTCAGCTCTCTTCTGGGAGGGTAAAAAAGCTGATGATCACAACCAATCATCACTTGATCTTGACCGACCCGGTAAATTAATCTCTCTCTCTCTCTTATTTAGCTTGTGGTAAATAAGACGCAAGGTGTAATCAGGAGAGAAGTGAATATTTAAGCCAGCTTCGGGAAAAAAAAAAATGGAATGGTTATTCATTTGTGACCATGGTCCTCACTCCGTGCCTGCCTGCCTCCTTGTCCTCCTGTCTCAACCACGGTGCTTTCTGTCTCCGCCGCTAACTTCCTGTCTACTTTTCTCCTTTTTCTAATATAACCTTTGTCTCTATCTTTCGTATCCCAGGGCACATCTTCCATTCCTGCCCACCTCCCTGTTCTAGTGCCTTCATAGTGCTTCTTGTCTGCCTTCTGTTTCCATCATTTATCAGTGTTGTCATCCCCTCCTCTCTGTTACATCAGTTCCTTCTTCATTTGTCTGTCTTTTTCCTGTCCCATTGATCTCCCTTCCATCCTACCTGACTTCCGGTTCTTCTGTCTCCATAACTCTCTCTCTCTCTCTCTCTCTCTCTCTCTCTCTCTCTCTCTCCAGTCCCCACCTCGCTTTGTTCGATCGTCAGTCAGTCAACAGGCCCCCCTCCTCAAAAAGCTTAATCTGTCACCTGTCTTTTTTTTTTTTTTTTTTTTTTCGTTCGTACAAAAATATTTCCCCGACATTTTCAAGACAGTTACATATGACGGCCTGCTTTTCACTTTTTTACTCTGCTTAAGCTCCATTTGTAATTCCTCTTCACGGCTTCATAGTTATGTTTTCTTTTTTTTTTCTTTTTTTTTCCTTACTGTGTTCTACCAGAAGTTGGCTTTTCGTATTTCATTTTTGCTGACTACGGACTTCTTCGACTTTAATTCTACCTGCCTGTCATTCAGTCCTTTATTGCCTCATCAGGAGCGTGATCACCGGGTTTCAGTTACTTAGTCAAGATATTTGAGGTGAGAGTGACCAGCCGCTTTTCCCTGAGTGGCATTATGTGAACACTAAACCCAACCCTGTCAGATGTAAACCAGTTTGGTCACATCCGATTGGATCATCTTTACCCACTAGACAACCAGGTGTCCTTTTTAAACTGCTAGGTGTCCTTTTCAATCAAACAGTATTTCTCCTGCCCTTTTTCTTCCATTACTTTCTTGCTATTTTTCCTCCCTCCATTGTTGTTGCTCTCAGTAACTTGCCATTATGATTCTGTCTCCTTTTTCTCACACATTCCCTCTCTTCTTTCTTTTTCTTCCTCTTTTTCATCTATTTTGTTTTTCTTTTCTCTAGGCTCCTCTACTTTCCTCCGTCTCCTCATTCTGTCTCTTATTTGCAGTATTACCGTTCATAATTTTCCTCTTATTATTTTTCTGTCTTCTGACCCCCTTTCCTTACTCTTTAGTTCCTGTTACTATTTGTATCCTATTTTATTTCTCCTTCTCTACTTCTTCCTCCTTATTCAACCTCTTTCTTTTTAATATCGTTTGTAAATCAATACTTGGTATTCTATGTCGTTTTCTATCTCTTCTCTTTACTCTCTTTCCCTTCTTCATCATAATTTATAACCCATCCTTTTCCAGCTTCCTCTGCTTCCACATTCTTCCACCTCCTTGCAGTATTTTCATCCTTTTTACCTCCGTCTTACTCTCCATGTCCATTCACCATTTTCGCTTTTCATTTTTCATTTTTCTCTTCCCCTCTTTCATCATAAATCACCTTCCTGTTCCTGCTCCCTTTTTTTCTTTCTCCACTTAATGTTCCCATCCAGGTCTGCCTATTTTCCCTTGTCTGTCATTTTTCTTTACTTTTGCCTGATTCTCATTTTCTCTCGATCAGAGCTTCTCCGTTAGGCAACCATTTACCTTTGCTGGGTATTAGGCTATCACTATCCTCTCATCCAATGTGTGAGTAATCTATCATTTTCCCCTCTGCATTTTCCAGTTCTCTTCATGGAATGTTCTTTCATCTAACACTTTTACACTTCTTTACACTTCTATTTCCATTTCCTTAGCCTCTTTCTTCGTAACAATCCATCCTTTTCCACGTACATTTTTTTTCAAATATTTTTTTGCTCCCTTTCAATCATTATATTTCACTCCTGTTCATCCAGAATCTGCTCCTTTATCTACAGTTGTGCTCACCTCAGCCTCCTTCTTCTCTTTCTCTCACATTCTCCCATACATCATCATCATCCTTCAATTTCCTTTACCTTTCATCAATCATCCATCATCTCATTCATTTCCTGTTCACTTTACATGACCTCATCTACCTCGTTCATCAAAAAATATTTTTACATTATTTTCTTAACATTCTCACTCACCCGCAGCACACCTCTAACTTCCTCGCCATACCACTCACTGCCTCACCACACCACTCGCTTGTCCCGCCACAATACTCACTGTCTCACAACTTTACATATTTCTTCCCCACACCAGTCACTGTCACACGATAGGACTCAACAACATGTCGATCAGTGCCTCACCACAGCACTCACTGCCACATCACACCACACCTCTGACTGCCTTATCACACCTCACCACTCATTATCTCACCACAGCACACCACAGTACTGACTGCCTCACCACACCACAACAGTAACTTCCTCATGACACCACACCTCTCGCTACATCACCGAACAACTTACTTTCTTGCTACAATATTCACTTCCATACCACACCACTTGCTGCTTCACCTCACCGTCATCCTTCCACTCACTGCTTCACCGTACAACTCGAGACTACTGCCTTACTACACACTTCTGTTATACCACACCACACTACACCACTCACTACCTCATCACACAGTTTACTGCCTCAGAACACCACTCACTACACCTTTCACCTTCGACAACCGTTACTTGAACGTCTGCCCTTATTTCCAGATTTTCTTCTTCTTCCATGTTTATCTTCATTTTCTTCCTTTCATTCTTCTGCTTTCTCTCCTTTAAAAACGAACCTTCCTCCTCCGGCACCCCATTTCCTTCCCCACCGTCTTCTCTCTCTGTCTTCCTGCCCCCCCTCCCTTTCCCTCCACCCCATCGTTTTATTTCTCTACCCCTCCCTTCCTCTCCCCTCTCCCGCTGCTTTTCCCATCTCTTCATCCCTTCTTCGTACTTCTCCCCGGCCTTTCATCCTCCCACCGTCCCTTTACAGCCACGGTCTTCTCTGCCTTATGTAAACACAGCAGCAACAAAGGGAAATAAACAGAACAGATCCCAACACAGCGAAGAGTACTTAAGCCTACGAAAAAAGAAAGCAAGTGGACTTTACTGTCTTGGGCAAGAGAAAAATGGGGAACTTTTAATTACGAGGTCGGAATCCGAGTGAGTGTGTGTGTGTGTGTGTGTGTGTGTGTGTGTGTGTGTGTGTGTGTGAGAGAGAGAGAGAGAGAGAGAGAGAGAGAGAGAGAGAGAGAGAGAGAGAGGAATAGGTTAGAGGAAAGTAGCTAAAAAAAAGTGGAAAAGGGCGGAAAACAAAATTAAGTATTCTTCTAGGTGGCTGGCTAGACGCAGGAGGTCTAATTTCCTCTCTCTCTCTCTCTCTCTCTCTCTCTCTCTCTCTCTCTCTCTCTCTCTCTCCATTTTTATATCCAGAAAAGCCTGTATAGGTGACCTTTATTCAGCCTGTCTTTTGTGCGTCAGATCGTCTGTCCTGGCTGTTCCTATTGGATTCCATCTTGATTAGCTGATGTGTCTCCTTGATTATCTTCTGCGACTTGTGTGTGTGTGTGTGTGTGTGTGTGTGTGTGTGTGTGTGTGTGTGTGTGTGTGTGTGTGTGTGTGTGTGTGTGTGTGTGACAGTGTTCTTGTTTTGGTCTGCACAATATTCGTCTCCCTGTCACTCCCTTGATCTTTCCGTCTCTGTCTTCCAGTCTTTTCAGTTTGTGCTATTTAGGTTTTGTTTCTCGGTAAATATATTCAGTTCTCTGTTCTAATGTCTCTTAGATGCTGTGCCCATATCGTTCTTCACACGTAAACCTCATTTTTCTTTCGTCTTATTCTATTTTCCTTTCTTTTTAACTCGCATTTTTCCCTCCTCTTCTTGACAGCGCTCTCCCCTGCGAATTTCTAAAAATTATTCTTACCTCTGTTCTTTTTTTGCCTTATTCTTTTTCAGTTTCTCCACGTCTCTCTTCCCTCCCTCCTCTTTTATAGATCTTTCATATCATTTTTTTTTTTCTAATCTTTGACCTCAGACACGTTCTCTCTCTCTCTCTCTCTCTCTCTCTCTCTCTCTCTCTCTCTCTCTCTCACCTAACACCAAATATTTTTCAACACCTCTCTTTTAGCGCGTCCAGCTGTCGTCTCTATTTCTGTCATTCCCTCGAGCTTTCCTTTCTCTCTTCTCTTAGTTGTGTATGTCAGTTCTGTTTTCCAGAATAATATTTATGTCCTCCTCTTTACTGCTTTCCTAGAATGTGCGTTCTTTTCTCATCCATAACTCTCAGTTTGGTGCACCTTATTCCTCTCGCCGTTGTTTGTCACTCAGTTTATGCGTGTGTGTGTGTGTGTGTGTGTGTGTGTGTGTGTGTGTGTGTGTGTGTGTGTGCAACTCATTCCAGTTTCTACAGTTTTTTCTGTCCAGTGTTCATGTTTCTTTTTTTATTTTCCCATTTTTCCCTGAGCTCCCTCTCCCACCCTCATTTTCTACTTATCACCAGTGTCTCCTTTTATTTTCCTCGCAAATCTCGCAACCCACATATTTCCGTTCGTAGTTCGTCTGCCCACACATTTTTTGCTTATATGTTTGCAAAATATATTTGTCTTTGGACATGCAGCCCTTTTCCATATGTCTAAATTGAGGATAAACCGAGAAAATGTTTGAATAATACACGAATATAGACTAATAATATGCTTATCATTCAAGAGATGAAGATTTTGTCACATAATTATAGAACAGAAGGATTACGCAAATGGGATAAGTGATCCTAATTATGTTACATGTTTGAATTCATGCTTACTCGTTACTTGATTCATGAAAAATTTATTCTTAATCACTCTTTTCATTGAAACTATTCTCTAATAACAATAATGTAAGATATTACTTGCATGTGTTTTGGCAAATATTGCTCTTTTAAGTAATTACTAGTCAGCCAAAAATATGAAGGAGTACGAACGGTATTAAGAATATATGGAATGGAGGGGAAATTGTTGAGTGCTGTGAAGAGTTTGTACGAAGGAGCTAGGGCTACGGTGCTAGTGGATGGTGAGCTGAGTGAGTTCTTTAATCTCAATGTGGGACTGAAACAGGGTTGTGTGATGTCTCTATGGCTGTTTAATATATACATGGATGGGATTGTAAAGGAGGTGCAAGGTAGGGCAGTGGATGTGGGGGTGGTTCTAATGAATGAGGGTGAGATTTGGAAAATTCCGGTGTTGCTGTTTGCTGATGATACAGTATTGTTGAGTGAAGATGAATGGGAGTTGCAAGGTTTGGTGAATGAATTTGGGACAGTGCGTAGGAGGAGGAAGCTGAAAGTTAATGTAAACAAAAGTAAAGTTATGGTGTTTGAGTGGAATGAAGTCACAGAATGTACAGTGAGGTTGGATGGTGAGGATATGGAGAATGTGAGTGCATTCAAGTACTTGGGTAGTGTGATGAGTATGGATGGAACTTTGGGGGACGAAGTGCGTGAAAGGGTACAGCAGGGAAGGTTGTTGGTTCAGTGAAAGCAGTGATGAGAAATAGGGAGGTGAGTATGGAAGTTAAGAAGTCACTGCATGATAGTATTGTGATTCCTACCCTGACATATGGAAGCGAGGCGTGGACCTTGCAAGAGGGGAACAAATCAAGAGTGAGAGCAGTGGAAATGAGTTACTTGAGAGGAGCATGTGGAGTGACATGGAGGGACAGGTTGACGAATGAAGAAGTAAAGGAACGTTGTGGGGTGAATGTGGATGTGGTTGAGAAGATTAGGAGAAATACACTGAGGTGGTTTGGACATGTGGAGAGAATGGAGAATGAAAGACTGACTAAGAGGGTGTATGTAGGTGAGGTGGAGGGAGGGAGAGGAAGGGGTAGACAGAGGATGAGGTGAAGGGATGGAGTTGAGAGGTATATGAGGGAGGTGGGGGTGAGTTGGGGGTAGGGTAATCAAATGGTGGGTGACAGAGAGACTTGGAGGCGTTTTGTCTGCGGCCACCCTTTGTGGGATTAAGGCGTCGGGCTATAGAGAGATAGATAGACGAACGTCCCCAGACCCTCTTCTAAACCCATGCCTGTATGGGTAATACAGTACTTTACAACAATGGCTGTAGGATAATTAAAAGACAGCAGAACTAGGCAAAACATTTATCAATTGGAATTGGATTCTAAAAGGAACAGTTTTCCTACTGTTTTTCGTATTTAAATGTTCTTATCAGGTAACAGAACTCTAACAACAAGTGCTTTTGTGAAAAGGCTACAGGTAACATTATCCAGGCAAGAAGTATTTCAAAATAACAGTATTGTTTTACTGAATGTGGAAGAAATTACAGAAAAAATGTGTGTGTGTGTGTGTGTGTGTGTGTGTGTGTTTTGTATGTCCGCTACTTCACTTCAGCAGATCATGAAAGATATAAGAACAGCAAGCAATGAATGATAAAGTCATTGTCTTTTTCCGGTATTTTTAGACGCAGGAGCGTCTGTACGAGCGCTCAGTAAGTCAGTCTTGTTTTTTTTTTTTTTTTTTTTTTTTTTTGTTACTCTAACGAAGCCCCAAAAGAAACTTCACTTTAGCAATGTCACATATGGTCTCGCATTTACTAAGTACTTCTGTACTTGTTCGTTATAGGTGACGTAGCACCAAATTTGGTGTAAACTAAGATATGGAAATTCGAAAATAGTTTTCTTGGAAAAGGTAATCCTTGGCGTCTGCTTGTCTGCTTCGATTTGACAGTACTAATCAAACTAAAAAATACACTTGATATCTGCAATAACTACGGCAGCACAGTACGTAAAGAGTTAAGTTTATAACTGTTTTGGCTCAGGAGCAATTCCCAGTACAGGTAACCGGTCAGTGTTCTTCACTGCCCCTCTGTCATATTTATGGTTATTCCAGCATAACGCAGGTATGTGGTTGTCTAGACGCACACCACACACAATTAAGACACGCCGCAGACGTGCACCTGACAAACCACCAGTGCTTGTCAGTCTTAACACTCCCTTATAATACCTGGAACCCATCATTTAAGTCGTACATTGGCTCAGCGAGTGAGTGATACAGTTAGGATAACAAAGTTCTTATCTTTCAACAATCAGCTTCTCGAGGACTTACAAGCATGTTGAGCCTTGTTTTCTTTATATTAGTTTCTTTTCTGGTCTCCCATTTCACATGTTTTCATATTATGCACTCCTCTCCTCTCAGAGGACGAACTTTTCATTTTATTTAGTCTACTTCCAGACGATTCCTTCTGCTTTAAAGAGACTCTAAAACAAGAGGGTTAGATATATCCATCCTTAATCTGTCCAGTGCTAAAAAACCTAAGAAGAATAAATACCATTAGATGGTAGTAAGAAAACGTATAGGCCTAAAGTACGTGACTACATTCAGGGTTCTCAACGGCTTCAGTCATTTGATGTATTTTTATGCTTTAATACTGGTAGAGCCAAACGACTTTACTCGACTTAGGAGATTTCACGACTTCAAAGGGTTAATGAAGTCTGTATCTAGCAAATTCAGTTCGAAATGTCTCTCTTAAGCTCATGAAAATTGTCTGCAGATAGAACAAAATAAACGAAGAAAAATAATTAAGTTTAGCGACGAAGTTTAAGTGCAAGAACTGTTATTGCCTTCCGACACAAGATAACGCCACCCGCCATTACCAGTCAAACTCCACTTCACTTTTTATTTATTTTTCTTTATTTTTTTTTTTTTCCAGAGGTGAGTCCAACGGGCAAGTGAGCAGATGCAGTCTAATTTTACATCGCCAATCGGACTCTGGGGGCACGGCCTTCGGTTTTCTTTCACAGGATAGACAGAGCAGATGGGGACAACTACTGACGGCGTGGGAGTGGTAAAAATGCCTGTCAGAGAGAGAGAGAGAGAGAGAGAGAGAATAGAAATATTTCCTCGCTTTAAAATAGGAAAGGACAGTCGAGTTTAAAATATTGCCCCATGAGATCAGGGCAAAATGTTGATGTAAGAAAATGGAATGTCTGGTTCTAAGTTCTACTGATCAGGCCAGGATTGTGACGTCATTTGCATTAGTATCAGAGGCAATATTGATGATTGTAATAACACGGGCAATTCGAATGAAACAGCCCACTCAATCAGGATATTGCATTAAGCATTCAGGATTAGAGGACCAGGTTCTGACGACAGTACCATTATAATCACAGTCAGTGAATAGGATCGTTATAATGCGGGTGATTGGAGTTTGATTGCCCAGACAATCAGAGGAGTACATTAACCCATTAGCATTAGAGGGCTGGTTTCTGAGGTCAGCATCATTTATATCGAATGTAATGACAAAGGCGATTAGAAATTAAAACATTGATTAGCTAAATCTGTTGAGTTGGGAGGTCGAGTTTACGTCAGCTGCAAGAAAGAGTCAAGCACTGAAAATGACAAAATCGAACTTTCTTAGCCTAACCTAACGTAACCTGAGGCCTTCAAAGTGCAAAACTTTATCTTCAAGAAATAAACCTAAAAATATCAAGATTCACTTATTTCTAGGTGTCTAGATTCAGTGCATTTAAAAGACTGGGGATTATTGTCAGTGGGAAAGACAGCTAAAGAAGTCAGCTGCAATATTGACCAGCAGTTTTTCATGAAGAAATGAGAGTACTGATTGACTCGAGGCTCTAAGGGTCAAACAAAAAAGGGGTGATTTTGTGCAGCTAGAAAGATGCTGCATGTCTGCCGTGATGGGTGAGAAATGCAAGCTGAGAAATTAGAAGAACGGTGATCATTATAGCAGGGACAATGAAGAAAGATACAACACTGCTGGGTAGAGAAAGATGCTGAAGGGAGTCAGTAAAAGGAGAGAGTTGATGAAAAGAACAAGAAAATTGCATTCCATCCTGTTTATAAGTGATGTAGTCTAGGTGGTGAGACCCATGTGTGTGAGCTGCACTTGTACATTGACAGATAATTTCCCTTTACAAAGTCAACAACAGAGCAGAATTAAAGAATGTATGGAGTCAGTTCATCACACCAAATTAGACAATTCCCAAGTACTAGTAATGGGAGTTTCAAGGTCATTCCGTTAATCTCTTAGTTTGATGCATGTGCGAGTAAAACGCCTTTGTCGGCGGGGTACGAAGGAGGCCATTTAAATCCGAGGGCATTGAAATGTCCCTGAGGAGAGTATATTGATGCCTGTCTACCCACCAAGTTTCATTCCTTTACGACAAACTGTCCGGCCTGTGGCCCTCTTTTGAAGATTTTCGACATGCTGCACTTGGCGCGTGTCACGTGCCACATGCACCACCTGGGTGTGATAAAACCTGTCAAAAACAGAGCTAAAAGGACTGAGGTATCATGTGGTGCAAACCACGCAGCGATCGACCCTGTGGTTGCAGAGATATAAGCTTCTCAACAGCGTTACGGTCGGGCCGGGTTGGGTCGGGCCAGGTTGGGCTGCTTATGAGAAAATGCGACTACTTGAAGAGAAACTCGAGAGGGCTTCGCCCTCGCTCGTAACTAGAAATATGTCCATAGGACATGAATGCCCAGCCGTAGGGAAAATAAATGTGAGGTCAAGATCATCAAATTTTGGCACAGTTAAAGTGCTGTTGCCAAGATACATCTGTGTATGCAGTTATATGAAGGCATTCTTTATAGTGTTGAAGGAACTGAGCTAAAGCCAAAATCAAGAAATGTGAGGCCAAGGTCATACGGAAGGTCAGGGTCACCAAGGTTTGGCATGGTTGAAATGCTGTCACCAGGATACTGTATATCTGTGTAGGAAGTTTATTGATGGTATCTTAACAGTTTCTTCGGAAATGAGCTAAACGCAAAACGGGACGGATGGACGGGAGGACGGACAGACGGAAGGAGGGACATACCCTAACCAACACTATATGCCTCGGCCATATACTTGGCGGGGCATAAAAAGATGTCAAAGCCCATCATATTGTCATATTGTCAGCTCTCTCTCTCTCTCTCTCTCTCTCTCTCTCTCTCTCTCTCTCTCTCTCTCTCTCTCTCAATTGTGGTTACTGAGTGGAGGACAGAAATGCTTAGTGATCTGCTTTTCGTGGCCAACTATCACACGATGCGCTGTTAGGCAATCAACTGATAAGCAGAAATGCAAGCGTTAGTGAGTATGAGACTGCCATTGCTTGGGTCAGAGTGAGCGACTGAAAATGAACAGTAGAGGCAGTTATTAAGTGTGAAAGTATGTGACAGAGAATGAAGGAGTGGTTGAAAGAGAGTGAGGGCGAACTGAGAGAGTGAAAGTGGGGAGTAATGGTGAGAGAGTGTGTGAGCAGGTAAGATGTACTGTAATTGATAGGGAAGTATGAGCCTGGTATGAGTACATGTGAGAAAGGTAATCAGATAATATGACCATGAGAAGAAAACAAAAGCTTAAGTATTCTGAAAACCAATTTATCGTATGACCCAAACAACAACACGATTTTCCACTAGACACATATTGTACTGCACTCTGATGTTCACTATCTCATCCTAAACTTTCTTCAGTCCAAGTAAGCCAGTTTCAGCAATATCTGTTGTTGCTGTCAGACAGTTTTATTATTTTTAAGAGATATTTTTCCACGCGATTACATTAAGGCTTGGAGGGGAATAACTAACTGGTAGGTTTAGCCATACTCTCCATTAATCCCGTCACTGCTTGGGCGTTTTTCTAAACTGAATAATATCGTACGGCAGCAGCAAAAAATAATAAACACTACGTTGTACTGAAGAGGGTGAAGGTAGAAGACTATACTGTATCCAAGGTGGCATTATGTACACGATCGGAAACATAGAAACGACTATTGAAGATTCGAACCTATGGCTGCTGAGCTTAGCACTATTAGCTCAACAAGTGCTTTAACTGTGACTCCGATCACGTATTTTTCATTGCATTATTGGCATCTACTGACGATTTCATTCAGCTAAGCGGAGGCCATTCGAACTGGTTTAGTTAGATACAGCTTTCATTAACACTTTTATCGTCTGAGTACTCTAAGCTGAATATCATCGTCTGCAGCACGATGGATACAATAAAATTTGCGTCCTAGGGGTGGGGAGTTAAACCACTAGGCCACCACGCGATTGAGACTAGCATCAACGTCCTGAAACCGAGCATGAAGCATTTTATTCATTTTTCCGATCATAAAACAATTTTTACTCAGCTTCTGAAGGATCTCTAGTAGTGAAGAGATTCATTGAGGCTGTATCTCAGCCCTCATGTGATAAAATCCATAATATGATGAATACAAGTGTCTGACAGTAGTAAAATCATTAACTGAAAAAAAAAAATGCGACACTGGATGAAGCGGTTTAATTAGTGCCGACAAATTCCTAAATGCAATTGTGCCTGGATACTTGCGTCTCTAGTCCTCTTCCAGTTTCCTTCCTCCTCTTCCTCTTCTGTCTCCTCTGGCTAATTTAACTATTATTCATTCCAGGCCCGTGACCCGAATTCTCCTCCAGTTCAGCCTTGAACATCTCTATTCACCCCACTTTACTTCTGGCCAATTTCTTGTTCTCATATTTATTTTCCCCCCCCTTACCGTTCTAAATTAACTGCTCCGGCTAACTGTTCCTTATCTCCCAGTTTTATATTCTTGTCCATTAAATAAACTTTCAGCATTTTCTCGTCTCAACGTTTTTGTTCTTGGCTTTTATGTTCTTCACTTATATTATATTATATTTTGATTTTTCACTCATTACTTCCTGGAACACAGTTTTTGATCATACATTACTTCCTGTGTTTAATAATGATTCCTTTGTCTGCTTCAAATGGCTTACGTCTTCAGTCTCTCTCTCTCTCTCTCTCTCTCTCTCTCTAACACACACACACACACACACACACACACAGGCAGTTATATCACGCACGCCATCACCATCCCTGTCACACGTAATGGTACCTCTTTGCACTTTAGGCACGTCACACACTTCACTGTAATCATCCTATTGTCGCAGAGGTGTTTACCGCCTGCTGCCTGGAGTTTGGAGGCCAGATTAAGGTGAATTAGCTTGGTTTAGGATTGGTTATATATAGTAAGGTAACACGACTGAAACGGTCAATACGTGAAAAGATATAACTTTTCTACAGAGTTTACGCAAAATTATGTATCAAGCATTAACTCATCTCTTAATAGTTCTTTTATTCTTGCGTTCCAGAGAAAGGTTTACAGGTGCATGGATATAATGGAGTTACTGAAATTGTACCTCTGTGGAACATCAGCTCTCCCTGTAATCACCCTACTGTCGTGGTGATGTTTACTGGTTAATGTCTATCTGGTCGTGCTGAAGGAGTTTCAATTAAGTTCAAGTAGAATGGGTTCGTTTAGGGTTCATTACTCGAAGATAGATGCTATCCTGTCTGAACATCGTACCTCACTTGCAGACCCTGGACACTTTATTCCAAACACTTCCATCCGTTTCTGATCCCTAAGGCTCAAGACCCAAGTCTATCGTTTGTGTAGCACAGTCAGCAGCATTATGCCTTCACGTATGAGTATATCCATCATCGCCCGAACATGCACTTTTCTATCAGTCCACACATATCCAACGCCCCTTATATTTTGACCCTATTTTGTAGTTTTCTTCAAGGTCATGAGACCTGCTTGCCATTTTCTGTATCTGTGTTTGCATCAGTACACTGAGGTTCATTGCAGGGCCTCGGAGGGAGAGTGGTGGCACGAGATAACCCCTTCCCAGGCTGGCGAAAGACGATTGGGAAAGGAGGCATCTATACTGAACAGTGATGTCTGTGAAAGTATGTATAATATGCATATGTCATCCATAGAGCTGACAGGTTGGAAGCATATAGAAAAGAATATACAGTTGTTATGGCGACTTTGACGAAAAAAAAAAAAAAAATGGAAGTCTGCTCATACAGCTTTACGCTTCTATCGATGGGGTGTCTTTTTAAAACATCTCATCACTTTGCTCTTTTCCATGTTCAACCTCAATTTCTTTCACAAACTATTTCAAGCTCAGACGCTAACTGTTGAAGCTTACTTACCCTGTCACTGCAAACAACAACTGGTCTACATAATCCACAATCAACGTCACTGCCTTCCAAATCCTATAAATATATTTATTCCGTTCTTCCATTATGAATACATCTAAGTCAATATGACAACTGTCACTTTACCTGGAGACAGCAGGGGTGCCAAACTCTGGTCATACACTACTCCGGATAAATTTCTTCAGCCAAATAGATCCTCTCTTAGTTCTCTAACCGTATCACTCTCCATAACTTGCTTTCACACACAGTCATTTACCAGATCTATCTCTTTGTTTCTTGGCCTATCACTCCTACTTCCACCCTGAAACTAGCTGAGATACACTCTTTTCATCGCTTTGTTCACATGCTTTCCCTCGACATGACCATACCATCTATGCACACACACTTCGACTCAGCTTTTACAGTCTTCCATAATTCACACTTTCACGTAACTCAGTATTTTATTTATCCTGTCTACTTTCCTCCTTCCACACACACTCCTCAACAACACCTTTTCCAATGTTCTTAATGACACTGTACCTCCCACTGTTTGAGAAAAAATAAAAAATTAATAAGCCATCTGGAACTCGCTTCCCCGGAGTTGTTTCCTCCCAAACTTTAACCAACAGCTGTTCTAGTCTGTTGTAGATTTTTTATGAATGGAGGACGCCAGTAATCTCGTGTATGGATTATTATTTTTTATCCATTTGTTTTTCTTTCCTCTGCTCTGTTATTTAAAAAAACAAGAAAAAACAAATTCAGAAATGCCGAAAATCTTAGTAAGCCTATTAAGAGCATTGTCCATCACAGCTAACACTATCTCTCGGCGGAAGACGGAGAAGGGGAAAGACAAGTTTAAAGAGACTGTCGCCCTTATTTGGCCTAACTGGGACGAGGTAGGACAACGTGGCTTGAGAGAGAGAGCGAGAGAGAGGGGGGGGGGGAGAGGAGGAAGAGGAGGAGGAGGAGGCGGCGGAAAAAGGTAAAATATACGTAAAAGAGAAGTTAGGTAGGAGAATGGGGACGGAGGTATGCAAGGGTTGATAAGCTTTAAGAGAATTACCTTACTTAGTCCAGGATATGAGCGTGGGGGATGTGGAAGGGTTGTGGGAGTGGAAGTGGGAGTGAGAGTTGGTTGAAGGGGAGAAATGAGTGGAGGGAGATGTGGTAGGAGAGTCCAAGCGGGAAAAGAAGAATGGGAGTGGGGGAAGACTGGGGCTGGGAGAAGGAAAGGGTGGAAGTTATGTTACGAAGAGAAGACAGTGGAAGTGAGGGTGGATGAGAAAGATGAGTGGGAGTGGAGGAGAGAAAGAAAGGCAGTAGATGAGAAAAGGGGAGCGTGAATAGGTGAGTGGGAATGGGAAGGAGAGGACTGTGGCCATGA
>NC_136976.1:23207147-23216937 GCF_032717465.1 Coenobita brevimanus
ATAAGGCTTGTTGTGCTCCAGCCAAGCAGTGCCGTCGTTGTGCAGCGAGTTCCTGCATCTCCACCTAGTGTGAACCGGCAAGAGATTTAGCGTGTGTGGCAGCGTCCTTCCTCAGCAACTACGCCCAGTTCATTCTGCCTAGCCCCTTTTCTGACCAGTATTTTTCTTTCGTTTTTCTTAGGCTTAAGAGTTTAGCTTTTGAGTGAGCGAGTGAGTGTGTTCTCCTTATTTTGAATTCATTTTGAAACATGTAACTTAAATTTATCTCATTGTAATTAAGAAATTTACAGTTCTTTTCTCTTGAGCTTAATGTAAAGTAAACTTGTGTTTTATTTCTCCACATTAAGCTTATTTTAGTTATAGCTCCTAGTTTGCATAAACGCTTTGCATTATTCATAACTGGTACTTAGGACAGTCCTTTTTATTAACTTAAATCCGTTGTGCAACCAGGAGTTAATGCACCAACAAGAACCTGTTTATCATTAACAGCATTAGATATTGATTGTCATGGATGGAGTCACTTTCTCCAGAGGGTAACAGTACCAATAAACAGCATGTGTGAGTAATTAGTCTCTGCTGTGTACTGTTGAGAAAGTTTATAAATTCTCGTCCTTAGAGAATCGGTGAAGTAAGCTGGCATAAAGTAATCATTGCTTGATTTTCACAAGTCAGTTCTTTGTCCTGTTCTCAAGTATTATTGAATATTATTCTTTAATATTGCATACTCTCAAAAACCCCATGACATCTGGCGACCTCATTCCAGGATATTAACTCCTAGCTCTAAAGCTATTCACGAGATAATACTCACTCACTCATACTTAGGTATTTATCATTAAAGTCTATAGGCACTATCTTACTGGTGACAATTGATTAATTTTACATAATAGTTTTCATAGTCACTTGTTTCTTTAATTTTCTTTCTTTACCAGTTTAACTATATAAAACTGGTCACCACTAACCTGTGCCTATATTCTTTATTCTTCATTATTGGCATCTTTCTTTGCAAAATAGCAGTCAGTACTTAGTCCTTAGTTCACTCTGACTGAGTTAGCATCATGACTACCCATATCTATGTACAGGAAGGTAAAGATATGGGGCTTACAGACCCCAATGAAGTAAAGGATTATGTCCTCTCTCGGCTTAGTCACGAGCAGCAACGCGAGAATGATGCTCGTGAAGAGCATAGAATCCAATGCGAACATGAGCGAGAACACCGCAAACACGAGCGAGAACAGCACGAACATGAGCTAGAACAGCGCGAGGAACGCGAGAGAGAACGTCAACACGAGCAAAAACAACGCGAACTCGAGTTAGAACATGAGCGAAAACAACACGAACTCGAGTTAGAACATGAGCGAGAACAGCGTGAGGAATGAGAGAGAGAACGAGAACACAAATGTGCCGAGCGAGAAGCACGCGAAAAACATGAATCTGAAATGTTGAAGCTCAAGCAAGATTCCTTGGCTTCAGACATCTGGTGCAGCTGGCCCAAGCTCCACAAGCGCTATCCCTGCACATATTATGGCTACCCCACACATCAAGCTTCCCCCACACAAGGAAGGCAAGCTAATCGAGCCATACATAGCTCGTTTTGAAGACATGACTCAGCTTTACCAGCTGGATGATGCAAGTAAGCATCTTCAGTTTCTTAACCTGTTTGAGGGCCCTGCCCTCGATATTCTCCACAGAATTCGTGTAGACAATCTCACGTATGAGATGATGAAGGCCACACTCGTCAAAGCGTATGGTCTCACAGTTGACGACGCCAAGAGTCAGTTCATGAGGGCGCATTTACAGGAAAAAGAGACTGCCGTTCAGTTTCTTGACCGGCTTACTGCTTACTTAGATGAGTGGATGGAGAAAGATGAAACTCCTTCCACGCGTGAGGCAATAATTGACCTTATGCTGCGTGCGCAGCTAGAAAAGTTATGGCCTATTGAACTTATGGCTCAGCTTAAGATCTCCCAGGTAAGGGATGCCAGCCAAATGGTGAAGAAGGCTAATGCATTCTTCACTACATACAGGTATCAAACTCGCAAGCAGCATACCTGGAACAGGAAAGCTGATAAATCTGGGAAACCATCTCAGACTGAACCCCAGCAACAAGGCCGTTCTCAAAATAATGGCCAAGGTCCAAAACTGCGGAAGGACCAGGGGCAAAACACTCAGAAACCTGAGTGGAAGCAGTACGATAAGCAGAACCCTAACCAGCAGCAGTATCAGCCACACAACCGACCATCGGGACTATCCTTTTCAGCACCAGCCCCAGTGTATCGGAGGCAGGAGGCGAACGCAGCCTTCATTCCTCAGCAGCAGCAGGGTGGTCACGTCCCTATCAGTACGGGTACTCCCCCACAGTTCTCTAGTCCCACAGCGACAGTGAACACTCTGCCACAGGAGGTCAATGCTCCATCTCCCCCAACAGTGAGTACGACCCGTCAAGTATCAAATTCTCAGGGCACCATGTTTGCCGCATCATTTATTCAGCAGCCTAATCAATGGCTAGCTGCGTCCTCCACAGGTCCTCCCACAGGTGACAGTACCTTCCTTGTACAGCCAGGGTTTGTGGGAGACATTCCTGTGAAGGTCCTGAGAGACAGTGGTTCCTCAGGTAGCTCTGTCAGGCAGAGTCTAGTTCGGCCTGAGCAGTACACTGGTCGACAGATCCAAGCTAACCTTATTGATGGATCAGTGAGATTGTTCCCTGAGGCACGTATCCAGGTGACATCTCCATTTTACACTGGTACGACACTCGCAGTTGTCATGCCAGAATCTTTATTTGACCTTATTATAGGCAATATTCCTGGTGCCAAGTATAGTTGCACTGAAGATGACACTACTCAGACTTCGGCTGCAGTAACACGAGCCATGGCTGAGGCTCCAAACTGTGTCACCCTGGTGACCATTGAATTGCCGCAAAATCTGATGTGTAGCCAAGTTGTTGTTCAAGAACAGCATTCTGACCCAACACTTGCTGCTGTGCAAAACAAACAACAGGGTAGAGTGATAGGGTATTCACGGGGAGGTCAAGCCAAGTTCCTTCGCAAACAAGGACAGCTGTACTGTGAATCACGAACACCCCAGGGTGAGGTTCAACTGCAGTTTGTCGTTCCCGCTAAGTACCGCCAAGCAGTGTTAGAATGGGGTCATTGTTCGGCTTCAGGAGGTCACATGGGCAAAAGGATAACCCAGGTCCGTATCCATGCTGACTTTTTCTGGCCAGGGATGGGATGAGAAATAAATAGGTTTGTGCATTCCTGCAGGGTGTGTCAAAGTACCACTAATCAGGGACATGTTCTTCCTGCGCCGTTTGAAACCACACCCATAATGTCTGAGTCAGTTGAGAGAGAGGGCAGTGGTGATGTGGGTGCACACCTGACGTCTCGCCCATTGGTCCCACAGGACACGTTACATCCAGGACCTGTATATACATGTATACCGTAAGTTAAGGGGGAAGTTTGAGAACCCCGCAGAGACAGTCCGAGGCTGTGTATGAATTACCTTGTGGAATGTCTCGAGCTGTGGACCTCTCTGAGGATTCCCGGAGAATGCACATTATTCACATGAGTGTTCACACCAACGGTGGGTGTTAAAACGTGACCTGCTCGAGACTGCATAAGGATTCTCAGCTTCCTGTCATTAACCGTAAGTGTAGTGTTAGGTTAACCAGTAAATTGCTTGTTCTAAGAAATTTGTAAATTCAAGAACTGGCACGTTTCCTGGTTAATAATGTTAGGTTAACTAGTAAACTACCTGTTCTCAGAGATTTGTAAATTCAAGAACTGGCACGTTTCCTGGTTAATAAGCGTTAACCAGTAAACTACAAGGGTTCTGAGAGATTTGTAAATCCAAAGACTATGTTTCCTGGTTAATAATAATATAAGTATTGATTGCTAGGCAGAAGAGAGGGAAATGACACTTTTGATACTCCACCTTGATTCCTTTTGCAGGTGCAGCTGGCAGGTGCAGCATTGTTGTGCAGATCAGCTGATCATCCCTGACGCATGCTGCTGCCTCTTGTCTTCTGCCTCGTCGTCATTATTTACTATTGCATTATGTAATTTTACACGTAGGTACAGTTACACCACAACTGTCACACCTACATTGTGTATCACATACATCATGCTACATAACAATTAGTTGCTAATGTAAATGTAGCGAACTTTTCGCTTAGTTTGACCTGAGTACAGGATTTTTCACTGCCGTCACAGAGTTTTTCCCTCAAGCTTGCTTCTATTAACGTAAATACGAGGTTTTATCACTCACTGGCGACTGTGACTTTCTCCTGTAGCAGGATAGCACACATACCACAGTGTGAATCTTGTGTGACTGAGTTAGGATTTATATGTATGTATATTAAAAAAAAATTTTCCTGAGAAAAAAAATTCATTTTGATGGGGCGTAATGTCACGAGTTGGCACGATCCTATATTTAAATAAACTCGTGACATTGAACTTTGGTGGGAAACAGCGAATTCTAGTGGAATCCCAGTATGTATCACTCAGTCAACCGGCACGTATTCACCCAATCGGGTGTGTTTTCAGAACCATTTTTCACTGTTTCATAAGTGATCGTCTTTGTGCGCGACAATAGCACCTCCACTGAGTGATTTATTGTGGGTTTGTATCGCTCACACTAAATTCATTAGCCGTTAGCAAGTGCGGCCCACTCTCGCCTCTCTCTCACAATTTGAATTCAGTCAGTCGTGGATCGTCATGAGATAAGGACGGTTGTGCTCCAGCCAAGCAATGCCGTCGTTGTGCAGCGAGTTCCTGAATCTCCACCTAGTGTGAGCCAGCGAGAGGTTTAGCGTATGTGGCAGCGTCCTTCCTCAGCAACTACGCCCAGTTCATCCTGCCTAGCCCCTTTTCTGACCAGTATTTTTCTTTTGTTTTTCTTAGGCTTAAGAGTTTAGCTTTTGAGTGGGCGAGTGAGTGTGTTCTCCTTATTTTGAATTCATTTTGAAACATGTAACTTAAATTTATCTCATTGTAATCAATAAATTTACAGTTCTTTTCTCTTGAGCTAAATGTAAACTCGTGTTTTATTTCTCCACATTAAGCTTATTTTAGTTATAGCTCCTAGTTTGCATAAACGCTTTGCATTATTCATAACTGGTACTTAGGACAGTCCTTTTTATTAACTTAAATCCGTTGTGCAACCAGGAGTTAATGCACCGGCAAGAACCTGTTTATCATTAATAGCATTAGATATTGATTGTCAGGGGTGGAGTCACTTTCTCCAGAGGCTAACAGTACCAATAAACAGCACGTGTAATTAGTCTCTGCTGTGTACTGTTGAGAAAGTTTATAAATTCTCGTCCTTAGAGAATCGGCGAAGTAAGCCAGCATAAAGTAATCATTGCTTGATTTTCACAAGTCAGTTCTTTGTCCTGTTCTCAAGTATTATTGAATATTATTCTTTAATATTGCATACTCTCAAAAACCCCGTGACAATCGCATAAGCCCTCATTTTTTCCCCTTTTTCTCCTCTCTCGCGGTTTCCCTTTCATTGTCATCTTTCTCTCTTCCCTTATATCTACCTCCTCACTTCCTCACTCATTCCAAACTTCACTTCCTCCTCTTCTTTATCCTTTATTACCTGACCTACTTCTTCCTCTTTCGTATTCTTTATCGCTTTCATCACGTCCTCTTCTCCCCTCTTCGCTTCCTCTTCCTCCTCCTCCAACTCGTCTATCTTAAATTCTCCTTCCTCCTTCTCTTCCCTCTTCATTCCATTCCCCCAGCTGCTCCTTCTCTTAAATTTTTATCTCCAGCTGTGCCTGCACCTCCAACTCCTTCTCTCCCTTCTTTCCTTCTCTCTCCTCTCTCTCCATCTCCAGCTCCTCCTCCATCTCTTCCACCAACACCTTTTCCTTCTCTTTCTCTTTCATTTTTGATCTTCCTTCTCTAACATAGTATGATGCCGTAATTTCCATTTTGATCTTAAGATCAATTATTGTTATACTTCAAGGAAGACAACGAGAGAGGGCTAATTGAGGGTTGTATTTGCCGATTTTAGTCGAAATGTTTCTCGTAATCTAAAAGGTAAAACAAATAATGCGGTTAGAGTATTTTGCCTCCCACTTCTTAGTTCTCTGTCTCTGACCCCAGTTCCATTTTCTTTGCTCTCTCAGTTTCATTAATTGAAAATTTTCTTCCTCTCACAAGCTCTCCAAAACTTGTTTCTTTATAGTTTGTACTTTTTTCTTTTCTCTTTCCTTAAAAATTTTCACTACATTTTCGCCACTGATGACTTTTTTTTTTTTTTTATGTTAACCTTAAATTAGCATGATTCTTATTCTTGCTCGCTCACTCACTCTGTTCAGTCGCGAAATACTTTTAGCCATAATTAATTCTCTCTCTCTCTCTTGGACACGCAGACGTAAGCGCTCTCAAAAAACAGAGGTATCACTTTTTCTATGTAAATTACCTTGGGCACAATTATTTTTATTCCCAGCAGTCCTCCTATGCGCTGCAGACAGCGATAGTAGGAAAGGAAGGGGGATTTTGTGAGAAGGAGGGTCATTGATGCACTAAATGGGCACATAAATGTCTGGAGCCCCCTGTTTTTTTCTCTAAAGGCCACACCCCCTCCCACGTTCGTTCGTTCGTTCAAAGATTTCCTGCACATATAGTGCAGGCCGGGCCATACATTAGCCGGGTCAGTGGAGTATGGGCTGGTTAAAAAATAGTAAGGGGGGAGGACAAGATCTGGGGATTGCCCAGCACACACGTCCTGTCTCCTGGCTGGCTTTGTGGTGTGTGTGCCCCTCCCACGATGATGCTTATGCAGTCACGTAGCCAAATTAGACACAGGCAGACAAATATATCCATAGTTAGATATATACATAGTTTGATAACTCCGGATCATTAGTTAAATACGTAAAGCATTAAAACCTACCAAGAATGTGAAACATTGCTATGGTCTGGCGGGAGCTTGTTCGGAGTTCATATATAACTTCTTATGAGTATTGCCTTAAATACTTGCCAGTAATATAAACTAGAGGCTCCCTCAAGGGAGGAATCACACCAGCCGCGAGCCTATACATATCTAGCGCGACTAGGAATATGACCTTCACCCTGTCCTACTTTCACCAATTTCGAACTCACAGATTTTCATTCCTACTACACACCTGTGAGATTTTGCGATATCTTGAGTGGTTGCTAAGTTACCGTGCTAACAGACACACACAGATAGACAAACTGAAAATAATATCAGCATCGCTATCACGGCTGGTAACAAACCTAAGCCTAAAGAAACTGAGCCTATATTGTGCACAAACAAAGTTTATCCAACTGCTAAGGGAAAAGGGTGACAATACAGAGCAGCATTGATCTTTCTCCATATCTTCGTACCAATTCCTTCTCTTTTCAGTTTGGACTCACACAAACAAAAATACTCACACAGTCACGCACTCATACACGTTTGCACGCCCATACATAAAAGTACACGCATAAAAACGCAGACTTACACACATCCTCCCTGCTTATCTACCTCCTTCCCTTCCTACCTCCCTGCCCACTTACCTACCTGCGTACGTACCTCCCGGCTCGCCTACCAAATTGCCTATCTCTGCTATCTAATAAGGCAGCAGCAGTGTCGTTTATTTATTTTTTTAATAACTGGCATTTTGCTAATTACCAGCAGGCTGCATTAAAATTTAAATGAGGACATGAATTACTGCTAAATGAACTGTATTCATTGAAATCCATTTTATGGTTTATGCTTTTAGAAATATGTTTTGCTCTATGGCCTTGATTTTATATTTTATGTATTTTTGGTCACTCTGACCTTGGGGTTGACCCTAGTATATCGACCACTAAAATGTGGACACACCGCCGAGATGAGAGGATTCATTTGACACTTTACTCGTCCAGATCGGTCACTAATTGTGGTCTGCAGAGAGCGAACAAACAAACCGATGGACGAACTAACTGACATACGGAAAAATCTGCCTTGGCTTAGTCGAGCAAGGCCCTCAAATTCGTCTTCGGGGGAAGATGAGCTCTGATAACCCTTCAGTGCGATGCTTGTCTGTTTTGCTAGTGTTACTGCCAGACAATCATTCATACTTCAAGGGGCACTTCCATATAGAACTATTTAGAAAGGTCCAATCATTGTCCAATACAACGTGGATTTTTTTTTTTTTTTTTTTTACTTCTTACCAGCGCTGGACGATTTTACTCGACTAAGGGTATATCTAGCATGTTAAAAAGGGTTAGAATATGGCTTATTTTGTTTAAGTCTTGCTGCCTCCAGACGATATTCCTCAACTAGGGAAAGAATAAGTTCCGAAGATAGTGTAGGCATCATCTAGCTTTTCCAGTATGAAAAGTAGACTCCCATAGCTCGCCCATCCCTTTTACGTGCCAGTGTTCTATGCCAAATACTCTATGCCAAAATTTATAGCCTAACAGACTCCCAGTAAACTGCAGTGGTAGATTACCTGCAGATTTCAAGACGACTCAAAGTAGATTCCCATTAGACTTTCAGAAAACTCTAGTACCAGACTCCCTGTAATTTCCAGAAGACTCCCTGTACACTCCCATTACATTCCCAGCAGTCTTCTTCGGTAGATCCAATAGTAGTCTCCAGTAGTAGGCTCCCGCAGTAGACTCCTATAGTAATCTTGCATAGAAGTCTCCCAGTAGATTCCCATTGTAGACTCCAAGCAGACTTCCAGTAGACTTGCTTAGCAGACTCTCGATATAGTCCCGTAGTTCGCCCGTCCCTTCTAAACTGCAAGTGTTCGATATAAGTTTCTGCGTCAGGGTTAGAGATCGATAAGTTAAGCATTCAAATCTGTAGTCACTGCTGTACTCTCTTATCTCTTATTCGCTATTACACTCCCGGAACTGGCCCATAATACCATTGGATACGTTATTTAATACTTATATGAGAGTTTTAAAAAGTCTTGACGGTCTAAGTGTAAGTGAGCTTAACCTCTCCAACATTTTTTTTTATTCTTGTTATCTATACACAATGCATTCAACAGAGCTTTAGAGCTTTTGCTCTGCAAGGGTTAGATACCTCTTAATTAACCTATCTCTCACAGAAATCCTTCTGACGCGGAATATAACCGCCTGAAGGAGCAAGAATATTAAATACATCACCTATCACCCAGAGGATGCATTAATGTTACAATGGGCGAAATAAAGGCTAGAAGAAAAAGAGAAACAAAGTGGGAAAACAAGTAACTAGAAGTGGGTCGAATGATGGAAGGTGTAAAAATATTATGGGAATAAGGAATGGAGGGAAAAAATAACTAATGAACGACAGTATAAAGGCTAAAGTTTAACCACTTCGTCCAAATAACGTATTTCTCGTTTCATACTTGCTGTCATCAAGCGAATTACACAGCTTTGTAGAGATTTTTGAACTTAAGAAGTTAAGTACATCCTTCATCAACCCACAGAGTAGAAATCTTTCCTAGTTGGAATAAAACTGTCATAAGAAAGAAAAGATTAAACAAAAAATATGCCACCGAGGAGAGAAAGTAATGCATACCGACAGTGAAGGAGAGAAAACCATTACTCTTCAACCCCAAGGACTGTATGTTTATTCTTCTTGCTACCAGACGATTTTATTAAGGTTGGGGAGCACCCTCTTAGTGAAAGGGCTAACATCATCCAGAGCTGAATAAAAATATCTGGAGGTGGCACGAATAAATAAATAAAAAAATCGGGGTGAAGAAGATAACAGCAAAACATAAAAACTAAGGAGCACAAAAAAACAATCACTGAAAAACCTTGATACATAGCAGCATAAAAAATACAACCGCAGAGCA